>NC_090345.1:41118170-41432980 GCF_035084215.1 Heptranchias perlo | reverse complement strand
ACTAGCTGCCGGGTGCGACACGCGTTGAGGACGTTAACCACTATCAATCAATGTGCGATCGCGTCGGAAACGGTAAGTTTGTTTCATGCGCGTTTGCCACGCTCCCAATCGCCGCCCCACCCCCCCGCTGCCATCCCGCCTCCCCGCTAATATCGGGGCCTATGAGTGGTGAGCAAGGAAGTCAGAAAATTAAGCCCCAGCTTTGCATACTTTAGCACAAAAGGTGTGTGAAAAAGGGCGAGGGTTGGCTATAATATTTCAAATGGTAACTTCCAGAGAGTGCAAAAGTTCCGAACTTAGTTCCTGCCATGGTTGATGGGGCCCCACAAGACATGCGAGACAAACTGAGCCGCACATTTACCTTTACCTTCCTCTAATAGCACTCTGCTCCTTCATTTGTACAAAGGAATCTGGGTGATTGCAATTTCGGTCAGTGACCTCCCTCCATGCAGTTTGGACCTGTACGTTTTGTGGAGGGTGGCCTCCAGCCTCAAACATGGCCACCCTCATTCCTTGCACTTATACAGCAAGACCTCCAGTCACGTAGCATCAAACTTAGCAGTGCTGCAACAGGAATAATTGCTTTTTGCAGCTGCAGTTCACAGCATACATTACTCTGAGCATGTATCCACTGCAAGTTAGCTGCTCACCATGAGACCTGATTTTGTTCTGAACCAGAAACAGAGAATCCTTGGTGTTAAAAAAAACAGAACCATCTACTGTAAATAAGAGGTGCCACAGCTCTAGCTAACTTACAGGCTCACCATGATACCATCGCTAGTTCTGGCATTACCTTGTTATATCCCTTCTACATATTGTGATGTACAGTTCAATAGAATGTGTAATCACCTACCACAAGTACAGACAAAATCCAATTTCTGCATACAAAGATAGCATTATATCATACCACTAGATCCTGTTTCTGACTCTGGGTTAAATTCTCCGCTGGGTTGTTGACTTAATGCCAACCACTGTTAGACCCATGATGAACTTAAAAGATCGAGGTGGCAACAGAACTTGCTGTCAACACCTCTGTTGGCTCTAAAGTGGAGTTAATGGAGCCGAAAATCCATGGCCCTTTTTGCGCTCTCCTACTGTGGTGTAAGTGTGATGGAAAGGCTGGAAATTTGGCCAGGATTTGGATACACTGGGTCCCAGACTTCCCGGAGAGCCTTGTTTAGAACAGAGTATCCACCCAGCCCACAAATGGCCGGGTGACAGGGGTCCCAGAGCGGAGGTTTCCTTGTCCCCAGTCTGGTGAAACATTGGAGGGTCGGTACTGGATGAATTCCAGCATGTTGTGCAGCAGATGTATGGTCCGCCTGAAGATTTTAGAAATCTTTGAAGATTGATTTATCAGCCCCTCTTGTAAAGAGGACCGATGGGCTCCTGGGCACTCTGGAGATGTTTGGAGGAAGGAAGATCTCCAGGCACCATCTGCCCCTCTCGGTTAAACCCCAATACTGGAGTTTCTGGCCTCCTTGGACAGCAGGGCACCTGAGATGCACTCCTAGTTCTGCAGGTGCTTGTCCAGACTATTTAAATGAGGTGACTTCCCATGATGCTGCAGGGTCAGTGTCTGAGCTCTCTGGTGGACGGTCAGGATCGACGGCCCACAGATATTCGAGGCCAAAATATTTACCTGGATTCTTTTTTTTTTGCCTTGTTGCAAACTTCTTAACGCCAATTAGGGCCCATTTGTTGCATTACTGGAGCGAATTTCCTGATTTGGGTGACAACCCAAAGCAACCAACTTAGTACTTGCTGCTTTGGTGCCTGGCTGACCTTGCAAGATTTTCGAAGTTTGGCCTCATTAGTTACTTGCAGTGAATCATTCGCCCAATTTGACCTGCCTTCAGAAGCTCACCGTCACTTTTAAAGGCTCTCAGCTGTCATTTAAAATGAATGCTTCATTGTTGCTGATTGTAAACAATTTTACAACACCAAGTTATAGTCCAGCAATTTTGTTTTAAATTCACAAGCTTTCGGAGGCTACCTCCTTCCTCAGGTGAACGATGTGGAAATGAAATCCTCGAAATGAAGTCGCAACTTCATTTCGAGGATTTCATTTCCACATCGTTCACCTGAGGAAGGAGGTTGCCTCCGAAAGCTTGTGAATTTAAAATAAAATTGCTGAACTATAACTTGGTGTTGTAAAATTGTTTACAATTGTCAACCCCAGTCCATCACCGGCATCTCCACATCATTGTTGCTGGGCAGACAAGCAAACATGGTTGGGTAAAGAGACCGAGCAGCTCTATTTTCAGATGGAGCTTTGGCAATGCAGACAGAATAAATGCAGCAAAGGAGGATTGCCTCTTTAAAATCAACGTGCACTGTCGTCATTGCAAAAACATACAGCTGGCTTGACAGGAGGTTGCTGCCAAAGGAAATTCAGTTTAAAAAGTGCAGAGGACGTGAAGGCAAATAAGGAGAAAGTTTAATGGCTTTTAGAAGTCTGTCAAGGTAAGGCTAGCGAGTATTTTATCGGTAAATTATGCATGGCATTAAGAATTTCCTCTCATCCTATTATGCACTGACTGGCACTGCATGCCAAGCCTTCACAAAACAGTTCCTTTCAAGCTTTATGCAGCAGGTCAGGCTTTATTATCAATAAAAGGAAAGAATCTGCATGTGCTGGAAATTTGAAATAAAAAAAAGAGAAAATGCTTAAAATACAGAGCTGGTCCCTCAGCATCCCTTAAAAAGAAAAGATAAGTTAACATTTTGGGTTAGACCCTTCATCAGACCCGAGAACTAAAAGATAAGCGAACCTTTTAATCGAACTGAACAAAGTTGAAGGTTGGAGGATGAAAGATAATGGGTAAAATGCCCAAACAGTTTTTGTTTGAAAAGCTGGAAAGAGGTGAAAACTGGTGGTGATCATCTCTGAAGCATTTAAAAGACATTAAAAGAACAAGATTATCTCTTCTTTCCACCACTGACTTTGTTCAGTTCCATTAATGGGCTCACTTATCTTCCAGTTCTGATGAAGGGTCTATGCCTGAAATATTAATGTGTCTTTTCTCTTTGCAGATGCTGACAGGCACACATTATTACTGGCATTTCAAAATGGAGCTGACCATTTGGAAAGATGAGCCCATGAAGCAACCTTAACACACAGCCTATCTGAATGTTTGTTCATTTGCGCACAAGCTGTAATTCTTGGTGGACACTTAGCTGTCGCTGAATGTATTTTTGAAATGTTCATTATCTCAACACTGTTTCTCTCCTTGCAGGGCAAGGCAGTGCATAATGGGAGGCAGCAGAATCAATTGGGATGAAGAGCATTGAATTTTATGCCTCTCAGTCAATTCTAACCTCCTGGAGTCTTAAATCACAGAGGGAGTAGGCCAGGGTGAGACTGACGACTCTCCTGAAACTTGGGGCTAATCCCATCCTACTCTTGTTCTTCTTCCTCGACTCATTTGCTCACACACATGCATTACAGCAAAGCATTTTGATGCACACCCTTAGTTATGCAAGCTCTACTTGAGGGGATGTGATGCTCTTTTCCTTCTGTAGGCGCTCCCAAAGAACATGGTGCAGTTACCAATGGTGCCCAAGAAGCCAGCACTTCACTGCGCTCTATCACTAGGCCCCATTTCTACGCACCAGGGCAGTACATGAACCCCAGAGAATATAGCTAGTCAGTTTGAGGTGGGTGCACTGGGTGATACATAGAACATGAGTGAGGAGGAGCAGCTGGTGATTGCAGTAGAGGAGCAGATGACCAGCTCAAGACCTTCCTCAGCTGTAGAGCTCAGGGATTGAGAACGTATTGTGCCTATATTTAAAGATACTATCCAAGCATCAACATTTTCTCCAGTCTGTCAAGTATGCTGTAAAGTCTGATTGCAACTGTGGAAGAGCCTACTACCTGCATCTGTGCAGTCGTACATGACCATTCAACAAAGCTGCCATCAGTCCAACATGGAGTGCCCAGTGACAGAGGTCTTAAGCTAAGTCAGCATATCTCTTATGTATGCTCAGACTGCTGCCAAAGAAACCTTGGCTTTCAGTTTCCTTTTAAACATGCAGGGGGATCACTTGGCTATGTCCTAGGCATCGAATTAGGACACGACAAGGGCACACCCAGCCCAGTCGACCCTGCAAAGTCCTCCTCACTAACATCTGGGATCTGGTGCCAAAGTTGGGAGAGCTGTCCCACAGACTAGTCAAGCAACAGCCTGACATAGTCATACTCACAGAATCATACCTATTAGCCAATGACCCAGACTCCTCAATCACCATCCCTGGGTCAATCCTTCCTTGGGTATGTCCTGTCCCGTCGGCAGGACAGGCCCACCTGAGGTGGGGGTACAGTGGTATACAGTCAGATGGGAGTGGTCCTGGGAGCTCTCAACATTTATTCCGGACCCCATGAAGTCTCATGGCTTCAAGTCAAATATGGCAAGGAAACCTCCTGCTGATTACCACCTACTGCCCTCCCTCAGCTGATGAATCAGTACTTCTCCATGTTGAACACTATTTGGAGGAAATGGTGAGGGCAGCAATGGCACAGAATATACTCTGGGTGGGGGACTTCAATATCAATCACCAAGAGTAGCTTGGTAGTATCACCACTGACCGAGCTCGTCAAGTTCTGAAAGGCATAGTTGCCAGATTGCACCTGCGGTAGTTAGTGCGGGAATAACCTATGTGACATGGTCCTTACCAATCTACCTGACAGATGCATGACGGTATTGGTGGGAGTGTCCTCTGTACAGTCCACGTGGAGACCAAGTCCCATCTTCATACTGAGGACACATTTCATCGTGTGGTGTGGCACTATCACCATGTTCACTGGGATAGATTAAGAACAGATCTAGCAGCTCAAAACTGGGCATTCATGAGGCGCTGTGGGCCATCCGCAGCAGCAGAATTATATTCTACCACAATCTGCAACCTCATGGCCCAGCATATCCCTCATCCCTCCAGTGCAATCAAGCCAGATGACCAACCCTGGTTCAATGAGGAGTGTAGAACAGCATGCCGGAAGCAGCACCTGGCATACCTGAAAATGAGGTGCCAACCTGGTGAAGCTACAACACAGGACTACATGCATGCTAAACAGTGAAAGCAGCATGCTATAGACGGAGCTAAATGACCCTACAACCAACAGATCAGGTCAAAGCTCTACAGTTCTGCCAATTCCAGTCGCGAATGGTGGTGGACAATTAAGCAACTAACAGGAGGAGGAGACTCCATGAACATCCCCCATCCTCAATGATTGCAGAGCCCAGCATGTGAGTGCAAAAGAGAAGGCCGAAGCATTCGCGATCATCTTCAGCCAGAAGTGCCGAGCGGATGATTCTTCTCGGCCTCCTGCTGAAGTCCCCACCATCACGGATTCCAGTCTCAGCCAATTCGATTCACTCCATGTGATATCAAGAAATGGCTGAGTGCACTGGACCCAGCAACGGCTACGGGAACCGACAACACCCTGGCTGAAGGACTGTGATCCAGAACTAGCCGCGCCTCTAGCCAAGCTGTTTCAGTACAGCTACAACACTGGCATCTACCCGACAAAGTGGAAATTGCCCAGGTATGTCCTATCCACAAAAAGCAGGAAAACTCCAATCGGCCAATTGCTGTCCTATCAGCAAAGTGAAGGGAGGAGGCATCTACTCACAAATAACCTGCTCGGTTTGGGTTTCACCAGGACCACTGGGCTCCAGACCTTATTACAGCCTTGGTGCAAAAATGAACAAAAGAGGTGAATTCCAGAGGCGAGGTGAGAGGGACTGTCCTTGACATACAAAATATTACAGCAAATTAAAGTGGTAGCACTCTCACCTCAGGGTCAGAAGGTTGTGGATTCAAGTCCCACTACAGATTTGAGCACTTAATCTGGGCTGGCACTTCAGTGAAGTACTGAGGGAGTGCTGCACTGTCTGAGGTGCCTCCTTTTGGATGAGCTATTAGTCAGAGGCCCTGCCTTAGAGAGGGGGCATGAAAAGGAGGAGGAGGAGGAGGAGGCGAGGAGGAATGTAAAGGGAGAGGGGAGAGGAGGGGGTGAAATGGGAGAGATGGAATGAAAAGGAGGAGAGGCAATGAAAAGAGTAGAGGGGGAATGAAAAGTGGGAATGAAAAGGGGGAGAGGAGAGGGGGAATGAACAGGACAGAAGAGGGGGTAAAAAGAAAGCGAGGGGAAGAGGAGAGGGAGAATGGCAGTAAAGTGGAGTTGAGATAGAAGACCAGCCATGATCTTATTGAATGGCGGCGCAGGCTGGAGGGGCCGTATGGCCTACTCCTGCTCCTATTTCTTATGTTCAAAGCATAATAGATGCTTCAAAGCTTAAGAGTTACAGGGCTTTGGTGAGACCACACCTGGAGTATTGTGTGCAGTTTTGGTCTCCTTACCTAAGAAAGGATATACTTGCCATAGAGGGAGTGCAGCGAAGGTTCACCAGACTGATTCCTGGGATGGCAGGACTGTCGTATGAGGAGAGATTGGGTCGACTAGGCCTGTATTCACTCGAGTTTAGAAGAATGAGAGGGGATCTCATTGAAACATATAAAATTCTGACAGGGCTGACAGACTGGATGCAGGGAGAATGTTTCCCCTGGCTAGGGGGTCCAGAACGAGGGGTCACAGTCTCAGGATACAGGGTAGGGCATTTAGGACTGAGATAAGGAGAAATTTCTTCACTCAGAGGGGTTGAACCTGTGGAATTCTCTACCACAGAAGGCTGTGGAGGCCAAGTCACTGAATATATTTAAGAAGGAGCTAGATAGATTTCTAGACACAAATGGCATCAAGGGGTATGGGGAGAGAGCGGGAATATGGTATTGAGATAAAGGATCAGCCATGATCATATTGAATGGCGGAACAGGCTTGAAGGGCCAAATGGCCTACTCCTGCTCCTATTTTCTATGTTTCTAAAACTAAATATGAGACCGTTAATGAGGTGAAATGTTAATCCCCATTCTTATCTCAATTTTGTAAATGGTGTGATAGGCAGTGGGAAAGAACTTGCATTTATTTAACGACGACAACAACAACATGCATTTATATAGCTGCCTTTAATGTAGTAGAACGTCCCAGTGTACTTCAGGTCAAAGTTCTGCAGTCCTGCCACATTTAGTTGTGAGTGGTGGTGGACAATTAAGCAACTAAGAATGAAATATTAGGACAGGTGACCAAATGTTTGGTCAATGAGGCAGGTTTTAAGCAGCGTCTTAAAGGAGAGAGAGGTGGAAAGGTGAAGAGGTTTAGGGAGGGAATTCCAGTGTGTAGGGCCTAGACAGCTGAAGGCACAGCCGCTAATGGGGGGTGAAGGAAATGAGGGATGCCTGAGTTGGAGGAACGTGGAGATCTCAGAGGGTTGTGAACCTGGAGGAGGATACAGAGATAGGGAGGGGCAAGGCCATGGAGGGATTTGAACATGTATGGAAAGTTTCACACCCTCAGGATTTCTCAAAGTGCTTCACAACCAATTAATTACTTTTTAAAGTGGAGTCACTGTTGTAACGTAGACAAACATGGCATGCCATCCAATTTGCATACAATAAAGTCCCACAATCACCTATCAGAAGAATGATCAGGTAATCTGGTTTTGATGGTGTTGGTTGAGGGATAATTGTTGGCCAGGACATCGGGAGAACATTTCTGCTCTTCATCAAATAATGCAATGGGATCTTTTACGTCCACTTGAAAAGGTAGATGGGTCCTCAGTTTAACATCTCATCCCAGAGACAGCACGTCTGAAAATGCAGCATTCCCTCATTACAGCACTGAAGTATCAGCCTAGATTTGTGTGCCAAGTTTTGGAGTGGGGCTTGTAAATCAATAAAACAAAAGAAAGATAAAGAAAGTTAGGTAGAAAAAGAATAAAACAGCGAGAGAGAGAACAAAATGAATATTAATTAACTTAGTCTTGGCCAGTTTAGATAATTTGGTTGCGAAGTGTGAAAGATACAAGAGGGGTGATTTTAGGGGGCCATTGCAGGTGCATTGGCGGCGGGGGGGCTCCGAAAATCGTGCAAATCCCGTTCGGGTTCGGAAGCCGGCTCCAACCCACCGGCTTCCGAGTTTCCCAGGGACCCACCTGTGTGCGCGTGGGCGACCCGAAAACAGAAGTCCTGCCGACAATTAAAGCCGGCGGGATGACAGTTAAAGAGCCAAATATACCTCATTGAGGTACTTAAGGCTCTTTACTTGTGACAGATGAAGGGATTAGAAAGATTTTTAACTTACTTGGGCGCCTTGCCCACTGCTTTTCATTCATGTCTGGTGAAACCAGGCGTGAAGGGCCGGATTAAGGAACAAGAAGCAAAATAAATTAAATAAAAAAACATGCAATGAAGTGAAAACACTAAATGCACTTACTTTTGAAACCTGCTCCGATGTACGATGTCTCCCGCTCCAATGTCCCCCTCTTCACCCTCCCGATCTTCCCCCGATCTTCCCCTCTCCCCCTGATCTTCCCCTCTCACCGCCCCCTCCCCGGTCTTCCGTTCCAGCATCGGATGACGTCTCGCTCTCTCTCTTTCCCGCCCCCTGCTGCGTTGCAGCTCCTGGTGGCAGCCAGCCTGTCAATCAGACTAGCTGCCAGGCGCGACACCCGGAGAGGACGTTAACCATTATCAATCAATGTGCGTTCGCTTAGGAAATGGTATGTTTGTTTCGTGCAGGTTTGCCACGCGCCCAATCGCCCCCCACTCCCGCTGCCATCCCGCCTCTGCACTAATATCAGGGCCTAGGAATCTCCAATATAAAATTAAGAAATACTTCAAGACTATTTTTCATAAGTTCCTGTTTTATATCATTGTGTTTCATTGTTGAGAGTAGTAACTTCAATATGCTTCTAAACTGTTTCACATTCAAAAAAAATCCTCTAAAAGTAACCAAGTCCTTTTCATTGATATTTACTTGTTGATATTCCTGTTTAATAATAGATTGCATGTGTTTTTTGTGCCATCAGGATTCATTTCATAATAGTGAGGCGTGTTGGATTTTTTTTTCCCCCTGAATTAATATTTTGATGCCATATGGTAACAGGAATAATGTTAGTCATAAGTGCCATAAATCATGTAAGAGCAAGTAAAATGCTTAGAGACTAAACAAGTGGGTGAAAAACATACAAGGGAAAAAAGAGCAAAAAGTGAGAAAGTGTGTGAAAGGCAGACTGTCGTGAAGACAAAATCTCATCTGCACATTGAGCATTTCCTCTATCATGCAATGTGGCACTATTGCCATGCCATGGGGACAGACTAAGGACAGAGATCTAGCAGTCCAAAACTGAGCATCCATGAGGCACTGTGAGCCATTAGTAGCAGCGGTATTGTATACCACCACAATCTGTAACTTCATAGCCCAGCACATCCCTCCAAGTTCAATCAAGCCATGAGACCAAGCCTGGTTCAGTGGGGAGTGTTGAAGGACATGCCAGGAGCAGTACCAGACATACTTTAGAATCAGGTGCAAACCTAGTGAAGCTACTACACAGGGCTACCTGTATGCTAAATGCCAAAAGCAGCCGGTTATAGACAGAGCCAAGTGGTCCCACAACCAACAGATTAGAGCAAAGCTCTGTAGCCCTACCACATCCAATCATGAATGGTGTTGGAAACAAGGCACCTAATAGGAGGAGGAAGCTCCAAGAAGATCCCCATCCTCAACCATCATGGAACCTAGCACAAGACTGTAAGAGGCAAAACTAAATTGTTTTCAAGCATTTTCAGCCAAAAGTGCAAAGTGGATGATCCTGCTCAGCCTCTTCCTGATATCTTCACCATCATAGATGCCAATGTCCTGTCAATTCCATTCACTCCACATGACATTAAGAAGTGGCTGACTGCACTGGACACAGTAACGGCTATCAGCTCTGACAACATCTCAGCTGTAGTGCTGATGACCCACACACCAGAGCTAGCCTCTCCCCTAGATAGCTGTTCCCATACAGTTATGATACTGGCATTTGCAAGACAATGTGGAAGATTGCCTGGGTATGTCGTATCCACACAAATACAAGATAAATCTAATTCAGTCAATTACCTACCATCAGCCTGCTCATAATCATCAGCAAAGTGGTGTTACAATTCATCAATAATGCTATCAAGCAATACCCCCTCACCAATAACCTGATGCTCAGTTTGGGTTTCACCAGAACCACTCAGTTCCAGATCTCATCACAGCCTTGATCCAGATTATAGATGCAAGGGCTGAATGGAAAAGAAGAGGTGAGAGTAGCTGCCCTTGACACCAAGGCAGTATTTGGCTGAGTATGGCACCAAGGAGCCCCAGCAAAACTGAGATCAATGAAATTCAAATGGAAAACACTCCAGTGTCTCAAATCATACCTGATACGTGGGAGGATGGTTGCAGTTGTCATAGGTCAATCATCATGGCCTGAGGGCATAACTATAGGGTTTCCTCAGGGAAGTGTCCTTGGTTGAAACATCTTAAGTTGCTTCATCAATGAACTTCCCTCCATCCTAAGGTCTGGAGTGAGGCTGTTTATTGACGATTCCACGGTATTTAGCTCCATTCACAAGCCCTCCAATAATGAAGCAGTCCATGCCAGCCTACAGCAGGACATGGACAACATCCAGGCTTGGGCTAACGGGTAACAGGTAACATTCACGCCACATAACTGGCAGGCAGTGACCATCAGAAACAAGTGCTCAATGGAGACGGGACCCCAGCATTGAACTGGCATTGGTGTTAATTCAGCAGTATTGCTGAGAGGGGATAGGTGCCCATTTTGGAGGGATGAGCATTGAGGATCGACTTGGTAAGCTGGTGCTCTTCAGCCTTGTAAGGAGTCGTCTCAGAGGAGAGCCTAGAGAGTGACATGAAATAATTAAGTGAATAGAGAGAGTAAACCTGGAACAATACCGTAAGATTTGTCTCTAGACAAGGTAAATAAAGAAAAACTGTTCCCATTGGCAGAAGGGTCGCAAACCAGAGGACACAGGTTTAAGGTGATTGGCAAAAAAACCAAAGGCGACATGAGGAAAAACTTTTAACGCGGCGAGTGGTTAGAATCTGGAAGGGTGGTGGAAGCAGGGTCAGTTGTGGCTTTCAAACGGAATTAGATCGGTACCTGACGGAGAAAAATTTGAAGGACAATGGGAAAGAGCGGGGGAGTGGAACTAGCTGGATTGCTCTTGCAGAGAGCCGGCGGAGGCTCGATGGGCCAAATAGCCTCCTTCTGTACTGTAACCATTCTATGATTCTATTGTTGAATCTGCCACTGGTAACATCTTGGGGTGGGGAGGTGGGGTGTCACCTTTGACCAGAAGTTTACTGGACCAGCCATATCAATACCATGGCTACAAGACCATGGCAGAGACAGGGCATTCTGCGATGAGTGGCTCAGCCTCTGATCTCTCAAAGCCACTCCATCATCTCCAATGCTCAAGTTAGGAGTGTGATGAAATACTCAGCACTCGCCTGGATGGGTAAAGCTACAACAGTGTTTAAAGCTCGATATCAGTCAAAACAGAGCAATTCAATTGATTGGCACCACTGTCACTGAACTCAATGTCTACACCCTTCATCACTGGTGCACTGTGGCTGCAATCTGCACTGTCTGCAAGATGCACTGCAGCAACTCACCAAGCTTACTTCGACAGCAACTTCCTCCCCTGTGACCTCTACCACTGAGAAGGACAAGAGCAGCAATGAGTTGGGAACACCATCACCTCCAAGTTTCCATCCAAATTATGACCATCCCAACTTAAACATATGTCACTGTTCCTTCTTGGTTATATCCTGAAATTCCCTACCTGACACCATTATGGAATCACCATAATCTTCTCAGGGAAACTAGGAATGGGCAATAAATTCAGCCGTGCCAGCATCATCCATATCGTGAGAACATTGTTTTTAAAGTTGCATGTCTTATAATGTTGGATCAAAAAACCATTCTGCTCTATCTTTCCTATCACATGACCATTGCAACTAACAGCCTCTTCAACTGTACAGCTCGCTCAAGGATGGACACAAGTCATGAGGGAAAGGAAGAAGAAATCTGCATGTATCATTTCAATGCATCTCTGATGCAGGGTTAAATTACAGATGTGTATGGAGTCCTTTACTGGGTATTCATTGTCACTTTAGACCCTTAATTCAAGATTGTATGAATGTCAGTAAATAATTACTACCTGTCCATTTTTACTTTAAAGGTCTAGTAAAGTAACACATTTTTATTCATAATTGTAATGGTTTGAAGCTTTCTTTCCGACTGACATTTTGCCCCGTTCAGTGTTGCTCCCTTTGATCGCTTTGCTGAACATCTCCGCTCTGTTCGCAAGCGTGACCCTGACCTGCTGGTCACTCTCCATTTTAATTCCCCTTCCCACTCCTGCTCTGACCTCTCTGTCCTCGGCCTTTTACACTGTTCCAATGAAGCTCAACGTAAGCTCGAGGAACAGCACCTCATCTTTCATTTAGGCACTTTACAACCTTCGGGACTCGACAATGATTTCAGTAACTTCAGGTCATAACCACTGCTCCCATTTTTTCGGTCAGCTAGTGCTGGTAATGGTTCTGCTGTTGCCATTTACAGCTATTCCTGATCAATCTTTTGTTTCTTAACCTGTCCCATTATCACCCTCCTTGCCTTGCACCATCATCCTTTTTGTTATTTAATCACTCATGCCCTCCACCCTCCACCCTATCACAGACCTTCCCTTTTGTTCTTTCCTCCCCTCCCCTCCCTCCCCCCTTTCCCTGTCTCTGTACTTGCTCAAAAACTTTAACTCTTTTAACATCTTCCAGTTCTGATGAAAGGTCTTCGGCCTGAAACGTTAACTCTGTTTCTTTCTCCACTGACGCTGCCTGACTTGCTGAGCTTCTCCAGCATTTTCTGTTTTTATTTCAGATTTCCAGCATCCGCAATATTTTGCTTTTGATTCATTGTTGCTCCCGACCAGCTTCACTTTCCTTCCTATTGTTGAAATTAAGGGTGTAGTCATACTGCCACTTTCATTAATTTTGGAAGGAAGAATGAGGAGAGACAATATAAACTAAATGGTACAATTTTAAAGGGGATGCAGGAACAGAGAGACCTGGGAGTTCACATACACAAATCTTTGCACGTGGCAGGATAAGTTGAGAAGGCTGTTAAAAAAGCATACTGAATCCTGGGCTTTATAAATAGAGGCATAGAGTTCAAAAGCAAAGAAGTTATGCTAAATCTTTATAAATCACTAGTTAGGCCCCGACTGGAGGTTTGTGTCCAATTCTGGGCACCATACTTTAGGGAGGATGTCAAGGCCTTGGAGAGGGTGCAAAGGAGATTTGCTAAAATGATTTCAGGAGAGACTAAAGAAGCTGGGATTGTTCTCCTTGGAGCAGAGAAAATTAAGGGAAGATTTAATGGAGGTATTCAAAATTACCAGGGGTTTTGTTAGGGTAGATGGGGAGAAACGGTTTCTACTGGCGGGGATGGTCAATAACCAGAAGACACAGATTTAAGATAATTGGCAAAAGAACCATGGGGGGATGAGGAGAATTTTTTTTACGCTGCATCTTGTTATGATCTGGAATGTACTGCCTGAAAGGGTTGTTCACATAGATTCAATAGTAACTTTCAAAGGGGATTTGGATATATACTTGAAAAGGAAAAATTTGCAGGGCTATGGGGAAAGAGCAGCGAATTGGGACTAATTGGATAGCTCTTTCAAACAGCCGGCACAGGCATGATGGGCCAAATGGCCTCCTTCTGTGTTGTATGATTCTATGTCCTTCTGTAGCAGTTTTCCAGAATGTTAATGCAAAAGTGGGATCGTAACTCAGGAGACTGCCACGCACACTAAAACCATGAGGTATAAAAACCCTGCGGAAGAATCTTTCACACTGGTTTGAGTTGGCACTGAGTGCAGTATAACTCCAGCCTAACGGGCAGGCTAGCTTTGACATAACAATCAGTGGTGAGAAACTGAAAAAAAAAAGATAAATTGTAATAACGATAATCAGGGGATCAAAGAAGTGGACACAAGTTTGTGCAGAGAATGAAAAATCAGCCATGCAGCAGCTGACCGCCGCTGCTTTTCCAGATCACTGATCTGCACTGCCAAAACATAAATTTGTTCATAACAGATAGGACAGAGGATATTTTGTAACAGGTAGTCTTCTGCAATAACTATATGTGCATGAGAAAGAGAAAAATGTTTTTTTGAAAACTGTGCTTTCAAATTAGCATAATATCGTGAGTTTAATCAATGAATAAAAATAAGTGTGCTGCAGCCCTCAGAATATTCATAGGATCCAGAAAAGGCTATTTTTTTTATTTGTATGATATAAAGGTCATATTCTCTTAACATTAATCAGATAATTTCAAAATAGCAACTGGGTTTTTTGCACCTAGGTGTTACTAATGGCATATGATTAACTTTAATCAGTAGTTATTTGCATCTTTTCATTAGTTATTATACAGCATAACCAGAATGAGATTTGTACCAGTGGAACAGATCTTATATATTATTAATTCTGAAAATGTTCCTTTTTTATTTCATTATCAATAGCCTCCATCAAATATCCAGTCCATTGTTGTTGTGCTCGATTGCATGAACCTGCGAGTTGGAAGTGTCATCAAACATGAGGTGCGAATTATCGTAAGGGACCGAAACGACAACTCTCCATCTTTTCAGCAATCACGATACTATGTGGAGATTAATGAGGTCGGTGTGCAAATAAAGATAATGGATTAACTATAGTGCAGTTTTAAAAATATGTTTTAAAAATGAGTTTAAATATCAATGAAGTGAGTAGGAGTATGCATTTCTCGAGTCTGAATGCTTGATTGTGTTTATTTCAGTCGTGTTGCAGACTCGATCAGGCTGTTTACTATTCCTCTTGAAAAAGCGTGACTTTTAAGACTAATTTATTCTGCCCACTAAAACAATCCATGAATGAATATGCTGTGCTGTTTGTCAGGAAATAAATGAACTCAGTCCTTGAAAAGTATTGTAAGTAAGTGCTTCTGCTGTGTTGGAAATTATTATTTCAGACCTTGAAGCAAGCTGTGACATAAAGCAGTGATGTGGTAGATAATGTGAACAATTGATGAATTACTGAAGTTGCTTTTTGAAAACTATAATTCCTGAAACATTCTAAAGGTCTTTAAATTACCATTAGCTCCTGAATTGAGACGTGGTTCTAGTCCTGTTTGAAATGGTTAGGGTGTAAAGGGGGAGGGGCGGGTCAAAAAAGATGTATGGTACCTAAAATCGTTTCCCAGTTGTTTGCCTTTCCTGGGGATTCTGTAAAAATATGTTTAATGGCACCAAAATTAACGTAGCTGTATTGTGGGCCTGCAAACATATTGATGCCACCATTGAAATGAATCCCTGTGAACTCTGATCAGATATTGGAGATGCCGTGTGAAAGCGCCATTGAAAGAAAAGTTTTAAGTCTGATCTGAAGTCATCAAGTGAAGACTGCAGTGTGGCTTTGACACGTGGTTGCTAAATGATACAGGCTTCTTGATTTCTTTCATGCAATATTACGCAAAGACTTCAGTAGTATTTTCACTCCAAAATATATGAAAACGTTTGCTATTTTTTACATTATTCTGAAAGTATAGTGTATTCGGAAACGTTTAATGGTTTCATGGTTTTATATAACCCGCAACTGAACCTTGATCCATTCCCTACTTTGCAATTTCTTCCTATCTTTCCTTCAGTCTTAGCACACTCATCTCATCCATGAAGCTCACTACTTGCTCTCTTGATCTTCTCTCACTTGAGCTCCTGACCACCCAACTTCCCCTCTCAGTCCCATGAAACCCACTCCATCCTCCAGCATTGTCACTATTTTCCTCAAAACCGCAGTTTCCCTACCATAAAACAGAGACTACACTTCGAAATCACTTCATTGGCTTGAAGCGCTTTGGGACATTATGAGATCGTGAAAGGCACTACATAAATGCAAATTTGTTCTTTCTTTTCCTCATGTCTCCTGAATACATTCACTAATGCAGGGATAGAGTTCTAGGGATACAGAAGCCCCATGGTACCTCACCAAAAGATGCCATTCTTTAGATGTGAGTGTCAGGGGCCTATTTAATCCTGGGAAGTATCACGGTCAAGCCCAGCGCTGTCCTTACCTCTTCTCTTTCTTTCCCCCACCCCCACCCCCCCTCACATTTTGTACCAAGAATCACTGGGTAGCAATCAGGATTGGAACTCTGGCTAATTTTCCCTTCCTTGTCCAGGGACATTGAGACTATTGTCATAACCCCAGCTGATTCTAGCTAACTCAGCAAAAGATGAGAAATCCAACCTAGGATCTTCCTCATCTTTGTGACTCCCTGTCACACCACTTGGTGCATGCAATCACTGAGCAATTGGGACAGCAACAAGTTAATATACATTTATGTAAAAAAAACAAACACGCCTATTATATGCACAAGTATTGGTGTAAGTTAGTGTTCATTTTATACTCTTTCTATTCAGTCTGGTCCAAATAGCATATGTTTGTTGCCATGAACAATACTGGTCCATTTGGTATTCAAATGAGCCACCCCTTATAATTATCCTAATTGTGTTCCAGTCAGCTGGCACTCTTCAATTAAACTTGCATTTAATCTTGTGTAGATGATGAAGAGTTACAGTAATTACTGTAAATGTTGGATTACCCTCAGCGGTAACATCCCACGATCAGTTGTAAATATGCAGTAACATTACTCCACACAGAATGACCCAGCAGGATTGTGCATTTTTAAAATTTATCCTGTTTTCTCTATTACATTTGACTATTTTACTCTGTCTTCTTTCGTCTCTTTATCTTCATTCTTTTCAGTTGCACTTCACTTCCATCTGTCACCTTTTTACTTGGCTAGTCTTTCAGAATAGTTAAATATTTATTTCAGCGAGTTCCTTTGTGTAGTTACTCGATTAATAAGGGATATATAAACAATACATTATGAATTTTACAGCAGTGAGTTCTTTAATACATACCATTTCACAAAAGGTCAATCAACAGATTGTCCACCTCCCCATAAAAACCATTGGAAGAGAACGAAACATCAATTTGATATTGAACCAACAATCAGAGAAGGGTTAAAGCTGAACATAGCTAAGATCTGACTGAATTAACCAATAACTTGTGAATTTGAAAATTCTTTATAGCAGTGAAACTGGATGACAGCAAGGTGACATTAACCATATACTACTAGAGCTCATCAAAAGCTGATGGTAGTCGTCCTTTGTATTCCTGAGTTAGAATTGTATGGAGCAGTAGAGATTGGATTAAAAAAAACCAAAAACACAGGCCCAGAAAGTCAACTGCACAATGATTTAGGAGTGCGGTACAGTGCTGGTGGGGAAAACAGTAGGATGCTGTATCCTGTTAAAGTGTTTTGGCAAAAACAAAGTAATATGGTCAATTCCACTGAAAAAAAATGTGGAAATTGAACTCACCTTTTCACATCTTTATTTGCCTTTGTGTCTGAATAAAATGGTAATTGCTGCTTTGAAGGAAGCTGTAATTCAGAAGTAGGGATAGATGGTTCATATAACAGAGAAAGCTTCATAAAAAAAAGTGAAGGATTGACAGCATTTAAATTATAAAAAAAATCTGTAGCCAGTTCTCGGGGGCATGGCGTGACATTTAATGTGAAGATACCCTGCATTAGGCTGTTGAGTTTAATGGGAAATGTTGATATGAGCTATATGAAAACATAATTCTTAGAAGCTATGTTATTAAAAACCATTGTAGTATGTGCTGACCAATGAGTAGAGATGGAGCAGCTGTAAATCTCATCTCTGCCATCTAATGTAGCCTGTTGTCCGGGTTAGTGAGTAGGTTGAATCTTAACATTATATTCTGGCAGTATAATCAAATGTAATATGTGCCTGTCTTACCAGTGAATAAGTATAGTGCCTTTATCTCTGCAGCAAATTCCAAATGTAACATTCAGTTGGTCATGCAGTGCAAATCTACATCAGTGATACGTTTTCAAATGTTTATTAACTAGACAGGTTACATGCAACAGTAATTCAGTACCAAAGCTTCTCTAGAACACTAGGTCCACGTCTCCAATTTGTTCAGTCTCAAAGAGATAACCAGGTTCCAGAGGGAAATTCTTTGCACTTTGTTTTAAGTCAAATTTACTTTGTTTTATTTTTGGTCTCAATTTGTTCTTACCACAAGATCTCCAGAAAATTCCACACTGCAAAAAAAAATGTGTTCTTCCTATGCCTTGCTAGAACTAACTCTGCACCAAGACTGCATTCAGATTGCTTTTTCTTAATCCTTATTAGCATGGTTAGGAAGTTAAAACCCTGAAAGTATAGAGTTGACTAGAACAAACAGGGGATGGTTAGCACGCTCAATGACTTCTCCTCCTATTTTCCTGAGGGAGGACATTAAAGAATCTACGATCCAACATCAAACCTGTCCTGCGTATTCCTGGAATTTGACATTGTTGAAGTAGAGGTTCTGGATTGGCTGACAGGGCTTTAAACCAATAAATCCCTGTGGTGGACAAGCTATACCACAGGGTACTTAGAAAGACAAGGGAGAAGGTTTGTGAAGCATGGACTGCCATTTTAAGATAGTTGATGAACAAACTGGAAACCGGCAAATATAGTTGTTATACTGAAAAAGGGCATCAGGGAGCTAAACTAGGCAACTACAGGCAATTAGCCTGACCTTATTAATCAGAAAACTGATAGAATCAATAACTAAATACAAAATGGAAGGGTATCTAAAAGAAAGTACCCAAATAAATGACAGCCTTTACGACTTTAGAAGTGGTATATCTTGCCAGACCAACCTGAGTCTTTTTTCAGGAGGTGACTTCACACTTCCCCAAATTGAACTCCATCTGCCACAGTTTTGTTCACTCACTTAATCGATCAATGTCCCTTTGCAACTTCCTGCCCCGTCTTCACTATTTACTGTACCTCCCAACTTAGAGTCGTCAGCAAACTTAGATATACGGCTCTCTATTCCTTCATCCAAGTCATTTCTAAATATAGTGAAAAGCTGAGGCCCTAGTACAGATCCCCAGGGGACACCACTAGTTACATCCTGCCAATTTGAGTCCATACCTATTACCCTATTCTCTGACTCCCACCTCTTAACCAATTCCTTATCCAAGCCAATAAGTTGCCTCCAATTAACATTTTGTTAACAGTCTCTTATGTGGAACCTTGTTGAATGCCTTCTGGAAGTCCATATAAATAACATCCATAGACACTCCCTTATCTAATGCCTATTTCCCTATTACATCCTTTGCCGTCTTGTAGTGTTTTGTACAGATGATGCCTATTGGTCTGGTTTTGGTTTGCTGAGCAAGGTAAAATAATTATTCTGTATAATGTATAACTGAAGTGTAGTGTTAATATTGGTACAATAATGTTCTCAATGTGATTTAGTTTGGTATGCACCCCTTGTACCTGTTGCATAATTAAAAGTGTGCAAAACCTAACCTAGTATCCCTCAGCGACTCCCTAATGAACAGAGTAAATGTGTTGGCTGGCTGAATTGTTTTTCGTTGAGCCTGTTGGGATTTTAATGGCATCGATTTCCTGAGGGCTGTGCATCTGATCCAGCAATGTTCGGTGCTGTTCCGGCTGCCTGGACCTGCATGCTTTCTAGTACAGCTACTGTCCCTGGTATAGAGGCTTTCGATTGTCTGCATTTGGCATCATCATGAGAACCAACCACCTGATCCTTGACAGCTACATGCATGCTCTGCTGCAAGACAACCCTCAAAATTACCATTAAGAATTTATTCATGAGAGATGCTTTCTCTGTGCCTCTGATCTATGTCACTGAAGTCTCCCTCTGGAAATGCTACAGGTATTGCCATATACTCCATGACAGACCGCAGAGCAGACAGCAGGGCGAACATGACTGCAAAGAGCTGGGTGGTGGGCTCATGCCCAGAAATTGCAATATGTGTTCTGCAAAGACAAGTGATTCATTTAGGTAACGTTGCTCAAACAGCGGTCTCTGTTTGCAAACAGGGCCAGTGAGGTCTGAATCCCCAAGTGCTACAGCATAGCCAGTAACAATATGAGACCGCCGCTCAGCAGGTGCTTCTCCTTGTGTAGCTAACAACACTTGTTCTTCCTCACCTGTATGAACCCTGTGCTCCCCTATCTAATTTAATATCTACATCATCTCAGTTGTGTTTGTACCTGTTTAGTTGCATGTGACACATGATCTTGTGATATGAGCTTGCTCAGAACTACTGCACGTTCATTCTACCCTCCATTTATTTGAAAAGAGAAGAGAGTAATTTCTCAGATTTTGACTGAATTAAACAGAATGGAGCAGCACTATTGTTGCATGCTCAAGCTGAGCATGTGCCTTTGCAACTTAGTCTATAGGACATTATATAACACGAGTATTGTAGTATTAGCCATCACCTCCAGGATATCCTCCAGTTTCACCTCCTCCACACACTCTGCACTTTTCTGCTAATGATTTCCAAAGTGACCATTTTGATGTGGTTGAGGGGTCTGTATTCTTTGGTTGTACTGCCAGGGTGCAACCATTCACTGTAGTTGAAGGCCATCATGGGTAGGTAGAACAGAATTCATAATTGAAAATACTAGAGGACTGAGAATGTCAGGGAGGGCACACTAGATGTTTAAAGACCTTGCTTGGTTCATTTACAAGCACTGAGTGTCAAATCTGGCTTTCTGAATTCTTGCTGTGAGCGATAGCTTCCAAGAGCTTAGCATAGTAACTTACTCATTCCCTTCACGATTGCATCTTTCCGATACTAAGACTTGTCAGTCATTGCTTCCTTGGGTAATTTCTTGGCAGCGGCATATTTGTTAACTTTCTCATACTGTTTTTCATGGACAAGCAATTCAGGGTGAGACTTTGCTAAGACTGACTTTCTTTCATGTGCAGTCATGCCAGGTGTACATTAATATTACTGGCTTCTCATCTGGATTTCTTCAGATCTGACATCATCTTTTGGACATCCTCCCAGGTCTGTCAGCTTTGCAACATTTAGCTGCTATTTCCTGCAGTGCCTGGTGAACCCAGGAGGTGCCCCTCCATTTTGTAGATTGTGTTTCAACTACCTTCATTTCCTGGGTCAAAGCCTCAAGCATATAGTTATCAAATGAGATTCACTGGACCTCCTGTCTCCTTTATTGCTCCCAAATAATCGGACTGTTCTTACAGGCGTTACTTCAAAGCCATAGGTCTAAAGATTACGCTTGTTGCTCTAAACAGGATTGTTGCACATACCTGTGCAATGCCTTTCCCGCTGTGTAATCTTTAGACCATGGGCCATCTCACACCAAGCAAATAGAGTAAAGGTGTACATGTGGTAAAAATTATATGAGCATTATAGTATATCTCCTCTGTCATTTCAGACATTCCATTTCCTGACCCAAACTGCCATTGGGCTGTCTTCCTGATGTGCCGCTGACCGTATCAATTTATCTGTCCTTGCCCTCACCCTCCTCCTTGTGCTTCTTCCTCTCATCCTCGTCCTTCTCCTCCTCCTCCTCCTCCAATCTCTTTCTATTTCTCGTTTTCTGCCTTTCTCTTTCTCTCAGGCTCAGTGGTAGAACTCTCGCTTCTGAATCAGAAGGTCCTGGGTTTGAGTCACACTGCAGAGACTTGAGCACATAATCTAGGCTGACACGTCAATGTAGTAGAGGCAGTGCTGCACCATTGGAGTTGCCACCTTTCAGATAATATGTTAAACTGAGGTCCCATCTGTCCTCTTAGGTGGGCCTAAAAAATCCCTAGCCAACATTTATCCCTCAAACAATATCACTAAAACAGTTCAATTGATCATTTATCTCATTGTGGTTTATGCGACCTTGCTTTGCACAAATTGGCTGCAGTGTTTGCCTACATTACAACAGTGACTACACTTCAGAAGTACTTCCTTGACTGTGAAAAATTTTGAGATGTCCTCAGGCTTGAGAATGTTGCTATATAAACACATGTTCTTTATTTCTATTTATCTTTCTCTCTCCACCTTTAATCAATGTTTCAGCATCTATATTTAGCTTTACAAACTGTTGCCGCAGTGGACAAGAAGCGGTCTTCATCCTTGAGCCGAATGGCCTCGGTGGTCCTTTGTTTTGCAAAGTTCGCCTTGGGACTCTTGAAGTCGATGGGTTTCTGCTGTTGCTTTTGGTCACTAATTGCTGTTTGTTAAACTGGGTGTCGCATTCCAAGGTGGAGAGTCGGGTTTTGTAGGATGTATAGCACTGTCCCCGACACTTCGTGCAGTGTGTGAAAATACCCATGTTTTAGAAAGGGGATGAAGGCATGTACATGCAAACCACAGAAAGATCAGGAGGGTCATGGAGTAAGGAAGAGAAATGCCAAGCTGAAGAGTGAGAGGTCTGGTAAGGGAGCAGCATGTAGTGCTAAGGTCACAGAGAGAGAGGGGTAGGCCTGTGTGAGGGAAAATTGTTAGGAACATAGGAACAGGAATAGGCCATTCAGCCCCTTGAGCCTGTTCCGCCATTCAGTGAGATCACCTCTGATCTGTATCCTAATTCCATTGACCCGCCTTGGCTTCATTTCCCTTAATGCCCTTGGCTAGCAAAAATCTATCGATCTCAGATTTAAAATTATTAATTGACCTAGCATCTACTGCTTTTTGAGAGAGCGAGTTCCACACTTCTATCACCTAGAAATGTTTCTTAACTTCTCTCCTGAATGGCCTGGCTCTGATTTTAAGATTGTCCTGGACACACTCACCAACAGAAAAAGTTTCTTTCTACCTACCCTACCAATTCCTTACAAAATCCTAAAAACCTCAATCAAAGCACCTCTGAACCTTCCATATTCGAGAGAATACAAGCCTAGTTTATGTAATCTCTCCTCATAATCTAACCCTTGGAGTTTGTCGAAAACTTAAACTTAATATTACTTATTCTATACAATGCATTAACTCCCAAACACTTAATTCAGACAAGCAAGAATTTATTAAGAAACTTGTACAAGTGGAAGTGTACCTCAAACAATGGTTGAGGCTACGTCTTCACTGAGTTCAAGAAACAGCTCACGTTTATACAGTTCAGAAACGACGCCCATCTGCTACAGAATATGGGCGTACACGTACATTCTTTATTGGCTCAGGTAGTTGGTCAATCAAGTAGTGAGCCTGCCCCCTCCGAACGTCCATAGCCCTTTTTTATCTTGGCACATAGGCCTAAGCATTCTCATCCTTCCCACATTTCTGTCCTGGTTATCAGTAGGGCTGAAGTCAGTCTCAAGGCCACGTGGCCTTTCAAGAAACTGTATTCTCATTATATTTTTGTAGTCAGCAATACCCTTATCTGCTAGGGGGGCCAGACGGTACTAAGCACCTGCTCGGCTAACTTAATTATCAACATACCAAGGCTTTAAACGTAATTACACAATTGTGCTTCTCTGTGTGTTTTCATGAGAAACTATTATGTGAGCTTTAAATTGAATTAGCTGGTCAGTTAATATGGTCAAATATCCATCATGCATTTCTACATTCGTGGGTTAGGTGTGTTAGAGAGAGTTAAATGGTCAGGTATCTCTTTGTGCATTTCCACATTCTCTGGTAATATTCTGGTGAATCAGCACTTCACTCCTTCTAAGGCCACTATATCCTTTCTACCTTGCGGTGCCCAGAACTGTACACAGTACTCCAGATTTGGTCTAAGCAGGGCTTTTATAGCTGTAGCAAAACTACCTCCCCTTTAAATTCTAGCCCTCTGGTTATAAAGGCTAACATTCCTTTAGCTTTTTTGATTTTTTTTTTGTACCTGCCTATTACATTTTAGTGATCTGTGTACATGGACCCCTAAATCTCTTTGGACCTCCACTGTTCCTAGCTTTTCACCATTCAAAAAATACTCTGATCGATCCTTTGTTGGTCCAAAATGGATGACCTCACACTTACCTGCATTGAAATCCATCTGCCAGTTTTGCCCACTCACTTAATCTATCAATGTCTCTTTGTAATTTTATGCTCTCGTTTACACTACTTACTGTGCCACCAATCTTTGTGTCATCGGCAAACTTGGATATATGGCTCTCTATTGTTTTATCTAAGTCGTTAATAAATATAGTGAATAGTTAAGGGCCCCAGCACAGATCCTTGTGGGACACCACTGGTCACTTCCTTCCAGTTCTAGTTCATACCCATTATCCCTACTCTCTCTTCTACTGCCTAACCAATCTCCTAACCAGGTCAATAATTTGCCTTCAATTCCATGAGTTTTAATTTTAGCTAACAGCCTCTTATGTGGAACCTTATTAAATGCCTTCTGGAAGTCCATAGACATTCCCCTGTAACTTTTGTTACTTCCTCAAAAAATTCAATTAGGTTTGTTAGACATGACCTACCCTTTACAAATCTAGGTTGGCTCTCTCTAATCAGATCAAATTTCTCTAAGTGCTCAGTCACCCTGTCCTTAATTGTAGATTCTAATAACTTCCCCACAATAGATGTTAGATTTGCAGGTCTATAATTTCCTGGTTTCTGTCTCTCACCTTTCTTAAATAATGGAGTTACAGTTGCAATTTTCAAATCTAAAGGGACAATTCCTGAATCGAGAGAGCTTTGGAAGATTACGGCTAAAGCATCTGTAATTTCCTCACCTACTTCCTTTAAAGCCCCGGGGTGGAAACCATCAGGACCTGGAGATTTGACAGTCTTTAGTGCCATTATTTTTTCTAATCCGTTAACTTTCGTGAGTTCCAGTCTTTGATTCATTATTAGTTTCCCTGGAATGTCAGGTATGTCGTCCTCTTTCTCTACTGTGAAGACTGACACAAAATAATTATTGTTGGAGCGATTGGGGAAAAAAAGAAGCAAGTTTATGGATAAGTTTTACGATATGTTTATTATGTTATAAATTATATTTTTAGCAAAATATTGTAGAGTAGGTGTAAAATCAACATGGCCGAAGAAAGAACTTGAACAATTTGTTTTC
Organism: Heptranchias perlo; assembly: GCF_035084215.1. NCBI lineage: Eukaryota > Metazoa > Chordata > Chondrichthyes > Hexanchiformes > Hexanchidae > Heptranchias > Heptranchias perlo. Next base: position 41,408,110 of record NC_090345.1, on the reverse strand, counting down.
AGTGATTTGGTTCCTTTTGTGGTTTTTGATTGATTGCCTTTTGGTGAACGGCAATCTTTTTTTACATAGTGACTGCTTTTCAAAGTGAGAGTAGATTTTGGTTTTTTTTTGGCAATTGAACCAAATAGTTCATGTTCTATGAAAATTTTGGGAACTTCCCAACACCCTGCAGCCACTCATCCATGACATGCACCAGATGAAAAGCTTTTAATTATGTAATTAGGGAATGACGGTAATTAGTTTGATGTGCTGCAAATATTACTTAAATTTTCTTTTTCTATATTAGACAGCAAAACAGGGTATAGCCAGAGATACATGTAATGAGGAAAATATCACACCAAAAATAGAAAATGCTCGCAATTTACAGCATGCTGATCAGCAGCTGAGAGAGAAAGATAGGTTAATGTTTTGGCTGTAACCCTTCATCAGCAGCGGTATGGTCAAGCATTTTCAGTTTTGCCTGGTTTCTCACAAAATTGACTCTGATGATTGCTGAAAACATTAAAAAAAACTTGTGCTGCAATAGCACAAAGTCATAGATTGCTGCCCCCTAATCAGCCTACATGTTGATGTGTGAAAAGGAAATTTTAGCCAATTAACTTTCCTCAAATAAGGCAAATCCTTCATTAATAATGGTTGGAATGTATGGTATTGCTCTGTATCTGCTGGTGAAGTAACTTTAAGTACCATTTCTGACCAGATCAGATGGTACACAAATTGGAGCCCACAGTTTATCACAGCCCCATCACAACAAAAGAAAAATAGAAAATGGTAAGTCAACTAGGGAAGAAAATAAATTTTTCTATATATGATAAAGAATAAATACATTCCAGGTGCTCGAGCAGTTACACATCTCCAGGTTCAGATATGGTTAATTGTAGCCTGAACTTCACTCTTAAACTTAGCATTTTCTCAATACTTCAATGTGTTTATGCCTTGTTGCACCCTTCAGACACGTTCCCTTTAACATTGTTTATTATCAGAAAATGGTTGGTGCTAAACACTTGACATGATGTCAATAGGGATAATTAACATTGGATTTTTTCCCCTTTTCTTTTTGTAGTTGACACCAGTTGGAACAACCATTTTTACTGGCTTTTCTGGAAGAAATGGAGCAACTGACATAGATGACGGTCCTAATGGACAGATCGAATATGTTATTCAACATAATCCAAATGATCCAGTATGTATCATATAGCTGGTTTATTTTTTTTCTCAAAAAATTGCCAGTAGGTGAAGTTAAATATCTGGCAGGAAACTGCACAACTAAACATTGGGCGCAAATTTGCATGGGTCTTGGACTTACACTCAGATTTCCTGTGGCTTTGTTCGGGGGCAGAACCTATGCCCACCCCAAACAAGGCCATTGTTTGGTAGCCGGTATATTGATTGAGAAGAGGTGAAGTATCCTCCTAATAGTCGAAGTGGGTACCATCTGGGGGTGGAGTGGGGAGACGGGTCCAGGGCAGGTCCATGGTGCACACCTCTGAAGAGGAGTTAAGGGGGCACAGGGCCACAAGCTGGCATTTCGGGGAGGGGAACAGCCAGCACCCCCATCTCCAGCCACCATCAATGCAATTTACAGCCTCCTGGGGCAGTGGGCAACCTCAGTTGCAGGATGCTGCCTGGGAGACGCTCCCGCTGGCCCCGTGCAGATAAGATGGACATACTCTGATGGGGTCAGTGGCAGAGATCATCCACGGGTACAATCCTGGCATAACTTTATATACTTTTATAAATCACTGGTTAGGCCTCAGCTGGAGTATTGTATCCAATTCTGGGCACCACATATAGGAAGGATGTGAATGCCTTGGAGAGGGTGCAGAGAAGATTAACTAGAACGATACCAGGGATGAGGGTCTTCAGTTATGTGGAGAGATTGGAGAAACTGGGATTGTTCTCCAAAGAGCAGAGAAAGTTAAGGGGAGATTTAATAGAGGTGCTCAAAATTACGAGGGTTTTTGAGAGAATAAATAAGGAGAAACTGTTTCCACTGGCGGGTGGGTTGGTAACCTGAAGACGCAGATTTAAGATAATTGACAAAAGAATCAGAGGGGAGATAAGGAGAATTTTTTTACGCAGCGATTTGTTATGATCTGGAATGCACTGCCTGAAAGGGTGGTGGAAGCAGATTCAATAATAACTTTCAAAAGGGAATTTGTAAATACTTGAAAAGGAAAAATTTGCAGGGCTATCGGGAAAGAGCAGGGGAGTGGGACAATTTGGATAACTTGCTCAAAGAGCTGGCACAGGCACGATGGTCCAAATAGCCTCCTCCTATGCTGTAAGATTCTATGATAACTGCTGGCATCGCATCCCCGAACAATTTCAAGCTGATTTTATTTACGATTACTACCTACCAAGAAGTGAATCTATACTAGTGTCTACATTTGATGATCTCGGTCTGGAATTTCATTGAGGATTCTCCCCGGTCGACTGCCGTTACTTTGGCATAAACCTTGGATGGAACCATAAACATGGTTTATGCAGATTTTACGCCAAAGTTACAGCGGCTGGTCGCGAGAAACCACAAGGAAATCCTGGCATTTGTCTCCAAACGTTTGTCGTGCTTTGTTTAAGTTTTCACTATTTTAATCTTTTTCAATGCTGTTAAGTATTAAGCTGGATTTTTATATATATATATATATATATACAACTCCAGAAAATTAAATTCTTGGCAAAGAACCATCATTGTAGACTTACAATCTGGCTGTTGTATCTTTATTTTCAGAACTTAAACTCAAATATACTTTTAAATTTTTGTTGATTATATTTGTTTTAAGTACCAACATCAGATATATAATTTTTAAAAATTGTTTTCGGCCTGGCTGCAGTTCGTTCCAAATTAGTTATTTTCCTGTTGCTGTGAACAGCAATCCTTCTTAAAGAGTAACAAAAAAAGAGTCCAGTCTTTACGATGTAACATTTTAATCAACCTAGGTTTTAAATATCAATCTTTATTTTCAAGCAAGTGGTTTGTTAAATGTGATAAATGTCTCGTTTTCACCATGTAGCTTTCCCTTGAGACTGTTGAGCCTTGCCAAAAGTTGATGAACAAGATATTCTGATACTACGTTGACACAATGTTGTATTTTATAGTTAATTCAATCACTAATAAAGAGATAGTAATAGTAACATACTGTAAATGTCTAATGATATGAAATGGTGAAAGCATGCTTTGAGAGATGTCACAGTGCAACCAATCAGTTGGTGCAATTGAATAACATTTGAAAACTTGAAATGATTTCTTTTTGTTCATAGGAATCCAGCAGGACGTTTGACATTCCGCTCACATTATCAGGAGCTGTGGTTTTAAGGAGGAGGCTAAATTATGAAGAAAAAACACGTTACTATGTTATTGTTCAAGCCAATGTAAGAGATTTATTTGAAGAATTTCAATCAGTCCAGATTGTACTTGCATTTTAACAATTGCCTACTGTCCAGTGGATTTGAACATTTGATGAGAGCAGCACTCAGAAATGTGGTATAACTTTCTTGCACAGTTTAATTGATGTTGTCAGACTAACCAATGTTAAATTATTGCCTAAAAGCATCAGAGTCACTCGTAGCTTTTAGCAAACATGCTTTGACATGTAATTGCAAAGCAGTGATAGCTGTTTTCTTTTACCAAACAATGCAATTTCCGTTACCAGAAAATAAGTAGAGCAGTAAGTAGAATTCTTGAAGTAAAGTACATATGATTTTCCAGGAGCCATTTTAACTGACACATCTATTTGAAGAATGATTGTGCTTTGAAATCCAGCTCATCTATCTGCTTTACATTTTTACAAGTCTCAAATATAACTTTTGGAACAACATAAATTTTTGTGTCAATGTGAGCCAGAGTTTATCATTTCCCAACTTATATAAAAATGTCTCCTGAAAATAAAATTGAGTTTAAAATGTGTAATATAATTTTGACTTATCACCTTCAAAAATTATTGTAAATTGTCACAGGTTTTTAAAAAAATGAAACAATAATAATACATATCTTTCTAACTGGTGGTTCTCTCGTGGTCTTGTATGTGGGTCCCTTGATGAGGCAGGGTTATATTCTTCCCTTGTTCTATACTCTGCTCTCCTCACTGTTTGCCTAGACCTGTCGCAGTGTCCATCCCCACTCTCATATGTTCTTCATTATGTGCGTCCTGTTCTTCCTGAATATAACACGCTTACCACTTCTCTAATATTGTCTCTGACAGACAGGTTTTGCTCCACCTGAGCTTCTCCTCATTCACTCCCAGTAGCTGGAGATTGGATCCAGACTGCTTTTTTTCACATCATCTATCACTTGCAGAGATCTAGGCCCCGATATTACCAGGGAGGCGGGATGGCAGTGCGGGGGCGACTGGGCGCGTGGGGAACCCGCCCAGTGAAATCGGTCCGTTCCCCACGCGATCGCAGGTAAATTGAAGCCACTTACCGCGGCTTCCGGGTTTCCCGTCGTCAACCTGCGCAATGGACGGACTGCGCACCCGCATCACAGGCTGTCAGCTGGAGGAGCCCTATTTAAAGGGGCAGTCCTCCAATGCTATTCCTGGAGCAAACACCCAAAATTATACAATGGATTAGACCAGCGGAAAGGCTACTCCCAGATTTACCAATGCCTCACTCCAGATCCTACTGGATGGGGTGAGGAGGGAGAGTGGTATTTTCTACCCAGTGAACGGGAGGAAGTGGCCTGCCTCTGCCACCAAGAAGGCCTGGATCGAGGTGGCAGAGGAGGTCACCAGCAGCAGCAACGTCTCCCGCACCTGGATCCAGTGCAGGAAGCGCTATCAATGACCTAACTAGGTCAGCCAAAGTGTGTACACTTACTCATTCTCCTACACTCCGTCTTCCACATCACTGCCCCCACTGCACAACTCCTTCTGCACTGCCAATACTACACTATCACATCACTCCTCACACCCACTCAAACCTCATCCTCAACTTACCTGCACTTACTCACCTCTCCAGTAATCATCACACCACTACCACTCAACCCAATCCTCATACAATGTCATGGCTCTGTCTCATACTCACCCTCTGATGCATCTCTTTCACGGTCAGCCTCACCCAAACCAATGCATTCAGCGGTTGGCCACGTCACCATCCCTCACTCACGCCACTCTACTTTCTCCCCTTATAGGAGAAGAGAGCCCAGAGGGCGAAGACCGGAGGGGGGCCGCAACATCTGGTCGCCCTCACGGACACGGAGCAGGAAGCTCTGGAACTAAGCCACACCCTCGAGTGCTTGTCCATCGGGGATGCCAAGACTGGCACCTGACAAACATCTGGTGACAGAACTTTAAAATTCACCACTCACAATAGCAAATGATGTTAACATGCCTTGCCATCTTCGGCACCTCAACATCTGTCATCATGCAAAATATTGCCTTTTGTTCTCTTACAGGACCTTCAGTGACTGCAGTGACGGTGGAGGGCGATTCCTCAGAGGACCTGCCAGCCTCTGAGGGAGCACCGTCACGTCTGAGCGAGCCATCCATCAGCGCAGATACACATACCTCGGTGGGTCCCCGTCCTCACTTAGTTGGTGTCGCACTTGGTGAGTCACCACAGACGTGAGCACGAGCAGACACTGGTGGCAGCGGCAGTTGTGGAGAGTCCTCGTTGGTGGGAGCAATCTTCTCCAGGCTCTGCTCAGCTGGACACAGATGCTGAACCCTTGGGGCCATCCATGAAAAGGAGAATGATCGAGGGGCAGCAGCGCATTTGCGAGGTGCTGGAACAGGTGCCACGCGCACTCTCCACAATCGTGCAGAGGATGGAGGAGTCCAACTCCTGCATGAGTGGAATGGTGGCACAGGTACAGGAGGGAATCTCTGAGATACTGTCACAGGGACGTGAGGGAATCTCTGAGATAGTGTCGCAGGTAAGTGCGGGAATGTCTGCCATGGAGGGAAGGCTAGCTTCCATGGAGCTTCAAGCACGGCTCACCAATGAGTCCATTAAGGCCTGACAACGGCCCTTTGGACTCAGGGTGAGCAACTTTCTGCCACCTTAAACAGGCAGGCAGATACTCTGGCACTGGCCTTACAAGGCTTCACACATGTCCTCCAAATTGTCGCCCAGCAGGGTGGTAGGAGTGATGTGGGCCTGGCCCAGGAGAGGGATGATGGAGAAAGGGGACATGGAAGTGGGGACACTACTCAAAGCGCCCCCACGACTCACCCATTGCACCCCTCTCAACCAGTACCCGCAATGCTGCCTCCTCTCCAGGTGGCCGAGTCTGACCCTGCACAGGTGCAGGTGGAGCAGTCTTTGGAGGGGCCCTCACGGGCACCGAAACCCAGAGGGCGTCGGCCCAAAGCATCTAATTGGTCAGGGCATGAACAAGAGCAACCTGCCACTACCTCTGCTGCAGCCACAGGGGAAGCACCACAGAGGAGTATTCGTAAGCATAAGGTGAAGGTTTTGTGAGCACAAAGGAGATGCACAGCGGTGTTTGACAGTTTGTCATGTTTTTTATTTATATTTGATTTTTGTTAATGGCACATTAAATATTATTATTGTCACCACTACTGCCATGTGTTGGCCATTCTTGACTGGCTTATGTAGTAAGTCCCTTTCATGAGGTTCACCATGAACATCCACACTTGATGCCACCCATTGGGTCACTCTACAGTGGGTGTATGTGTAGTTGCACGACTATTTTGTGCAGGTGCCTGTGGCGCAGCACTGTGTTGTGGGGCTCCACGTGGCGGAGGTGGACGGCGTGCCTGGCGAGGCTGGTGATGTTGCTCGTCCTCGGATGAAGTGATGAATGCAGCCATGGCGCCCCCCCCCATCCTGACGGTGTGAGTTTGAGGGGGTCTGCAAAGTAGGTAAATGTGTTTGCGCAGCGGAGTTTAGGATATAAATTAAGAATTTTGAGTGGAAAGACAAAGGTGTTGCAGCCAAAACTTTGTCTGAAGTGACAATAAATGAGGTTTTCCCCCCACCTGTCAAATAATCCTTTGCATCTCCCACTGGCTGCTGGCTGAAACACGTCTGCTCCAACAGGGAGTGTTTCCCACAGCACGGGAAACATGCTGAGGATCCTTCAAAATTGCACCCCTGCCAAAATCTCCACTCAATGAGACCTGTCAAGTACCTCAAGTATCTAAATAACTACTTAAAGTAGCATCCCGCCGGCTTTAATTGCCAGTGGGAGTCCCGCATGTGGAGTTAGAGCCGGGCTCCGAACCCGCTCTGGGATTCTGCCATTTTAGGAGCCCCCTGCCCCCAACGCACCCACTCGGCCATCCGAAAATCAGCCCCCAAGATTCTGAGTGGAGTCACTGTTGAGGACTGAGTTTAATTATTTATTATAAGCAGTGCCATGTGTGTCAGCCAGAAATTGGATGCCAGATGTATTACGCTTGGTGTATCTACAATATATAATGAAAATATCTAAACTATATTTGGTATTACAGGAGCATTGTATCAAGTATTATATAATATAATTGATGTCCTGTGGTGATACTCATAGAGAGAAATGAGAAAAAAATCTTCCATATCTTGGCTCCCACTCTTTCTTTATGTCACTGTGACTTGGGAGTGGCTAGTGAGCTCAGAGGATTTTAACACCAGAAAACTAGAGGCAGTGTCGGAATAAACAAATGAAGTCTGGAGCTTATGTATGTCATAGTTTTCCTTCTGGTGACTATTAACTTTAAAAGTAATAAAATTCACCAGTTAATTTTTAAAAAGCGTTAGTTTATTCAATGCAGTCACACACCTAGTTCCAACCACTGCCTTTACATTTATTGGACAGATCATCCCAAAAGAGGATAGCATGCCGGAAATCCCAAGAAAACTAATATTGAATCGGGGACAGGGACTCGATAAAATTAACATAAGTAAAGCAACAGTAATGAAGAAAATAATAGCACTAAAGAGTGACAAATTCCCAGGACCAGATGGTTTCCATCCCAGGGTTTTAAAGGAAGTAGGTGAGCACATTGCAGATTCCCTAACTATAATCTTTCAATGTTCTCTAGATTCAGGAACTGTCCCTCTCGATTGGAAAATTGCACATATCGCTCTGCTTTTTAAGAAAGGAGAGAGAGGGAAACCGGGGAATTATAGACCAGTTAGCCTAACATCTGTTGTGGGGAAAATGCTGGAGTCTATAATTAAGGATAGGGTGACTGAACACCTTGAGAATTTTCAGTTAATCAGAGAGAGCCAGCATGGATTTGTGAAAGGTAGGTCGTGCCTGACAAAGCTGATTGAATTTTTTGAAGAGGTGACTAAAGTAGTGGACAGGGGAATGTCAATGGATGTTATTTATATGGACTTCCAGAAGGCATTTGATAAGGTCCCACATAAGAGACTGTCAGCTAAGATAGAAGCCCATGGAATCGAGGGAAAAGTGCAGACTTGGTTAGGAAGTTGGCTGAGCGAAAGGCGACAGAGAGTAGGGATAATGGATAGGTACTCACATTGGCAGGATGTGACTAGTGGAGTCCCGCAGGGATCTGCCTTGGGGCCTCAATTATTCACAATATTTATTAATAACTTAGATGAAGGGATAGAAAGTCTCATATCTAAGTTTGCCGATGACACAAAGATTGGTGGCATTGTAAGCAGTGTAGATGAAAACATAAAATTACAAAGGGATATTGATAGATTAGGTGAATGGGCAAAACTGTGGCAAATGGAATTCAATGTAGACAAATGTGAAGTCATCCACTTTGGATCAAAAAAGGATAGAACAGGGTACTTTCTAAATGGTAAAAAGTTAAAAACAGTGGATGTCCAAAGGGACTCAGGGGTTCAGGTACATTGATCATTGAAGTGTCATGAACAGGTGCAGAAAATAATCAATAAGGCTAATGGAATGTTGGCCTTTATATCTAGAGGACTAGAGCACAAGGGGGCAGAAGTTATGCTGCAACTATACAAAACCCTGGTTAGACTGCACCTGGAGTACTGTGAGCAGTTCTGGGCACCGCACCTTCGGAAGGACATATTGGCCTTGGAGGGAGTGCAGCGTCGGTTTACTAGAATGATACCCGGACTTCAAAGGTTAAGTTACGAGGAGAGATTACACAAATTGGGGTTGTATTCTCTCGAGTTTAGAAGGTTAAGGGGTGATCTGATCGAAGTTTATAAGCTATTAAGGGGAACAGATAGGGTGGTTAGAGAGAAACTATTTCCGCTGGTTGGGGATTCTAGGAGTAGGGGGCACAGTCTAAAAATTAGAGCCAGACCTTTCAGGAGTGAGATTAGAAAACATTTCTACACACAAAGGATGGTAGAAGTTTGGAACTCTCTTCCACAAACGGCAATTGATACTAGCTCAATTGCTAAATTTAAATCTGAGATAGATAGTTTTTTGGCAACCAGAGGTATTAAGGCATATGGGCCAAAGGCAGGTATATGGAGTTGGATCAGCCATGATCTTATCAAATGGCGGAGCAGGCACGAGGGGCTGAATGGCCTACTCCTGTTCCTATGTTCCTATATGCCTATGTTCCTATTGTCCAAATTGTAGCCTCGCCTGCAGGCTAAAGGTTGACTGCAATTTAATTTACTACAATGCAGTCTGACCTTTCATCCTTTCGTACTTTCGTTCGTCCTCGTTCATCCTTTCTTTCTTTTGTCCTTCCTTTCTTTCTTGTCCTTTCTTTCTTTCTTTCTTTCTTTCTTTCGTTCTCTTTTCTTGTCAGCTCAGGAACTTGAGCAGTTGACCTACTACAATGAGAAGAAGTAAACCCGTACATTTTTCTATCAACAACAAATTTGTCTAAAGAAGATTTTTGCAATTATCCACAAACTCATAGTTAACTCTACTTACTGTTTTGGCTGATTTGAGTTGAACGTTTTTGTTGCAAACAAATGAGGCATTTCATTTTTGCAAGGCTTGACTACTTAAGCATTTGCAGCCTCTGTGACTTCTGTAGGTGTTACCTCTGGTGCCTTCTCATTCACAAAACTTGTCCACTAGGAAAGTATCTGAAACATTGAAGGTTAAATCTCTCATGAGCAATTGTTGGACATAGATGCATGTGAAGATACCATCAGTCAATGATCCTATCCTACTTGAGTCTGTCTGTAGCCAGATGCTATTAAACTAAATGGTGACAGACATTATCCCTGCTCTCAAATGCAAGCCAGAACCTAATGTAGTCTAGCCCTGAACTCTCCCTGAAGAGACACTCTCTGCACTTTCCTTTTGCTGACTTTCTGATGCAAGCACTTCAGGCTAAAAGTACTTCCCCATGGTAACGTGCATCTTTAAGCAAAAACATAAATATATTCAAATTAAACCAATCCCTCTAAACCTTTTGAATTATTAACCCATGTCTTTTCAAAGCTTCTGCTTTTTCTTGCTAAAATTATTGATTGGCACGCAACTTGCATTCTTGAAATTACATTAGTAAGAAACATTTAATTATAATTATTATTTACTGCAATTTAGGATTGGGAGTAAAGCTGTCACAGCAAAAGATTCGATTTTGTCGAAGAGTTATCAAACCTGTGAACTGTCCTGACAAAGTGAGGCTGTGTTGGGTGTGAGGCTGACAGTGGATCTTTATGTGGGTATTGAGTGGGCTTGGGCTACAGTGGTCCTCTTGTAGATTACATAGAAATTACTACACAGAATATGCCATAATGTCCAACCAGTTCATAGTGGTTTATCCTCCACACAAGTCAGCCCATGTGCCCACTCTGCTCATAAGAACATAAGAAATAGGAGCAGGAGTAGGCCATCAAGCCCCTCGAGCCTGCTCCGCCATTCAACAAGATCATGGCTGATCTTCTACCTCAACGCCATTTTCCTGCACCATCCCCATATCCCTTGATGCCTTTAATATCTAGATATCTATCGATCTCTGTTTTAAATGTACTCAATGACTGAGCCTCCACAGCCCTCGGGTAGAGAATTCCAAAGATTCACCACCCTCTGAGTGACGAAATTTCTCCTCATCTCAGTCCAAAATGGCCTACCTCTTATTCTGAGACTGTGGCCCCTTGTTCTAGAATCCCCCAGCCAGGGGAAACATCTACCCTGTTGAGCCCTGTAAGAATTTTTTATGTTTCAATGAGATCAGCTCTCATTCTTCTAAACTAGAGAATACAGGCCTAGTCTACTCAATCTCTCCTCATACGACAATCCCGCCATCCCAGGAATCAGTCTGGTGAACCTTCGTTGCACTCCCTCTATGGCAAGCATCTTTCTTTGGCAGACCCTCAGGGTCGAGGATGACTTGCTTCCACTCCAGTAGGGTGGGTTCTGCGGTGGCTGAATGGTCCAATCATGGAGCCGCAGACTCTGCCACAGGTGGGGCAGGTAGTGTTTAATAAGGCGGGTGGGTGAGACGCTCTGGATTCTGCGCGCTCTTTCCGCTGCTTAAACTTGGCCTCCACGTGTTCCACTCGGTGACGCTCGAGGTGATTGGCGCCTTCGCAGATGCTTCTTCTCCAGTTTGGGCGTTCTAGGGCAAGCAATTCCCACGTGTCGGTGGGAATGTTGCATTTTTTTAGGGAGGCTTTGAGAGTGTCCTTATAGGGCTACCCCTGCCCTCCTAGTGATCGCCTGCCATTGCGGAGCTCGGAGTAGAGCACTTGTTTAGGGAATCTTGTGTCGGGCATGCGGACAATGTGGTCCGCCCATCGCAGCTGGTTGAGCGTGACCAGTGCCCCGATACTAGGGATGTTAGCCTGGGAGAGAACGCTCACGTTAGTACGCCTACCCTGCCAGTGGATTTGCAGGATTTTGCAGAGGCAACGTTGGTGATATCTCTCCAGGGATTTGAGGTGTCTGCTGTATGGCAAGTATATCCTTTCTTAGGTAAGGAGACCAAAATTGTACACAATACTCTAGGTGCAGTCTCACCAAGGCCCTATATAATTGCAGTAAGACATCTTTACTCCTGTACTCAAATCCTCTTGTAATAAAGGCCATTCTTTAATAAAGTTCCTATATCTCTTGATTCCCCTTTCCCTCAACAAATTCTAATCTATTCTTAAATGTTGAGCTGATCTCTGCTTCAATCGCTATCTCTGGTCGTGCATTTCAGAGCCTCATAATCCTCTGCATCAAAATGTTTGTCCTACTGTCTGTCTGTATATAGGTGCTGTGAGTGTATCTGTCTGTCTAAGGCTTGAGTAGCAATGTGCTTTCCTGGATCTGCAGTTCTGCATCTGTTTGTGGGTAGTAGACCCAGATTGCCTTTTCTCTCTAGTGACTGGGTGGGGTGGAGGGGGAATTCATAAAGACAGGAAATATATGTATATTCAGCTGGGTCAGAAATAAAAATGGTGGCTGGAGCCACTTTGAAAAAATAAATTATTCAATGTGCTTGGTTGAAAATTGCAGCCTTTCAAAAGGAGTTGCTTTTCTGTGGGTTTCTTCAAAATCTACATTTTAGCAAAGCAGTAATGACTAAGCTGCTAATTTCAGACAGAAAAGACAGAGAATCTTCATGTGTTTTTTCTGTGACAGACAGATTCACTGTATCATCCACAGGTTTAATGGGTGATGCAGTTTTTGAATGACTTTTAATTGCGTAGATGGATGCTGAGACTGAGGAAAATTGTAGAACTTTGGAGGTTTGATGGAGGGCGGGAAGAGAATTTAAGTCTAGGTTTTGGTGGCAAGCAGGGGCTGAGGCTCAGCACCCAAGCCAGTGTCTGACATTACTTCAGGATACAGCTTGTGAATACTCAGTTTGTTTTTTTTCTCCTATCATGATGCATGTGAAGAAACGTCATAGTCACAATGAAAAATGCATGTATAATAAAGATGGTAGTTAGGTTTAGTTCGGTGGGGACTGTCATGGCAGCTGCACGAAATATGACTGGTTGATATTGCTTTTGTAGCATCTGATTGATTGTGATTTGGTCATTTTTCTTTGTACACGACAGACACATTTGCCTGTATAAGCAACACACACACACACACACACACACACACTTTAATAGCAACGTAATAAAATTAGGCCACCTGCTTTTCAGCATTTGCTGTAGCTTTACCAGGTAATTAGGGACAATAATTTTATTGCATGGAGAAGAAAAATCGGGTGTACCTAAAAATGAGGTGACAACCTGGTGAAGCTGCAACACAAGACTATATGCATGCTAAACAGTGGAAGCAGCATGCTATAGACAGAGCTGAGTGATCCCACAACCAATGGATCTGATCAAAGCTCTGCAGTCCTGCCACATCCAGTCGTGAATAGTGGTGGACAATTAAACAACGAGCGGGAGGAATATCCCCATCCTCAATGATGACAGAGCCCAGCACGTGAGTGCAAAAGACACGTGAGTGCAACCATCTTCATCCAGAAGTGCCAAGTGGGTGATCCATCTCGGCCTCCTCCCAAGATCCCCACCATCACAGAAGTCAGCCTGCATCCACTTTGATTCACTCCACGTGATATCAAGAAATGGCCGAGTGCACTGGATACAACGAAGGCTATGGGCCCCGACAACATCCCGACAGTAGTGCTGAAAACTTGTGCTCCAGAACTAGTCGCACCCCTAGCCAAGCTGTTCCAGTACAGCTACAACACTGGCATCTAGCCGACAAAGTGGAAAATTGCCCAGGAATGTCCTGTCCACAAAAAGCAAGACAAATCCAATCTGGCCAATTACCGCCCCATCAGTCTACTCTCAATCATCGGCAAAGTGATGGAAGGTGTCGTTGACAGTGCTATCAAGCAGCTCCTACTTACCAATAACCTGCTCACCAATGCTCAGTTTGGGTTCTGCCAGGACCACTTGGCTCCAGACCTCACGGCAGCCTTGGTCAAAACATGGACAAAAAAGCTGAGTTCCAGAGGTGAGGTGAGAGTGACTGCCCTTGACATCAAGGCAGCATTTGGTCGAGTGTGGCACCAAGAAGCTCTAGTAAAATTGAAGTCAATGGGAATCAGGGGAAAACTCTCCAGTGGTTGGAGTCATGCCTAGCACAAAGGAAGATGGTAGTGGTTGTTGGAGGCCAATCATCACGTCCCCAGGACATTGCTGCAGGAGTTCCTAGGCCCAACCATCTTCAGCTACTTCATTAGTGACCTTCCCTCCATCATAAGGTCAGAAATGGGGATGTTTGATGATTGCACAGTGTTCAGTTCCATTTGCAGACCCTCAGATAATGAAGCAGTCCGTGCCCACATGCAGCAAGACCTGGACAACATCCAGGCTTGGGCTGATAAGTGGTATTTAACATTCGTGCCAGACAAGTGCCAGGCAATGACCATCTCCAACAAGAGAGAGTCTAACCACCTCCCCTTGACATTCAACAACATTACCATCGCCGAATCGCCACTATCAACATCCTGGTGGTCACCATTGACCTGAAACTAAACTGGACCAGCCACATAAGCATTGTGGTACAAGAGCAGGTCAGAGGCTGGGTATTCTGCAGCGAGTGACTCACCTTCTGACTCCCCAAAGCCTTTCCACCATCTTCAAGGCACAAGTCAGTAGTGTGATGGAATACTCTCCACTTGCCTGGATGAGTGCAGCTCCAACAATACTCAAGAAGCTCGACACCATCCAGGACAAAGCAGCCCGCTTGATTGGCACCCCATCCACCAGCTTAAACATTCACTCCCTCCACCCACTGGCGCACCCAGACTGCAGTGTGTACCATCCACAGGATGCACTGCAGCAAATCGCAAAGGCTTCTTCGACATAATCTCTCAAACTCGCGATCTCTAGCACCTAGAAGGACAAGAGTGGCAGGCACATGGGAACAACACCACCTTCACGTTCCCCTCCAAGTCACACACCATCTCGACTTGGAAATATATCGCCGTTCCTTCATTGTTGCTCGGTCAAAATCCTGGAACTCCCTTCCTAACAGCACCTTGGGAGAATCTTCACCACACGGACTGCAGCGGCTCAAGAAGGCGACTCGCCACTACTTTCACAAGGGCAATTAGTGATGGACAATACATGCTGGCCTTGCCAGCGACGCCCACATCCCATGAATGAATAAAGAAAAGTGCCAGTGTGGAACTTGCTACCACATGGAGTAGTTGAGGCGAATAGCACAGATACATTTAAGGGAAGGTAGATAAGTACATGAGGGAGAAAGGAATAGAACGTTACGCAGTTAGGGTTATATTTATTAGGGAGTGAGGAGGCTTGTGTAGAGCATAAACACTGGCATAGACCGTTTGGGCCGAATGTCCTGTTTCTGTGCTGTAAGTTCTATGTAATTCTATGTAACACTCGCAGGGCTGTTTTTATTGATTCACAGGACCGAGCTCCAAATCCAATTAATAGAAGAACCAGCACAACAACGCTGACAGTTGAGGTACTTGATGGAGATGACCTCGGCCCAAAGTTTCTTCCATGTGAATTGGTCAATAATACGAGGGATTGCCGCCCTCTTACATACAAGGCCAGTTTGCCTGAGCTCACGGACCCGGTAAGCATCCATTATATCTGATTGTATCTTGTTTAGAATTATTGTTTGCCGCATAAGAACACCACGCCACACTCTAGTAAACTGCTTTGAATGCATTAGTGTTAATGAATCAATGTGATTCCCCATGCTTGGCTACCTTAGCTTTAATTAATTAGTATTTCCCTCTCAACTGAAGCACTTTTTACCCACATGGTAATTATTTTCAGCTAAGCTTTTGCTCCCAAATTGTTGAACTCTGCAATTAAGCTAACCTTTATCTGGGCTATCTTTAAGCATTAATATGCAAATAAAAAAAATATATAATCTATTGTTGACTGGAATTGTGATATTTCTCAAAGGACAATATATCAACATCTGATGTAACAATGCTTCCATTCAAGCAACATTGGCTGGCATTTTCTGCTCCAAAGCTCCTGATGCACAGCAAGACCACGTAGCAGGATTTTTTGCCTCCCAGCACATGACTTTCCGACCATAATGGTCATAAAATCACAGGCAAGGGATACGGAATTCCCCCCGTACACTCCCGGCGTGCACCACGAGTGATGAAGCAGAAAACTCCAGCCATCCACGCTAGAAAGAGGGTTTGTATTAAAATCTACAAATGAAAATAAGTCAACTTAAAGGGAAAATATTGCATAATAAAATCACTGAAACTTGGGTTATCAAATCCTTTGCCTCGTCTTGTGCAATCATAGAATCATAGAATGGTTACAGTGCAGAAGGAGGCCATTCGGCCTATCGAACCTGTGCCGGCTCTTTGTGAGAGCAATGCAGTTAGTTCAATTCCCTCGCTCTTTCCCCGTAGCCCTGCAAATTTTTTCCAATCAATAATTTATTCAAATTCTTTTGGAAAGCCACGATCCAGTTCTGGATCTAGGTCCAATAGTTCTGGATCTGATCTCTCTAACTTTGTCTGGACTTCTCTCTTGGAGTCTGGAATCCAAGCAGCTAATTTATTCAGAATGAAGAAGAAGATGGAGAAGGAACAGAAACATTGTTATCTTAATCCTATTAGCTTCCCAATAATGTTTCCTCTGACATTGTTGACCATTTCTACTTGTTAAGTTGAGTGGTTTTCGGGGTTCCAAGTGGTTTAAGTCTATTATGGACAGAAATACTAGTTAAACTGAGCATGTTTGGCTTCAGTTGATTTAAGTTCTGCTGGACATTAGGAAGATGTATATGAATTAATCAATTGGCCAAAAATCGCTTCCTCAATAACGGAGGAGCTCATCAGTGCTCTCAGATTTTAGTGGCGAATTGAAAGAGCAAGTTCCCCTGTTTGTACATGTGCAGTGAAACCCGGAACTTGCTCCTAATGGTTCGCAGGCGATATGACAGCTTCGAATTAAAGGGGCATCGCACACTGCAATCAGAGAAATCATTGGAAAATTGCCAACTTTCTTATCTGCCCAGCTGGAAAGTAACTAATTACGCCACCAAACAGGTACGCTTAAAAATACAGGTCTAAACTATGTTTTAACAGTGCGGTTAGTCTTAATGACTGCCAAACAACTAAAAATTAACTTTTAAAAAATATAGTGTCTCATATTGTTCCTAATTTTAATAGTTCTTGGTCATTAAAAAAAAATTAAATTAAAAAAATTAATGTTTTTTTTACTTTTCCCTTCTGCCTCTTCTTTGGCATTTTATTAAAAAAATCTTTTATTTACAGTGATATACAGAACGCTAACTTTAAATGAATGAAGTCTGCTTGCCTGTTTGAGCAATGCAGCCTGAATCTGTGGGCGGGACTTCTCTTCCTGACAGATTTTGTGGGCGTGTCTTCTCCTCAGACTTTGCCAGCCGTGCAGCAACTCACGCTGCTCAGAGGCTGGGTTGATAGCGACTTTTTTTTGAAGTTCAAATTCAAGCAATTCGACGCCACAGAGCCCGCAGTAAATATTTTTGTTAATTTAATTTGCAGGAGCTGCGGTGAGCGTTGCCTCGCTGCTCTGCGTGATTTCTGGCAAGATAAGTTAAGCTTGCAGCTGCCTAAATGCCCAACGTGCATTGTTTTTGGTGATTTCTTTTTGCCTATAGGCTAACATTCCTGATAGAAATTAGCATTATTTAGGAGGGTGTAACATCTTAGACCACGCTTTCCCTCATAATTTGCAGTAGGGGAGCACCATGCATACTGGTAAACCGGATATGCAGTTTCCTATTTTTTTTATTCGTTCATGGGATGTGGGCGTCGCTGGCGAGCTCCAAGATTTTGACCCAGCGACGATGAAGGAACGGCGATATATTTCCAAGTCGGGATGGTGTGTGACTTGGAGGGGAACATGCAGGTGGTGTTGTTTCCATGTGCCAGCTGCTCTTGTCTTTCTAGGTGGTAGAGGTCGCGGGTTTGGGAGGTGCTGTCGAAGAAGCCTTGGCGAGTTGCTGCAGTGCATCCAGTAGATGGTACACACTGCAGCCACTGTGCGCCGGTAGTGATGGGAGTAAATGTTTAAGGTGGTGGATGGGGTGCCAATCAAGTGGGCTGCTTTGTCCTGGATGGTGTTGAGCTTCTTGAGTGTTGTTGGAGCTGCACTCATCCAGGCAAGTGGAGAGTATTCCATCACACTCCTGACTTGTGCCTTGTAGATGGTGGAAAGGCTCTAGGGAGTCAGGAGGTGAGTCACTCTCCGCAGAATACCCAGCCTCTGACCTGCTCTTGTATTAGTACCAGTTGTCATTTCGAATACCAGTCAAACTGCACATTCTTGACATTGACCATTCTCACTCCTTCTGGAAAACTACAATGCACACTGTTTTAGTGATGAACCGCTCAAAACCCTTTGAAGGAAACTATGCGAGTTACTCCTCATTTGCACTGACAGAGTGGAGCAGTAAAATGTGTGGCTGTCTCTGGGCATGCCATCGTTCATGTTAGTCATGCTGTACATCATTGTACAGGAATTAGAAATAATTCCATCCCAAATCTCAAGTTCTCACCACAGGAGTTGCAGTCCAAGCTAAGTTAAATGGCTTCTAAAACAAAAGCCAGACCCCCACCATGCTTAAAAAAATAAATTATAGTAAATGTTATAGTACAAGTCCTGTTTCTAAAAGAAAATCATCACAAAAAACTGAACAAAGAGCAAGTATTAATATTTGATTGATTTGTAATCAAATTTGTATCAGCCACAATGAAATGCTTAGTAAATTACCTTAGGCATGACCAATGGTGATAGCCCACAACATTAGCCAGGAATATAAATGAGATTAAATTATTATTGATTACTCTATCCTTATGCCACTGATTTTTGGCTTCAAATGCAAACTGTATAATTATCTACTGTTCTTCATTCTGTGAGGTCTGTTGTAATCTGCAATTATGTGTGTGATTACCGTCAGAATCATCAGTTTCAGCACAACGCTGTTTTGTGTTTAAAGTGCAGATAAAATTTATATTAGGCACATTGCATTTATTCTTTATATGATTTTGCATGGTGGAGAAATTGGATGGGATGTAAATGCATTTAAAAATTGAAGATTTCAGTTGCACAAAGTTAAAACAGTGTATTTGAGTAAAGTGCAGCTGTAACTGAACTGCATGAAATATTGGGCCAGATTTTGCTGGAGTGGGGCATCTCACGGCATGCCCTGTTAATTAGCCTTGTTCGTGCATGCTTAGGTTTTCATTTTTTTTGCCCATAAAGTTGCTGGAAGTGCGAGCTGATAACGGTGCAACAAGGGAAACAGGGTATCTGGGACCTTGGTGAACAACGGGGCAAACAGGGTATCTCCTTAATCAATGAGATTTAAGGATTTAGAAATAAACAGAGGAAGGACTGAGAAAGAGGGTGAATTAAAGTGGGTGAATTCATTGCCAAATCAGGTACAGAAAGAGAAGTAAAGAGAGGGAAAGAAAGATTTGATTAAGAGAGAGAAAAAAGACAGAAAGGAATAGTAAGAATAAAAATTAAAAATTTGACATTTTTAAAATCTCCTAAAACAACTCACAACCTGAAGGAATAAGGCTCCACACATAATTGTTTACTTTCTGGGCAAGAGAGGTTGATTGGCAGTCATTAACAATTATCACATTGTTAAGGGTACTTACACTATTAATTACTAGACTTAATTTTCTGTGGCGAGTTTAATGGGCAATTAATGTGCAATTGCAGCAACTTCATGAAAATCAGAGTGAGGTTAAGCGCAAGATGCCGTTTTCGCAAAGCTAACGGCAGAGCGATGCAAATCGGCCAGCAACTGGTAACAGGGTGCCTCTTCCTCGCTACAAGTTGCTGGCCGACGCCGTTATTTTTTCAGCAAAATCTGGCCCCTTACTTGAGTTGCAGTTCAATGTAGAAAAATGTGGAGTAGTACATTTTGGAGGGAAAGAAAATACATTTCAGATGGTAAGATTTGAAATGGAGTAGAGGAGTAGAAGAGTCCATATTCACAGGTGTATCATTCTGGTGAATTTGCACTGCACCCCCTCTAAGCTCAGTATATCTTTCCTGAGGTGCTGTGCCCAAAACTGAATGCAGTACACCAGATGGGGTCTGACCAAGGCGCTATACATCTGAAGCATTACTTGCTCACTTTTGTATTCCAACCCCCTTGAGATAAAGGCCAACATTGCTTTAGCCTTTTTGATAGTAGGTTAGATGGGCCGAAGGTCTTCTGCCTGAAACTCTGCCCTTTATAAGGGATGAAAACAAATCAAGAATTCAGAAACTTTGAACCAAAAATGGGGAAATAACAACAGCTACCAATAAAAGATGAAAGCTTAGCAGATCATATTGTTCCAAATATTTTGTGACCTTGGTTTGAACCCAATTGAAAATTTACCAGTAAAAGTAACATAACATATTAAACCCACAAAAAGTTAAGAGTTTTTCAAAAAATGCTTATTTTTCATTTACTTGTACATTTGCCGGTTTGGTATTATAAAACTCTCAAAACATTTTCTCAGAGAGGCCTGAAGATCAATTTGGATTATTTGGCTGTATCTTCAGTTATTGACTTGGGCTTCACTGACTTTTTTTCTGTAAATGCCTGTTGATTGACTGCTGTCAATTTCTACCACAGCAAGCCCTCCCCTCTTATTGGCCAGAGAGGTCAGTTAAGGATCTTTCCTTCTGAATCTAATGAACATTGTAAGCCCCATAATCCACTGGGAAAACCGAAAATCTTGTGAGATAACTGATTTTTTAAATATATATGTGCAAAATCCTAAAACTAATGTAGACCGTGAATTGTTAGACTTTTTCTGAGGTAAATTATGTAAATAACTATACATAAGAGGTTGCTTGTCTACATGTATTTTTATATTAAAATCAACCATGTGTTTATTTACTGTTCCTCACCCAGTTAATCTCTACAAGGTTAAGCATGAAATCGTCTATTTTTTCCTGATATAATTTCCCTACAGACCTTATTTCCAAATCCTTTCACAGGCATTGTGTAGCTCCCCCCAAAATCTGCACCCCCTAGCACCTTTCTTGCATTATGTAATGTTTGACTTACCATGAGCAATGCCATGAGACCTCTGATATCCCTGCCTTTAAAAAAAAATCATGTTGTGATTTACTACTAGATCTAGCTCATTACATTAATGGAGAATTTCACTTGCCATGTTGATCCAGCTTAGGTGAATAATTTAAGCCAAAGGATTTCACAACACCTCATACAAGGAAGAAGAATATAACAAGGGCATTGTTGTAATCGTATTTTATATGACTGAAGCACAGTTAAGAGGCTCAGATATTATCACAAGCTGTGAAAGTAAAGTTTAATGCATTTGCAACTTATCTGAATCTGGCAGTATCAATTTACAACCTTGTAGCATAGTGTTGAAGACAGTTACTATTCATAACATGTACATTCCTCTATTTTCTTCTGAATTATTACTACTGTTGAGTTTTGTCGCTCATTCTTATATTTGCTGCTAATGCTGCTCCCTTGTCCCGTGCGGATTTGGATCTGCTGCTATAGATAATGTGATTTGCGGTACAGTTATACTGCATCTTGCATCACTACAAATTGGTTTCTGTTTCACTGCAATGCAAGATGAGCACTCGGGCTTTTGCTGCCAATAGTGCTACGAATTGGACTTCGACATTCAATTTGCCAACCTTCGGTGTAAATACAACAGATGTGAACCTCTATTGGACCACCAGCAAAAGTAGACACATTGCCTACCATTGGGGATCTGTCTTACCACAAAGAATGCCAATAATTGACGCCTCTACCCTTTCTCCCACCTCTGGTTTTGCTGCCGAGGCTCCAGTCACACACAACGTGGCCGATTTTCAACTCCTGCCCGTAACGGTTACGAAGTCGGCGGAGTGTCCACACCACCCGCCCAATGCTGGCTTCAGGAGGCCCGATTCATTTTCAGTTCCGGCTTCATTTGATTGCTGCTGGTGAACTACGGGTGACTGTGCTGCAGCTTGCTGCTAGTGCTGAGCAGGCTGGCGCATCGGGTCTGGGGGAGGGGGTGGAGATGACTCGGGTTGGGGGGAAGGATCCTCGAACTGGCCAGCAGCGGGCCAGAGTTTTTTTTCCAGGGCCATTTTCTGAGCGACCTCCAGCAGTCCCTTTAAGGAACGTGGTTGGGCTGCTCGCTGCCTGGTACTAATGGGCAAGCACCATTCATACCTGAATATTGCAATCGTGGTCCTAGTTAAGTAGCCTCCTGTTACAGGCGGGCGGGCTGCTCGCCCACTTGTGGACCTGCCTGAAATCAACATTTTTTTTAATGCAACTCCAGAAAATTAAATTCTTGGCAAAGAACCATCATTGCAGACTTACAATCTGGCGGTTGTATCTTTATTTTCGGGACTGAAATACAAATATACTTTTAACATTTTGTTGATTGTATTTGTTTTAAGTACCAACTTCAGATATATAATTTTTTTAAAATTGTTTTTGGCCAGGCTGCAGTTCGTTCCAAATTAGTTATTTTTCACCCACTCGCAGGCCTGCCTGAAATTTGTATCAGGCGCATCTTTGGTGTCAATGAGGTGTCCCCGTCCCCCGATTTTCAAATGCCAGCCGCCCTTTTTCAGGTGAGAAACAGTTGACTGGCAGTTGAAAATCGTCCCCAGTGTCTCCCCATTCATCGAGATAGTTGGAAACTAAACTGAGAGGTAGTTAAATGACTCTTATTGCTCTATGTATGAGCACTGCCATTTATTCAAAATGATAAGCATGTCTAAATCAAGCCTTTTTTTTTGAATTGACCAACATTGTCTAATGTATATTCAATTTGTCACCCCTCTCTAGTTGGTTAGTCCAGAGTAATTTTGTCCCATCCACTTTGTCACCATTTCTGGATTTTAGGAGATTCCCAAGAACAAGACGGGGATCACTTACTGTCTGCTATATCTTTCTCACTGCTTCACAACTTTCCCTGATGATTTGGTTGATATGAGGAACTAATGGATGAAACTGTGGGACACATCAGTAGATGGGGTGGATTTTGTTAATTTACATTCCTGGTACAGAGCTCTGCCAGTTTGGGTATTGGGGCACAGAGATCAGCAGTCCCCACAGAATCTTCTGTCCTTTAATTTTGATGGATGGAAATTTATACAGGGCCCAGTGACTGCTGTGCCTGATTTTCTGATAGGCGTTCCTGGTGGACAAACCTCTATGCTGGCAGTGAAAGATTATAAATTCCACACTTGTATGTGCATATTAAGGTAAATTGGCTGATTCCAAAGGGGAACTATGTTTAAAGGGAGTGTGCGTCAGATAAGTCTATATCCACAGTGTTCTTGAGCGCAGTTCCTCACTAGGGGTATAGGATTGATGAATTTGCCCTGTTATTAAAACCATGTATACAAGTTTTGACTGAGTTACTTATTGCATGGCAACTTTAGGCAACTTTATACCAGTGTTCAGAGTATAGAAATAATAACACTTTCTAATAGCGTAGTGGTGAAACTGTTATGTTTTAAATAGATCAGGCTTAAGTTGTGTTTACATTTACACATAATTTACTTGTTGCCATTTTATTTCTTCAATCGAAGGACTTTCTAGTGTTATATTAACAATCTCTGCAATCAATTTCTCTTTCTCACATATTCCGTCCTGGAGATGCAAACACTTACTCTAGTTTATATATTGTAACTGGAAAAGAAAAGTGTGGGTATTTGATTCCCCAATTTACCTCTCAATGTGACAAATGATTACAATTTATAGCAGTTTTGACTTAAAAATTAGGGATTTATTATCATAGAATCATGGAATGGTTACAGCACAGAAGGAGGCCATTTGGCCTTTGCCATCTCTTTGTAGGAGCAATCCAGTTAGCCCAATTCCCCCGCTCTTTCCCCGTAGCCTTGCAAATTTTTTCCCTTCAAGTATTTATCCAATTCCTTTTTGAAAACCACGATTGAATCTGCTGCCGCCATCCTTTCAGGCAGCGCATTCCAGATCATAACCACTCGCTGCGTAAAAAAGTTTTTCCTCATGTCGCCTTTGGTTCTTTTGCCAATCACCTTAAATCTTTGTCCTCTGGTTCTCAACCCTTCCGCCAATGGGAACAGTTTCTCTTTATTTAATTTATCTAAACCCGTCATGATTTTGAACACTTCTATCAAATCTCCTCTCAACCTTCTCTGCTCTAAGGGGAATTAGTTGCTTAGTATCTTAGTTGTAAATAGTTGGCTTGAAAACACTGGGTATAATTTAGACTACCATTCCCTAACATTGCAGGCTGTAAGATGTATTTTATTGTTATCCCTTTCACTATGTGTTGTTGTAGATGAAAGCACTGCCTTTAACTTGTCCTTAGCATTTTGAACAAAAGCAAATCACAGTGTATGTATTCTAAGCATGAAAATCATGAGAATTTTGAATTTACAGGTTGTTAGTTCCACAACAGCTGGTCCAGCTCTGAAAATACTGACATTGATTAATGGACACAGTGAGCAGTGGAAATGTAAACGTGTCAGTTCAGAATAGTGTACCTCAAACACCATACCACTTAGAATTAGCTAAAAAATAAAACATTGATAAAGTCAACTTTATAGCCCCCCGATCATGGTTGTAAATCTACTTTGAAATAATTTAGAGCCGTATTTAAAGGTTGCATATGAAATGTCAACTGACAATAGGTAAAATTGCTCACTTTTATTAGCTTTTTTCCCTCCTTTTTCTGTCAATTTTCTCTGCGTCTCCTCTCTGTCATGTGATTCCTTGCTGTGGCATGTTCCATGGTGTTGGATGTCCTCCTCAATCTTATCCAAGAGGCCTTTCTTCATGTTATTGACCTAGATAGTAAGGGTTGATACGCTTATTCAAATATGAACCACTGAGGCCAATTTTCCTTTTAATTCATTCTCGGGATGTATGCATCGCTGGCAAGGCCGGCATTTATTGCCCATTGCTAGTTGTGAACCTTCTTCTTGAACCGTTGCTGTTTGTAGTGGTTTGATACAACCGAGTGGCTTGCTAGGCCACTTCACAGAGTAATTAAGAGTCAACCACATTGTTGTGGGATTAGAGTCACATATAGGCCAAACCAGGCAAGGACAGCGGGTTTCCTTCCACATTAGTGATCAAGTTGGGGTTTTACGACAATCCGACAGCTTCATGGTCACTTTTACTGATTGTATTTAAAACTGAATTCAAATTCTCAAACTGCCATGGTGGGATTTGAACTTGAAATTATTAATCTGGACTTCTGGATTACAAGTCCAGTAAACAACTACTACACTATCGTACCCTTAATTACTGTCTGCCTGGCTGATATCAACGAGCTCAGTGCAGATAGGGGATCATGCTTGGGACTTTCCTGATCAATTAGTCACTCCCTTAACCAGCTGAAGCATTGAGAGAGCCAACAAACTTATTTCTAACAGTAATTTACTGACTAGATATTTATTTCCTGATTGGTACATTTGATTACAGAACCATTTTACAATCCCATATAAAACAGTCGCATTCTTCTGTTAGATATAACAACAGCAGCTTGCCTATATATATATACTGCTCCTCGTATAAAAGAAAGGGGAAGAGGTGAGCACCAAACAAAAACTAAAGGCATTTAAGGAGCCCATGGAGGGCCCAAATATCTAGTCAGTAAATTACTGTTAAAAATAAGTTTTTTGGCGCTCTCAATGCTTCAGCTGGTTAAGGGAGTGACTAATTCAACCATATGGATCAGGAAAGTCCCCAACATGATCCCCTATCCGCACTGAGTTTGTTGCTATCAGCTAGGCAGACAGTAATTAAGGGTATGGTAGAGATAATATTGTGGCAAGTTTTTAAAGGCAGGAATAGATATGGTAGGGAAAAGTGGGTTTTGGAGAGAATTTCAAAGAAGGAGACAAAAACTCATGCTTATATAAGTGCTTTGTCACGTCTCTCCGAACGCTCTCATATCTCAACAATGTTTCAGCGCTCTTGACATATAAGGGGTAATCCTGAGCTCTCACTGGTAACCCGATTCAGAAAATTAGGACTACAGTGTTTTAGTGTCTTAGCCTCTCTCTACACTGTGCTACCTATGAATATGCCATCCTCATTGGGAGTACACAAGTATGGAGTTACTCCTATAATGAATTGCTTTGGAGTACAGTGACTGTTGTTTAGGCAGACATGACAACTAATATGCACACAGCAAAATCTCAGAAATATCATGAGATGAAGATCAGTTAGACTGTTTTTGGTGCAATTAAGAATGTTGGCCAGGGAAAAGAAAGAACTTGCATTCATATAGCGCCTTCCATGACCTCAGGACATCCCAAAACGCTTCATAGCCAACAAAACACTTTTGAAGTATAATCACTTGTAATATAAGAACATAAGAACATAAGAAATAGGAGCAGGAGTAGGCCAATCGGCCCCTCGAGCCTGCTCCGCCATTCAATAAGATCATGGCTTTTTTTTTTATTCGTTCACGGGATGTGGGCGTCGCTGGCGAGGCCAGCATTTATTGCCCATCCCTAATTGCCCTCGAGAAGGTGGTGGTGAGCCGCCTTCTTGAACCGCTGCAGTCCGTGTGGTGACGGTTCTCCCACAGTGCTGATAGGAAGGGAGTTCCAGGATTTTGACCCAGCGACGATGAAGGAACGGCGATATATTTCCAAGTCGGGATGGTGTGTGACTTGGAGGGGAACGTGCAGGTGGTGTTGTTCCCATGTGCCTGCTGCTCTTGTCCTTCTAGGTGGTAGAGGTCGCGGGTTTGGGAGGTGCTGTCGAAGAAGCCTTGGCGAGTTGCTGCAGTGCATCCTGTGGATGGTACACACTGCAGCCACAGTGCGCCGGTGGTGAAGGGAGTGAATGTTTAGGGTGATGGATGGGGTGCCAATCAAGCGGGCTGCTTTATCTTGGATGGTGTCGAGCTTCTTGAGTGTTGTTGGAGCTGCACTCATCCAGCCAAGTGGAGAGTATTCCATCACACTCCTGACTTGTGCCTTGTAGATGGTGGAAAGGCTTTGGGGAGTCAGGAGGTGAGTCACTCGCCGCAGAACACCCAGCCTCTGACCTGCTCTCGTAGCCACAGTATTTATATGGCTGGTCCAGTTCAGTTTCTGGTCAATGGTGACCCCCAGGATGTTGATGGTGGGGGATTCGGCGATGGTAATGCCGTTGAATGTCAAGGGGAGGTGGTTAGACTTTCTCTTGTTGGAGATGGTCATTGCCTGGCACTTATCTGGCGCGAATGTTACTTGCCACTTATGAGCCCAAGCCTGGATGTTGTCCAGGTCTTGCTGCATGTGGGCTCGGA
Organism: Heptranchias perlo; assembly: GCF_035084215.1. Classification (NCBI taxonomy): domain Eukaryota; kingdom Metazoa; phylum Chordata; class Chondrichthyes; order Hexanchiformes; family Hexanchidae; genus Heptranchias; species Heptranchias perlo. Next base: position 41,381,051 of record NC_090345.1, on the reverse strand, counting down.
CTGCTTCATTATCTGAGGGGTTGCGAATGGAACTGAACACTGTGCAGTCATCAGCGAACATCCCCATTTCTGACCTTATGATGGAGGGAAGGTCTGATCTGATCCTAACCTCAAATCTAAATTCATGTCCAATTTCCTGCCCGCTCCCCGTAACCCCTAATTCCCTTTACTTCTAGGAAACTGTCGTTTTCTGTTTTAAATTTATTTAATGATGTAGCTTCCACAGCTTCCTGGGGCAGCAAATTCCACAGACCTACCACCCTCTGAGTGAAGAAGTTTCTCCTCATCTCAGTTTTGAAAGAGCAGCCCCTTATTCTAAGATTATGCCCCCGAGTTCTAGTTTCACCCATCCTTGGGAACATCCTTACCACATCCACCCGATCAAGCCCCTTCATAATCTTATATGTTTCAATAAGATCGCCTCTCATTCTTCTGAACTCCAATGAGTCGAGTCCCAATCTACTCAACCTTTCCTCATATGTCCGCCCCCTCATCCCCGGGATTAACCGAGTGAACCTTCTTTGTACTGCCTTGAGAGCAAGTATGTCTTTTCTTAAGTATGGACACCAAAACTGTATGCAGTATTCCAGGTGCGGTCTCACCAATATCTTATATAACTGCAGCAATACATCCCTGTTTTTATATTCTATCCCCCTAGCAATAAAAGCCAACATTCTGTTGGCCTTCTTGATCACCTGTTGCACCTGCATACTAACTTTTTGATTTTCTTGCACTAGGACCCCCAGATCCCTTTGTACTGCAGTACTTTCCAGTTTCTTGCCATTAAGATAATAACTTGCTCTCTGATTTTTCCTGCCAAAGTGCATAACCTCACATTTTCCAATATTGTATTGCATCTGCCAAATTTCGGCCCACTCACCCAGCCTGTCTATATCCCCTTGTAGGTTTTTTATGTCCTCCTCACTCTCCACTTTCCCTCCCATCTTTGTATCATTTGCAAACTTTGATATGTTACACTCGGTCCCCTCCTCCTAATCGTTAATTTGGGAAATGTAGGAAAATGTCGCAGCCAATTTGCCCACAGCAAGGTTGAACACACAGCAATGAATTTAATGACCAGATCATCTGTTCAGTTGGTTGAGGAATAAATGTTGGCCAGGAGACCAAGAGAACTTTTGTGCTCTTCTTCAAAATAGTGCCATGGGATCTTTTAAGTCCACCTGAGAGGGCAGACTGTGCCTCGGTTTAACGCCTCTTCCAAAAAACGCCACCTCTGACAGTGCAGCACATCCTCAGTACTGCACTGAGGGGTCAGCCTCTCTGGAGTGGGGTTTGAAGTCACGATTTACTGACTCAGAGATGAGAGTGCTATCACTGAGCCATGGCTGAAAATGGCATGTAATTACTGAACAGGAATGTAATCTCAGCGTGGGTTTAAATTTGTACTAATAATGAAAAAACCCTCAACAGGGAAAATTTTATAGGAAGATTTTGATTGCTATGATAGAAATCTGAACTAAAATAATGTTTGTTTGACATTTCTGTACTGCGAAGATTTGGTTTGAAGTGCTGATTGCTAGTAGGTTTATAAAAGCTTCTGGAATTTGAAGAATAAAGGAGCAGGTCAGAAGAACGTTTTTGTGCAATAGGTTGTTGAAATATGGAATACATTACCACTAGTGTCTAGTGAAGCCAATTGAATCACAACATTAACAGAGGGATTAGATAAACACTTCAATAAAATTCTGGAAGGGTATGGGGGAAGAATAATGAAACGGACTCGGTGTTTAGCCCTAGTGAGGAGTTGGGCCTTGGTACAATAGACCAAACAAAGCTGTAACTTCTATGATTGTGAGAAGTATCATGCTGAAAATGTCAAGTAGCAACTTGGTGTCATACTTTGATCACATTTAATTATTCTTGATAAATCTCATCCAGATATATGGGTCAAGGATTTGTATCGTTAGGTTTCACAGGGAGAATGTGCATGTCCTTCTCCATCGATACTACTTCAAATATAATATAAATTCAAAGGCAACCAAATTCGGAACGCTCTCCTAAATGCTCTGTTTCTCCCCCATAATTTTTAGTGACCAAGATAATAAGGAGGTGGACACTAAGAAGAAGTGGGGTTTATTGTAACTCTGGGTGAGTTTAAGGAAGGCAGAGGGCAGGGCGAGTGCGAAATTCACTCGCTGAAGAAAATTTGAGACCCATGCTATTTTAAATCCTGGGCCTCATTAATGTGCCGCCTGTCCACTTCTCGGCCGGAAAGGATGGGAAGTGGACAGGAAGTAAACGCCAGCCTCTGGAAAATTGGATGGGATTTGGCCACCTGCCGGCATGATGGTAGGAGTTCGGAAAGGGGTTCCAGGAGAGTCTTGTGAGAGGGAAGGGGGGAGTGGGGGTGGAGGACACAACTTTCCTTGTGGGTTCCAGAAGAACTTCTGGCCCCACAAAGGAAAGTAAAAAACTTAGTTGTTTGGACCTCTTCATCTTCTTCCATGTCCTGACTCACTCCAGCCTGGAGGGAAAGCAACACCAACTCCCCCATTCAGTCCTGAGTTAAAATTGTGGTCAGGGCCCAATGACATCATCGGAATCTGATATGCACATTTAAATAAGGACCCCGCCCACTTTGGGTGGGCGGCTTTGTACGTTACTGACTCTGACCCTGCAATTTGGGATCGGGGTCTGTATGAGCTCCAAGGTTGATCAGGAGTTCTGCTCCATTGCACTTCCACTGGCGGAGTGGGCCTCCCAGAATTTTGGGCCCTAGGTATTGACGGTAGTAATGTAAGTTTGTTTTCTTTATTCTCAGCAAATCTTTACAAATTTTTATGACCTTTTTCAGTTCTCCTCGTAGGATGAAGTCTTGTTAGCTTTTAAGACAATTTGGATATTTCATTTTTCTTTCACCCAGTGATGACCCGTGCTTTCCTTAAGCCAAGAGATGGAGACTTTTACCGATATTGTTTCTTTATTCCCAAGATGTCATGGAAGTTGCTACCTCATAATGCACTTCAGGAACCTCCAAATACAATTCATTAAGAACATGAATTTCTAGGTGATCCCAGTAGTCACTGTCTATGGTGCATTGTTGACATGTCCTATTCTTTAAGGATAATTAGTGCCACAAACCATCAGAGAGAGGTTTTAGTATGTCTACTGAAAAACATCTAGAAACTGATAATATAATGAAGAGTAGTCAGCATGAATTTCAAACAGGAAGGTCATGCTTGATCAACCTTATTGAATTCTTTGAAGATGTAACAGAAAGAATAGGCATTATGCAGTAGTTATAATATATTTGGATTTTCAAAAGGCTTCCTAAGGTCAGAGCATGTGGAGTCAGGGAACAAGTAGCAGAATGGGTAGCAAGTTGGCTACAAAACAGAAAACAGAGAGTAGGGTTAAGGGTAGTGACTCAGACTGGTAAAATATGTGAAGTGGTGTTTCACAAGTTATGTTAAACTTGTTTTGAACCTTGGTTAGACCACATTTGGAGTACTGTGCACAGTTCTGTCCTCCATATTATAAAAAGGGTAGAGAGGCATTGGTGAAGGTACAAAAAAGATTCATAAGGATGATACCAGAACTGAGAGGATATACTTATCAGGAAACCCTGAACAGGCTGGGGCTCTTTTCCCTAGAAAAGAGAAGGCTGAGGGTGACTTGATAGAGGTCTTTAAGATTATGAAAGGGTTTGATGGGTAGACGTAGAGAAGATTTTTCTACTTGTGGGGGAGTCCAAAACAGGGACCATAAATATAAGATAGTTACTGATACATGCAGTTGGGAATTTAGGAGAAACTTCTTTACCCAAAGAGTGGTAAGGATGTGGAACTCGCTACCACAAGGAGTAGTTGAGGCAAATAGCATAGATGCATTTAAGGGGAAGCTAGATAAGCACCACGAGGGAGAAAGGAATAGAAAGATATGCTGGTAGGGTTAGATGAAAAGGGGTGGGAGGAGGCTAGTGTGGAGCATAAATGCCGTCCTGGACCAGTTGGGCCGAATGGCCTGTTTCTATGCTGTAGACTCTATGTAACTTTGTACTGGTGATACTCTGCTCCTAGTACATGATGCTTACTTTCAATGCCAAGCTTATTTGAGTTCCTGACCAATAACAGTTGCCCATTTTCTCAGGGGATGCTATGCATAATTGATTGCTGAGAGTACTCTCCAGGGGGAAGGGGAGAAGAGCAGTACAAACAACATCTGTAATTTCAGCCCTGATGGGACAAATCTCCGCTGAAATCTTTTCTGTAATGTGGTATATATTGGTGCCAGCTTTCTGATCGGTGACAGATAGTTCCCCTGCCACTAAAATATTTCCTGGAGATTTGGAGATGGTTGGTTACTTTCATACAGATAGCAAGATTCCAACAATATTTTAATATCAGAGTCTTAAGACTGCGAGCAGAAGCCATATTTATGCTCCAAGAGGCAGTCTGTTTACAATCCCATGCAATTGAGTTTATTCAGTCAATGGTGTCCAAAAAAGCCCGTTGTCTCCAGGTATACTTGACCTCCTACAAGACTTTTCAGAGAGAAGAGATGCAGAAACAAAGTTTTTAATATGCCACTTCCTTCATAACTCCAGACCATAAATACTTCCCCATCTGCTTTGGTTGGTTACCTAGTTTTGGTTGGAGATGGGTTAAGTTGACATAATCTCTCCAAGAGTGAGATGTTAATGAAATGAATCTGTGATAAGTGTGATTGCCTCTTCAATATTTTCACACGTAGGTTCGTGACCACTGTTCCGATTCCTGTCTGAACATCTTACAGTGATCTTACAGTGAAAAACAGTCGAGGGAGGGGAGAGCTTATCATACTTGCAAGGACATCTGAGGATATGACAATGATGCAGACACCGTTCCTGATATCTAATGATGAGATTATTTATTTTCACAGTAAAAGCATGATGCTTCACATGAGTGGGTCTCGATCTTATGGTGATTTCATGGTTCTTTTTGGGCCTGCCCATAGATCACATGGCAGCTGTGGAAAAAAAGCAAAGTTGAAAAGTATTTGGATCAACTAAAGTGGTCAGGGACAGTAGCTCATGTTCATGGAGAGGAAGTTGTTTCAAACTATTGTCTCTTTCTCTTTAACCTCACTAGTTATTAGCAAAGAAGGTGGTAGAGATTCAAAGTAACCTTGGATCCCACCTGTTTTTTTGGGGGGTGGGATTTTGTCTTCCTGTTGGTGAGGATTCCAATAGCCTTCTGAAAAGAACATAACTTAAAAAAAAAAACCATGTAATGGGAAAAGGCGATTTAGCTCCTCAGGCCCATTCCCTCAATGCACATTGTCACAGAACCACATAACCTCAATCAAGAATTTCTGAGAAAGGTGACTTAACAAGGTAAAACTTCCACAAAAACAAAACAACAAGCTTCCCCATTGTTCTTGTTGTGTATTGAATTATCTACAAGTGTTCCACCAATCACCACAGCCTAGCTCTATCTCTAACCTTCAGTCCCATTTCTTGCCAAATAATCCTTGTTTGAATGTCACCCCTGTGACTTTTACCTATATGGCTTGGAAGGAATTTTGTCTTAATTTGTTTCATATGAAGTTCATTCAGCTTATAAAGGGTTAATTCCCATGGTTGCAATATTCTTTTTTGACTTAACATTAAAAAGCCTGTAGTCACTGAACAATGAGTGATTGGCATTGTTAATGAGCTATCCTGAAGGGAAATGGGACAGCCAGTACTGGTTTACTTTTGCATATTGCAACAGCGTTGAGACAACAGTAAGTCATTCAGTACCTTCCATGGTAGTTCACAACATACGATCTTACGAAATTAACAGGCAGGAAAAGACCAGCTGGTCCATGAAGCCTACCCCACGCCACAATGGCTGGAGCATCATGATAAGACATTCCCTTACCCACCCCGCTTGGAGCCATGTAATCTCGGAGGGGCCAAAACACAGGGCCAATAGGGAAAAATACTCTGGGAAATTTGCTCTCCATGAATTTCTCATGTTAGATTCAGAGTGCCCCAGCAGGGGACTTAGCTGAACAGGCGATGCAGGAACCAAGAGATTCCACATCGAGTGGGAGCTGCATTTCACTCAAGGTGGTAACTTTGATTGGCAGCTTGATGAACCAGTTCTTGATGCACATATCTGAGCGAGAGGTCTGAAAATAGTATTTGTTTTCTCTCTCCTCCTGGAGGGACAATGATTGTGAGTCAATCAAGAACACATGGATAGGCTCAAGAATGGCAGAGTAAACCCATACTGCTTGTAACCAAAAGTTGGTACTGGTTAACTATGTACACTTAACTTGTAATCAAGTTTCCACACAGAATGGAGCTAGGGATACGTATTTTATTATTTTATATTATGAAGAGTATGTATCTCACCAGAAGACTGTATTCTGTTCATTCATATATTTCATGTAAAATAAACCAATTAATTGGCTAACAGTTGACCTTGTCTCACTAAAATGCTTTTTAGTTTGCCTTTTGAAAAGACAGGAGAGCAGACATTGAAGCAGAGAAAGGTTACAACATGGAAGAAGGCCATTTGGCCCATCGAGTCCACGCCGGCTCTATGCAAGAGCAATCCAGCTCGTCCTCCTCCCCTGCCCTATCCCCTAGGCCTGCAAATTTTTTCTTTTCAAGTACTTATCCAGTTCCCTTTTGAAAGCCATGATTGAATCTGCCTCCACCACCCCCTCAGGCAGTGCATTCCAGATCCTAACCACTCGTTGTGTAAAAAAGTTTTTCCTCATGTCACCTTTGGTTCTTTTGCCAATCACCTTAAATCTATGTCCTCTGGTTCTTGACCCTTCCACCAATGGGAACAGTTTCTCTCTATCTACTCTGTTTAGACCCTTCATGATTTTGAATACTTCTATCAAATCTCCTCGCAACTGTCTCTGCTCCAAGGAGAACAACCCCAGCTTCTCCAGTCTATCCATGTAACTAAAGCCCCTCATCCCTGCAATCATTCTAATAAATCTCTTCTGCACCCTCTCTAAGGCTTTCACATCTTTCCTAAAGTGCGGTGCCCAGAACTGGACACAATACTCCAGTTGTGGCCAAACCAGTGTTTTAGAAAGGTTCATCATGACTTCCATGCTTTAGTACTCTATGCCTCCATTTATAAAGCCCAGGATCCCGTATACCTTTTTAACCGCTTTCTCAACCTGCCCTGCCACCTTCAACGATTTGTATACATATACCCCCAGATCTCTCTGCTCCTGTACCCCTTTTAGAGTTGTGCCCTCTAGTTTATATTGCCTCTCCTCGTTCTTCCTATCGAAATGTATCACTTCGCATTTTTCTGCATTAAATTTCATCTGCCACGTGTCCGCCCATGCCACCAGCCTGTCTATGTTCTCTTGAAGTCTATCACTATCCTCCTCACTGTTTACTACCCTTCCAAGTTTTGTATCATCTGCAAATTTTGAAATTGTGCCCTGTACACCCAAGTCCAAGTCATTAATATATATCACGAAAAGCAGCGGTTCTAGCACCGACCCCTGGGGGACACCACTTTATTCCATGGGCCGCAATCTTGATGATAAGCCTACCATGCAGCAATTTATCAAACGCCTTTTGAAAGTCTATATGCACCACATCAACTGCATTGCCCTCATCTACCCTCTTTGTTACCGCATCAAAAAACTAAATCAGGTTAGTTAAACTTGATTTGCCTTTAACAAATCCGTGCTGGTTTTCCCTAATCAATCCACACTCATCCAAGTAACTGTTAATTCTGTCCCGGATTTTCATTTCTAAAAGTTTTCCCACCACTGAAGTTAAACTGACTGGCCTATTGTTGCTGGGTTTATCCTTATACCCTTTTTTGAACAAGGGTGTAACATTTGCAATCCTCCAGTCCTCTGGCACCACCCCTGTATCTAAGGATGATTGGAAGATTATGGCCAGTACCTTTGCAATTTCCACCCTTACTTCCCTCAGCAACCTAGGATGCATCCTAAATGCTCTCCCACTGACACTTGTTCCACTTGGCCCACCTCATTCCCTAGAAACAAATCCATAGAGCTATGTACGAAATCATAGTATCCAGTACACACAAGGGATCTATTGTAATTATCTCGATAGCATGCTATCATTTAACTAGTTATTGGGCAAAAATGAACTCTTAATCATAAAGAATGCAAGGTCTGCATATGGGTGACATTGAGCCTGAGATAATATCTGCTGCAGACTCTTGAAATTTGTAACAAGGACCTTACCAAATACCTTGTGAAAATCTAAGTATATAATAGAGCACATTTTTGTGGGGCTGCTCTCCTGTTGTGGACCCTCACTTGATGGGAACACAGATTGAAGAATTGGGTGAGGAGGTGAGCACACCCAATTCGGAGCATTCCCAAATTTCTGATGATTCCTTTTCATTCAAATTGATCGTTTCACTGAATTTACCCTTGTACTCTAGCATTTAGTTAGCTCTTTTAATTGCCTGACCATATTACCTCGTCCTGGATATTGCAAAGATGAAACCATTAATACTCTCAAGTTCCTTTCTGGATCACCTTGGATTAATTCTATTCCATCCGTTTTGTACTAATGTCCTTCATTATTTTGTACAGTATCATTCATCTGTTTATTTGTATAGAGGGACCCAATTGCACTGCAAAGCTCCAGCTGCATCCTTTGTTTTTACTCGACAACCTGAAGCAATGTCAACTGCAAATTTGACAATCTTGCAGTCTATTTTAGACTCTAATTTATGTAACTAAGAAGCAAAATCTCCTCTCTCCAGTACAACAAAACACCTCTCATGAGTGCCTTCTGTTTCCTAACCTTTAGCCAGCTCTGCATCCAATCATACGGCTTACCCTGGATTCCTATAGCTTTCAGCTTAATTCTAAGGCATTCATCTGGAACCTTATCAAAAGCCTTATAAATATCTGAGTAAACTATATCACAGGGAATTTTACTGTCCATTAGACCATAATATTTTCTAGTAATATTTGCAAAGAAGTCGAAAAGGTTTGTCACACATCAGGCTTGATTTTCAAATGGCAGCAGAGGGGTCAATGGGTGCACAAGTAACCCGACTAATAAAATCTTAATGTTTACCACACGATCGCAAGCTAATTGGTGACCCTCGATGTGGCTTCCGGGTTTGCCGACCGAAAGCTGCGCAGTGGGCAGACTGTGCACCCGCATGACAGGCTGTCAGCAGGAGCTGATCTATTTAAAGGGATATTGCTCCAAAGGCTTTTGCTGCAGCAAAGACCAAAAAGGCACAATGCACAGGGGCAAGGCTGCTCCAAGATTTAATGATGCCTCACTGCAGCAGCTACTGGCCGGGATGAGGAGGAGGAGGGAAGTGCCCTGCCTCTGCCACCAAGAAGGCCTGGCTCGAGGTGGCAGAGGAGGTCACCAGCAGCAGCAACATCTCCCGCACCTGGGTCCAGTGCAGAAAGCGCTTCAATGACCTAACTAGGTCAGCAAAAGTAAGTACACTTATTGATTCTCCTGCATTCCGTGTTCCACATCACCGCTCCCCTCCCCCTAACTCATTCTGCACTGCCAAGACTACTCTATCACATCACTCCTCACACCCACTTAAGGCTTATCCTCAACTTACCTGCACTTCCTCACCTCCCCATTAGTCACCCCACAACTACCACTCACCCAATCCTCATCCAATGTGATGACTCTGAATCATACTCACCTTCTGTTGCATCTCTTTCCCGGTCGGCCTCTCCCAAACCAATGCATTCATCGGCTGGCTACTTCACCATCACTCACTCACACAATTGTACTTTCTCCCCTTGTAGGAGAAGAGATGCACACGAGAGGGTGAGGACTAGAGGGGGGCCAGAACAAATAGTGGTCCTCACACACGCGGAGCAGGAGGCGCTGGAGCTCAGCCCCACCCTCAAGTGCCTGTCTGTCGGGGTTGCTGAGACTGGCACCCCACAAATGTCTGGTGACACAACTTTAACATTTAACATACACAACATGAATTGATGCGAACAATGCTTGGCATGTTGAACACCTCAGTATGCTCATCGCATCATGACACATCTATGATGATGTTTAATATTGCCTTCTGTTTTCTTGCAGGCCCTTCAACGACCACAGTGACGGTAGAAGGCGATTCCTCAGAGGAGCTCCCGGCTTCTGAGGGTGCACCGTCACATTTTAGCGAGCCATCCACCAGCGCAGATACTCACACCTCAGTGGGTCCTAGTAGTCAGTTAGTTGGGTTGGCACCTGGTGAGTCACCACACACAAGTGAGCACGAGCAGACAATGGTGGCAGGGGCAGCTGTGGAGAGTCCGCACCAGTGGACGCACTCCTTTCCAGGCTCTGCTCAGCTGGATGCAGATGCTGAACCCTGGGGGCCATCCTTTAAAAGGAGAATGATTGAGGGAAAGCAGCACATTTGAGAGGTACATACACACTCCCTACAATGGTGCAGATGATAGAGGAGTCGAACTCCTGCATTAATGGAATGGCGGCACAGGTACGTGAGGGAATCTCTGAGATAGTGTCACACGTAACTGCGGGAATGTCTGCAATGGAGAGAATAGCTCTGTTGAGCTTCAAACATGGCTCACAAATGAGTCCATTCAGGCCATGACAAAGGTCGTTTGAACTCAGCGTGAATAACATTCTGCCGCCTTACACAGGCTCACAGGTACTTTAGAAGTGGCCTTACGAGGCATCACACATGTCTTTCAAACTGTTCTCCAGCAGGGTGGTAGGATTGATGTGGACCTGGCCCAGGAGAGAGATGATGGCAAAAGGGGATATGGAAGTGGGGACGACACTCAAAGCACTCCCACATCTCACCCGTTGCCCACCTCTCAACCAGTACCCACAATGCTGCCTCCTCTCTAGGTGGCTGAGTCTGCCCCCTGCACAGGTGCAGGTGGAGCAGTCTTTGGAGGGGCCCTCATGGGCTCCAAAACCTAGGCCGAAAGCATCGAAGCAGTCAAGGCATGAACATGAGCAACCTGCCACTACCTGTGCTGCAGCCACAGGGGATGCACCATGTAGAAGCGGTCAGAAGAGGACGGCTATGAATTTTTGAGCACGAAGGGTATGCACAAGGGTGTCTGACAGACGGTCATGTTTTTCATTTATATTTGTTTTTTGTTAAATTCACATTAAATGTTAGCATTCTCACCACTACTGCCACGTCTTGCCCATTCTTAACTGGCTTTTGTGATTGGGCCCTTTCATGAGCTTCACCATGAGCGGCGACACTTGATGCCACCCATTGGGTCACTTTACAGTGGGTATATGTGTAGTTGCAGGACTGTTTTGTTCAGGCGGGGGGTGGGGAGGGGGGCGCGGGGTCTGGTGTTGGTGCTGCTCTTTCCAGGTGGTGTGAGGACTAGACTCTTCTCACTTCCTGATGTTAGGAGAACCGTTCACATATGAGTGACTCCCTGGCCTCATGAGCAGCGAGGTGAGCCACTGCTCTGCCCATGGGTTCGTCCTCCTCCTCCTTCTCAATGTGGGTGGGAGATGTGGATGGGGCCTCCTCAAGTGGCACCCCTCTCAGTTGTGCCATGTTGTGCAGGGCACAACACACTACTATAAAGCAACCTACTCTATCCGGTGCGAATTGAAGCGCTCCCCCAGAATGATCAAGGCACTTAAACTGTATCTTGAGCAGCCCTATAGCATGCTCAATTGTAGACCTGGTGGCGATGTAGCTGTCATTGTATGGGCGCTGTTGCTCGGTGATGGGGTTCCTCAGAGGTATCATCAGCTACATGTGCAGGGGATAACCCATGTCCCCGAGGAGCCAGCCCTTAAGGGTGTTTGGTGCGTGTAAGGGCGTCGGGATGTTGGATTCCCTCAGAATGAACGAATCGGGGCGGCTGCCAGGGAATCTGGCGTACACGTGAAGGAATCTTTTGTGGTGGTCACAAATGAGCTGAGCCTTGATGGAGTGATACCCCTTTCTATTGATGAACAGTCCTGACTTGTGTGGATGTGCTCTGATTGCTTTTTGAATGCAATCGATTGCACCCTGCACCCGTGGGAAGCCAGCCACAGAGTGGAATCCCACTGCCCTCTTCGTCTGGCTGAGGTCGTCCATGGGGAAGTTGACGTATTGCGAGGCCCTGTGGAACAAGCCATCGGTGCACTTTTGAACAGAAGACTGAGACACCCCGGCGGTGGCACCCTAGAATGATCCGGAGGTGAAGAAGTTGAGGGCAGTGATGACTTTGACAGCGACCGGTAATGAGATGCCGCTCGGCCCAGCCAGGAGCAGCTCCGCATGAAGGAGGCTGCAGATGTCTTTGACCACCTGGCGACTCACTCTCAGCCTCCATGTGCACTGCTCCTCAGAGAGGTCCAAGAAGCTGAGCCTCGGTTTGTAGACCCTGTGGCGAGGGTTGTGCCTCCCGCGATGTCATTCCCTTTGTTGTTACCCTCCGTGCTCTTGTGCAGGTCCCCGTGGCGCAGCACTGTGTTGTGGAGGTCCAAGTGGCGGAAGTGCACGCCGTGCCCAGTGAGGATGATGATGTTGCTCCTCCTCGGATGTACTGGTGAATGCAGCCATGGCGTTCCCCCCCCCCCCCCCCGCCCATCCTGATGGAATCATTTTGAGGGGGTCCGAAAAGTTGGTAAATATGGCTAAACAGAACAATTCTGAGTGGAAACTAAGAATTTTCAGTGTAAACACAAAGCTCACCCAACCAACAGTTTGTCTCTAAGAACAGAGTGCCCTGCTGCAATAACTCACCTTTTATCCCCATCTGTCAAACAAACATTTCAATGTCCAGCTGGCTGCTGGCTGAAGCATATCTCCTTAAAAAAAGGAGTGTTTCCCACAGCACGGGAAACACGCTGAGGCTGAATAAAAATCGGTCCCCTGCCTCAATCACCACGAGATTAACTACTTCAAATGCTTAAACTATCTAAATAACTGTGTTAACTATCATCCCGCTGGCTTTAATTGCTGGTGGGACTTCCGCATTCGTGAGGCGCACGCGCACACAGACGCGTCTGTGGGCACCTGGAAGTCGGCGGGTTGGAGCTGCCTTCCTCACCCACTCGGGATTTCCCTGATTTTCGGCGCTCCCCCGCCCCCGACGCACCAGCACTTCAGCTTGAAAATCGAGCCATAATCTTCTGAAGCCATGATGACTGTTCTTTATAAAGTAATTGCTATACAGGTGCTCCTCCATCATATCCATTACAATGGTTTTCATTGGTGTGCCTGGAATAGAGTTTTAAGTAATAGGTCTATGGTTATCTGAATCAGATTTGTCTCCCCTCTTATGCTTAGATATTTAATTCACCTGCTTCCAGTGCTGTAATGTCTTACCAATATTCGATAATTCTTTCATGATATTAGCTAGTGCCTTACAAATCTTCTCCCTGGTCTCCCCAAAAAACTCCTGGATAAATGTCATCAGACCTAACTAATTTAATTGTTTTCAGTCTCTCTAATTTGTCATAGTATCATAGTAAGTACAGCACAGGAGGAGGCCATTTGGCCCATCGTGCCTGTGAAAGAGCTATCCAATTAGTCCCATTCCCCTGCTCTTTCCTCATAGCCCTGTAAATATTTTCCCTTCAAGTATTCATCCAATTCCCATTTGAAAGTTACTATTGAGTCTGCTTCCACCACCCTTTCAGGCAGTGCATTTCAGATCAATACAACTCGCTGTATACAATTTCAGCTGCTATGTGTCTGCCCATTTCACCAGTATATCTTATGCCTTCCTGAAGTCTGTTACTATCCTCCACATTCTTTACTGCATTTCCAAGTTTCATTTTATCTGCAAACTTTGAAATTATGCCCTCTTTACCCAAGTCCAGGTCATTAATAAAAGCAGTGGTCTTAATACTGACCCCTGGGGAACACCACTGATACCACCCTCCAGCCTGAAAAACAACTGTTCACCACTACTCTCTGCTTTCTGTCCCTTAGCCAATTTTGTATCCCCACTGCCACTGTCCCTTTAATCCCATGGGCTTTAATTTTGATAAGTCTATTACGTAGCACTTTATCAAATGCCTTTTGAAAGTCCATATACACATCAACCATTCTACCCTCATCAACCTTCTCCATTACTTCATCAAAGAACTCAATCAAGTTAGTCAAAAACGATTTTCCTTTAACAAATCTGTGTTCTCTGACATCTTGAAATAAATCTCCATGATATTTTTTTGTTCAATGGGAAGAGGAGCCTTTCTAGTGGAGTGTATGGTTTAGATTATTTTAGATTGGAACCAGTACAATAAGAAATCTAGTTATTGTGTGTTTCTTATTCTCAAGCAGAGGTTAAGAACCTGGCTAGTCAAATGTGTATAACATTATTAACAGGCAGACAGGGATCCTTTCACTTCCCCCTTCTCCCTCCATCTTCTAATAAGATTTATGATGACTCAGGAAAGAACAATAGCTACATGCTTTAGCATTAAGTGTTTTGCTTCAGGACATGTATATTTCTTTCAGGACTATTTTGCATAGAGAACAACAGTGCTAATCTAGACTATGTTTGCATTGTGTTTCATTAAATTGGATTATCATTAGACAGGTTATCAATGACTTTGTTGTAAATAAAATTGTATTAAACCCAGATTAAATTTCAGTTAACAGTGGATTTTGCAATATATGTTTCTGTACCAGAGGGATATAATTTTGCAGCTCATTAGTACCAATAACAGTGCACTGCTGAATTTATCGAAGTTGTATAATATTTGTTCGTGGGTAATTCGCATCCAAAACATAAAGATATTTCATTCTCAAAGTAAAATCCTAACACAACCTAAACACAGAATGTAAAGGACCTTGTGCTACAGTTTATCCCCTATATTGAGTGCATTTTATGGTAGAATTTCAGGACTTTAGTTTGCTTCTCTAACCACCCTCGATGTTCATATTCCTACCCTGAATTTAACTCTGCACGCTTCTGATTAAGATTTGTCATTTTATAAACATTTTATAAAGTGTTCAGTAATAGAGGTACCAATCATTATAAAGTGGCTATTTATTCAGGATCCAGCGAACCAAGTATTATTGACGTAAACTGTTATACTGGCATGACCTTTCTTAACAGCTATGAGAAGATGTATGGTTAGAAATTACCATTGGTGATAATAGCGGGCAAATGCTTATCATGTTGTCTGACATTCTTCTGTCCACTATTTTAATAAATGCATTAGCCCATTTAAAATAACTGACAGGAATGTCATAGGACTGAGATAAACATTTATCCGCTATTATAACCAACACTAAATTCTAGCCTACAATTGATAGAGTTCTGGTCTTTGTGCTTTTCATCTGTTAGTTAATTAAAGTGACTGTATTTTCTTGCAAAACAATACTGAAGCCAGAGTGAGATAAGGAATATTCAAACTAATAGTAACAATAGGATCTGCTGTACCTTACAATGTTTTTAAAACAGTTTTATTTAGAAAATATATTTCTTGTATTTAAGGCACAGTCTACGAAACAAGCACCGATCATGGAAATTTTCAAGATTATAAAGTGATTTGGCAAAATCCATCCAAGCAGGTTGTTCACCTTGGGAAATAATTTAACTACCAATGGGCCCAACTTTCAAATTGAGGAGTTTAGGAGTAAGAAGCAAAGTCGGGCATAAATTTTTAATCCAAAAGTAATGAGTTGTAGAAAAAGTTACCAGGAAAGTTTCTTGAAGTACACAATATAAATGTGCTCTAGGGCTTGAAGGAAATGTTGAAAGCAAGTATGTGGTGTTGATCTATTACAAACGGGTCAGACTTGTTGTGCCCAATGGCTTTTTTTAAAATTTTAGGTGGTATTAGACTGGCTGGTTGTGGGTGTTAAGTTGCAGAACCAGGGGAACATTTAGAAAAATATGTCTCCATCTTTATGGCCACCTTACAACTCCTAAGTCAAAAGTCTGTAATGATCTGGCTGCTGTGGAAACATCGGGCGGAACTTTCAACTTAGGTGGAGGTGTAAAACAAGATATATCGAATGGGTTGCCTGTTGTACATCCCACCCGAATCACATTTTACTCGGTGAGGTTAAAAGTTCTGGCGATCATTTGTCTTAACATCTAAGTCAGTCAGTCATTTTGATACAAGGCCCTCCTGTTGGGCTCTAAATTATTCAAAGCAGGATAGCTTCAAACTATCTTCCAATAACTTTGCATGTTATTCCTCTGATCCGAATAAAAACTGAAATTTGTTAAACTAGCCACAGCCATTTTCCTTTTCAGAATGCCAAAGAGCATAAATTCTAAATTGATTTATTTCTGCAATATATTTGTACTCTTGCCTTTTGATCATTCCAGAAAAAAAATCAATTTTCAGTTCATCTAAAAGAGGTTGCTGTTTTAGATTTGAAGGTGAAAAAGGGTGTATTCCTCAGAAGCTTGTGCATTATGCAGAATATGATGAAGCACCTTATTATACTGGTATAATCCACTGTGCGCCTCCAAAGGTAGAATAAAAATGCAAGGGACGTGCACGCCACCCTACTGAGTGCTCTTAATATTAGCATGGTCCTTAACTATTTTTTATTTATTAACTAACTTAACCTTTACATAAAGATCTTGAATGCAACTCTCCCAGCGACTTGGTTAAGAAATAATACAAGTATCTGAGCTGATCAGTATCTCTCTGATCTGACCTGGGGCAGGCAGTATTTGCAAAGGGAACGTGCTTGGACATTGGGAAGAGACAGGATTTTACTTGAGGGTGCCCCTCATGCTAAAATAGTCTGCCAGCACTCTCCGTGCAGGCTCACATGGAAAATAATTGAGGAGCAAATATGTAAGGAGATTACAGACAGCTGCAAGAAAAATAGGGTGGTAATAGTAGGGGACTTTAACTTTCCCAACATTGACTGGGACAGCCATAGCATTAGGGGCTGGATGGAGAGAAATTTGTTGAGTGTATTCAGGAGGAATTTCTCATTCAGTATGTGGATGGCCCGACTAGAGAGGGGGCAAAACTTGACCTCCTCTTGGGAAATAAGGAAGGGCAGGTGACAGAAGTGTTAGTGAGGGATCACTTTGGGACCAGTGATCATAATTCCATTAGTTTTAAGATAGCTATGGAGAAGGATAGGTCTGGCCCAAAAGTTAAAATTCTAAATTGGGGAAAGGCCAATTTTGATGGTATTAGACTGGAACTTTCAAAAGTTGATTGGGAGAGTCTGTTGGCAGGCAAAGGGACGTCTGGTAAGTGGGAGGCTTTCAAAAGTGTGTTAACCAGGGTTCAGGGTAAGCACATTCCTTATAAAGTGAAGGGCAAGGCTGGTAGAAGTAGGGAACCTTGGATGACTCGGGAGATTGAGGCCCTAGTCAAAAAGAAGAAGGAGGCATATGACATGCATAGGCAGCTGGGATCAAGTGGATCCCTTGAAAAGTATAGAGATTGCCGGAGTAGAGTTAAGAGAGAAATCAGGAGGGCAAAAAGGGGACATGAGATTGCTTTGGCAGATAAGGCAAAGGAGAATCCAAAGAGCTTCTACAAATACATAAAGGGCAAAAGAGTAACTAGGGAGAGAGTAGGGCCTCTTAAGGATCAACAAGGTCATCTATGTGCGGAACCACAAGAGACGGGTGAGATCCTGAATGAATATTTCACATCGGTATTTACGGTTGAGAAAGGCATGGATGTTAGGGAACTTGGGGAAATAAATAGTGATGTCTTGAGGAGTGTACATATTACAGAGAGGGAGGTGCTGGAAGTCTTAACGCGCATCAAGGTAGATAAATCTCCGGGACTTGATGAAATGTATCCCAGGACGTTATGGGAGGTTAGGGAGGAAATTGCGGGTCCCCTGGCAGAGATATTTGAATCATCCACCGCTACAGGTGAGGTGCCTGAAGATTGGAGGGTAGCAAATGTTGTGCCTTTGTTTAAGAAGGGCGGCAGGGAAAAGCCTGGGAACTACAGACCGGTGAGCCTGACATCTGTAGTGGGTAAGTTGTTAGAGGGTATTCTGAGTGACAGGATCTACAGGCATTTGGAGAGGCAGGGACTAATTAGGAACAGTCAGCATGGTTTTGTGAGAGGAAAATCATGTCTCACGAGTTTTTTGAAGGGGTAACCAAGAAGATAGATGAGGGCTGTGCAGTGGACGTGGTCTACATGGACTTCAGCAAAGCCTTTGACAAGGTACCGCATGGTAGGTTGTTGCATAAGGTTAAATCTCATGGGATCCAAGGTGAGGTAACCAATTGGATACAAAATTGGCTTGACGACAGAAGACAGAGGGTGGTTGTAGAGGGTTGTTTTTCAAACTGGATGCCTGTGTCCAGCGGTGTGCCTCAGGGATCGGTGCTGGGTCCGCTGTTATTTGTTATTTATATTAATGATTTGGATGAGAATTTAGGAGGCATGGTTAGTAAGTTTGCAGATGACACCAAGATTGGTGGCATTGTGGACAGTGAAGAAGGTTATCTAGGATTGCAACGGGATCTTGATAAATTGGGCCAGTGGGCCGATGAATGGCAGATGGAGTTTAATTTAGATAAATGTGAGGTGATGCATTTTGGTAGATCGAATCGGGCCAGGAGCTACTCCGTTAATGGTAGGGCGTTGGGGAGAGTTATAGAACAAAGAGATCTAGGAGTACAGGTTCATAGCTCCTTGAAAGTGGAGTCACAGGTGGATAGGGTGGTGAAGAAGGCATTCGGCATGCTTGGTTTCATTGGTCAGAACATTGAATGCAGGAGTTGGGATGTCTTGTTGAAGTTGTACAGGGCATTGGTGAGGCCACACTTGGAGTACTGTGTACAGTTCTGGTCACCCTATTATAGAAAGGATATTATTAAACTAGAAAGAGTGCAGAAAAGATTTACTAGGATGCTACCGGGACTTGATGGTTTGACTTACAGGGAGAGGTTAGACAGACTGGGACTTTTTTCCCTGGAGAGTAGGAGGTTAAGGGGTGATCTTATAGAAGTCTATAAAATAATGAGGGGCATTGATAAGGTCGATAGTCAAAATCTTTTCCCAAAGGTAGGGGAGTCTATAACGAGGGGGCATAGATTTAAGGTGAGGGGGAGAGATACAAAAGGGTCCAGAGGGGCAATTTTTTCACTCAAAGGGTGGTGAGTGTCTGGAACGAGTTGCCAGAGGCAGTAGTAGAGGCGGGTACAATTTTGTCTTTTAAAAAGCATTTGGACAGTTACATGGGTAAGATGGGTATAGAGGGATATGGGCCAAGTGCAGGAAATTGGGACTAGCTTAGTGGTATAAACTGGGCGACATGGACATGTTGGGCCGAAGGGCCTGTTTCCATGTTGTAACTTCTATGAATAACTACTTAGGTGAGTTACCATAGCCTGTCCTCCACCCATGGAACTGTACCTCAATAGCTGTCAGTACCTTCAAGAGGAGAAAAGGATACAAAGCAATTTTTGAATGTGGCATCACTGTGCAATTTCTCTATATCACTATATTTAAGCTTTCTGATGCATCAAACATGCACACAATCGGACTCCAATACACATAGAACCTATTGATTGTTTCACTAGGATAAGAAGAAAATGTCTTTATTGCCAAGCAGGCTCAGATGATTTCTTCCATATGTACAGTATTTATCATTATTACTTATTTTTCCAAGTAAATAGTACTAAGGAAAATATTGTATCCAATATTGTCCTCAATTAAAAAACTTATCTTTGGTGTAATTGAATCATAACTGTTTAATGTTAATTATCACTTCTTCTGTCCTTATTCTTTCATAATTTTCACCTCCTACAATTGCCTATATTGTACTCTTCCTAGTTTCCTCATACCCTTGTTGCTCTTCAATGCTGCTTGATTTTGTTTCTACATTACGTCTCACTTTATTTCTTCAGAATAGTTTAACAACCTTGAGGGACTCAGCTATGAGAAGGTGAAGTTGTGGCTGCTTCTCCTTGGGGCTGGGAGAATCCGCACTCTGCCTTCCCACAGCCTGTTCCCTCATGATCATTACAACAAGCTGATTATTTTTTAACATCGACTGTGTT
The DNA here is from genome assembly GCF_035084215.1 of Heptranchias perlo. Taxonomy (NCBI): domain Eukaryota; kingdom Metazoa; phylum Chordata; class Chondrichthyes; order Hexanchiformes; family Hexanchidae; genus Heptranchias; species Heptranchias perlo. Next base: position 41,361,146 of record NC_090345.1, on the reverse strand, counting down.
CTTATTGTTTTTTTTTTAGCATTTCCTTCATAAATAAATGGATCTTATGTTTTGTTCACTAAATCATTTTTTTCTCACTTTCATTAAGTATTTCCTTTATTTTCTCTGTTCTTTTACTTTTCTATTCCATCAGCTCAGTTTCTACTCTGTGTCCTGTCTTGTGCCATTCATCTTTTCCATGAGGTGGGATCAAGCCCCACTATGGATTTGAGCACATAATCTGGACTGACACTTCAATGCAGCACTGAGGGAGCGCTACATTGTTGAAGATGTTTTTTAGGTCACGTCTGCGTACTCAGGCGAACGTAAAGGATCCCATGGCTCCAGTTGGAGAAGGCCAGGAGGTTTCCCTGGTGTCCTGGCTAACGTTCCTCATTTAATAGGGCAGCTTTTCCTCTTATTGTGCTTGAGTGTAAAGGATGACAAGGTGCAGCGCATACAGGAGGGTCACATGGGCTTAATGGAACCTGTCCATCCATTCATTTTAATAAATGGGAAATCAGACAGTCTCCATTAAGCAAATGCGATCCTCCTGCGTGAATTTCCTCTATATACTGTGCCTAGGCTGTCCTTTACACCCAATTGCAGTAAGAGCAGAATCTGCCCTATTCTCTTGTCATTCATTCATTCATTTGCTGTGCACAAGTTAACTGACTTGTTTGCCTACATATCAACAGTGACTGACCGCACTTCAGAAGTAAGCTACTAATTGTAATAGGATACGGGGTAAGATATTTAGGACTGAGATGAGGAGAAATTTTTTCATTCAGAGGGTGGTGAACCTGTGGAATTCTCTACCACAGAAGGCTGTGGTGGTCAAGTCATTGAATATATTTAAGAAGGAGATAGATAGATTTCTAGACACAGAAGGCATCAAGGGGTACGGGGAGAGAGTGGGAATATGGTATTGAGATAGAGGATCAGCCATGATCATATTGAATGGCACAGCAGGCTCGAAGGGCTGAATGGCCTACTCCTGCTCCTATTTTCTATGTTTCTAAAACACTTTGGGATGTCCTAAAGATCTGATGAGGTGCTGGATAAATGAGAGTTCATTCTTAATTCTGGTCTGTTCACAGTCAATGTAGAGCATGTGTCTGATTCTTCCTGATAGCTCTTTTTGTTAATGTTAGTTGATCTCTTGTGTCACCATTTTCCTGAAATTGTGTTCCAGGCACATGCTCCAAATTGAGCCCCAGGCTTATAGCTCAGGAGTAGGTATTTGTGAGACAACGCTCTCAGCAATCGATAACCATGCTGTCAAGCCTCAATTCCTAGTGTCTCACTCACCAGGTGTCAGAGTCAGAGGATTGTGGGTTCAAGTCCCACTCCAGAGACTTGAGCACATAATCTAGGTTGGCAATCCCAGTGCAGTACTGAGGGAGTGCTGCACTGTCGGAGGTGCCGTCTTTCGGATGAGACGTTAAACCAAGGCCCATCTGCCCTGGAGGCAAAAGATCCCATAGTGCTATTCGAAGAAGGACTGTGGGGAGCCTTGGCCAATATTTATCCCTCAACCAATATTACAAAACACATTATCTGGTCATTATGATATTGCTGTTTGTTGGACCTTGCTGTGCGTGAATTGGCTGCCATGTTTCCTACATTACAACAGTGATTACACTTCAGAAGTACTTCATTGGCTGTAAAGCACTTTGGGACATCCTGAGGTTGTGAAAGGCGCTATAGAAATGCAAGTCATTTTTTTTAGTTTAATTCTGACCAGAATCGTATTTTGAGATACTGACAAACTTTGCAGCATCTTACTCCCATGGGTGACTCTAGTAAATAGCACGAGGGACCATGCTCCACACTGGCACTGATTATACACCCAGCATTCCAAGCTGGGGTGTGGCTTTCTCCTCTACTGTTTTACCGGCACATGGCTGGATTACTGGAGCAGTGGAGCTGCTATAGTTCCCCGGTGGGCTGACCCGCTGCAAAAGCCCATTACACCGCTACTCCAGCATGTTTCATATGCAAATTGCTTCTGTGTATCTGCTAGCTAATATTCATTCATTTCTACCCGGCATACATGATGAGATCTTCCTCCTCCTACTCCCCATTGCAATTTTTAAAAATGCCTACCCCTGGCTCTCTTTCCTACAGCTGTTATAACTTTTTGTTTTTTTCCCTCCTTCCCATCGACCACACTTCCATTTCCCAATGGATTTTCTCTCTCTCCCTCTCCCTCTCTCTTAATCTCCCCACTTCTCCGAGCATCTACTCTGACCTCTGCGGGCTTTTGCAACTCCCTCTTCCAACTTGCGACTAGATTCAGGTACGAAGTCACATCTTTGTAAACAGTAAGTGACTGGCAAACTGGATCGAAAAACAATCAATTATGAATAGGAGGAGGAGTAGAGGCCCTGGGACCAACAACTGTGGAAAAAAATCACTGGAGAGAAAAAGAAACCAAAAAGAAAAGTCAAGTTAAGAAGGACCTGTAAAGTCCCAGTGTCCAAGCCACACATGTACAGAGTAGCAGTGATACTATGCACATACACAAAGGCCCCAAAAGAGGATTTGTGTGGAGCCTGGAAAATACTGACATGAAAGCCAGAGGTGAAAACTTCTAGGTCCAGGAAAGTAGCAGAACTGAAGTGTTTGTACACTAGGTGTCAGCCTTGGCTCAGTGGTAGCACTCTTGCCTCTGAGTCAGAAGGTCATTGATCTAAGCCCAGAGACTGCCATATAATCTAGGCTGACAATTCAATGCTGTACAGAGGGAGCGCTGCACTGTCGGAGGTGCCGTCTTTTGGGATGAGGCATCAAACCGAAGCTCCATCTGCCGTGTCAGGTGGACACAAAAGAAACCATGGCATTATTTGAACAAGAGCAGAGGAGTCCTCCTGGTGTCCTGGTCAACATTTATCCCTCAACCAACACCACTAAAGCACATTTTCTGGTCTTCCATTTCATTGCTGTTTGCTTAAATTTGCTGCTGCATTTGCCTACAACAGTGACTACAATTCAAAAATACTTCATTGGCTGTGAAATGCTTTGGGATGTCCTGATGTCCTGAAAGATGTTACATAAATGCATGTTCTTTCTTCTTTAATATTGCCAACAGTAATTTCTAGGCTTTTTTAATGCAGTTATTATGTTTTAAATGTCATTGGGGGTATCTAGCATAATGGGTTGGAAAACAACATGGCTGCCAAATGACTGAATTTCTTTTTTGAATCTTTTGATTGATTTTGTAGTGATTTCTGATTGGTAATGTTTCCTACCTATCTAGTGAATGAAAGTTTTTAAATTGCTTTTCATTTAGTCAATGGGATATTTGAGTGAATCAGCATTGCTAACTTAATAGGTATTGGTTATTTGAGCCAATCACAAAAGTGTTGACATACCAATGTAAGGTGTGACACCCTATGGATGAGTAATGAATGCAAGACTTTTAATTAGACAAATATTTATTTCTCTTCACTATTCCCAGTTCAGTTTAGAGGGTTCAGATCTAACTAAACATCTTAAAAACAAATTATTCTAGGAATAAATTCTGGATGTGTCCACTCTAAATAGTGAAAATCAGATTCTGTACCTTAGGAAACATGGTTATTTATTTTTGAAAGTAAAATAACCGTGTAATTTTTATATTCTAGTGTCAAAATATGCACTTAAATAAACCTTTGAGTTTCATCTATTACGAACAGTGCTATCATCTGTCACCCCTAACTAATTTTTTCAAAGGTGCATGTTATATATATTCTGTGAAATGACAGATAGCTTGTTTTAAAAAAAAATAACAAATAATATGTACATTAGTGAGATTGATATTGTGTTTCATGTGCAGTTGAACAGTACCGTTCATCTATGTAGCAGTCAAAACAATCCAGACCTTTGTAGCAGTAACATATTAAACATGACAAAATGGTAAGGGTAAAACCATGAAGAATGGGAAAGGGATTCAAGAGTGAAAGAGTGTTATTAAAACTGTCTACAATGTGAAGCAGCAGTTCAAGAAGGAAAGCAACAAATCAGAGTACAATAGCCGGATTTATAGTTTTCAGTCAAAAGAGTTGATATTAATCATATATAATACATTTGTTAGACCTCATTTGGCGTATTGCAACTATTTCTGATTCTCATAGGTCTGAAAGAACATTGATGGAAAAGGAAGAGTGTGAAGAAGAGTTATGAGGATGATTGGCAGATTTAGATTATAATGATTTAGACTACAATATTTAATGTAAGGAAGGTAATAGGTTAAATGGAAGATAGTATTGGTATGTGATGCACCTTTTCCTTAGAATTGCAGGGGGCAATTTTGAAATGCCAGCTGACCATTTTCCGACTATAAAATGGGCTTCTGGTCAGTTAAAAATCAGTGGTGGGGGGGGCTATCTCGGCTGCCCCATTGACACTCATACCTGATGTAATTTTTAGGCAGACCTGTAGATAGGTGAGGTGCTCGCCCATATGTTTTAGGTGGGAGGGTGCTTACATATGGCAAATCGAAGTCCTATGCTGGTTGTAAGAACTTCATTTGCAATTTTCCATTACAAATGGATGGAGTGTGCGCAATACCATCTCTACCAGGTGGGGAATGGCTTAATTAGTGGTCCTTAAAGGGAGTACTGGTGACCTCTCAAAACAAAAGGGCCCAGAATTTGTGGAGTCAGGAGAATCTGCTACCCTATGCTTTGCCACTTGGCATCACCCCTAGGTCTGGCCTGTCAGCGGCTCAGTCATAATGCATTCTGGGCACTGAGGCTCCACAGGAGCAGGGTGAAAATGACAAATCCCATGAAGCATCTCTATCCCTCGTGCACACGATTTCCCCACATTCTTTTCTACCTTATTGTAATGTGTGTTGTGATGCACTTTTGGTATTGTGGTTCCAGAAGCATACAGTTAAAATGCAATTAGGAACATTGGAACAGGTGTAAGCCATTCAACCCCTCGAGCCTGTTACGCCATTCAATTAGATCATCTGATCTGTATCTTAACTCTATTTACCCACCTTGGTTCCGGAGCCCTTAATATCCTTGCGCGTTAATGATGCATCTCTCACACACTGGGCTCGATTTTACCAGGCCTGCGGGTTTCCGGCGGGTTGGGTTTCGGGAGCGTGGTCAACACGCTTGGTGAAATTAGTGGGTTGCCCGCGCGATCGTAGCAGGCATCACACTAATAGGAATCAATTACCTGCTCCTCCGGGGTCCGCGCCGCTGGTCTGCGTGTCGGGCGGGCTGCGCATGCGCAGTATGATCTGTCAGCTGGAGGCTCTCTAGTTAAAGGGGCAGTCCTGCACTGACAGATGCTGCAACCAATGGAACAAATTACAGCATGGAGCAGCCTAGGGGGAAGGCTGCTCCCAGTTTAATGATGCCTCACCCCAGGTATCATCAGATGGGGTGAGGAGGAGGGGGAGGACAGAGATCTTCCACCCGGCGGGCGGGAGGAAGCGGCCTGCCTCTGCCACCAAGAAGGCCTGGCTCGAGGTGGCAGAGGGGGTCACCTGCGCCACCAACATATCGCCCACCTGCATACAGTGCAGGAGGTGCTGCAATGACCGCAGTAGGTCAGCCACAGTGAGAACACGAAGTCTTTCCCCTACACTCTGTCTGCCACAACACTGCCCCCACCCCACATCTCCTTCGGCACCGCCAACACTACTCTGTCACATCACCCTTCATACCCACTCAAACCCCATCCTCATCTTACCTCCACCTACTCACCTCGCCAGTACTCACCCCGCCACTAACACGCAACCCAATCCTCATATAATCTCATTGCTCTATCCCATACTCACCCTCTCGTGCATCTCCCTCACGGCCAGCCTCACTCAACCTGCCACCACCTGTGCTGCAGCCACAGGGCATGCATCACATATGTGCAGTAGGCAGCGTAAGGCAAACGTGTCGTGAGCATGAAGGGGGTGCACAAGGGTGTCTGAGGGTTTGCCATGGGTGTTACCTATATTGAATTTCAGAGCAACAAACATCACACATTACATTGGCACCATCACTGCCATGTCTCCGCGAATCCTGTCCGTTGTGTCCAATAATGCCCGCTCCTGGGTATCACTATGAGGACCCACCACTGATGACACCCATCGTGTTACTGCAGAGTAGGTGCAGGTGTATTTGCAGGGCTCGTCCGCGCAGACGACTGAGAGACATCGGCGGTGTACCCGGCTGCACCCTGGAAGGATGCGGAGGAGAGGTTGTGGAGGGCAGTGGTGACTTTGACAGCGACAGGTAGGCAGTTGGTGCTGGGGCCAGCCAGGAGCAGTTCGGCATGAAAGAGCCTGCAGATCTCCACGACTACATGTCGAGCGAATCTGCGCCTCCCTGTGCACTGCTGCTCGGAGAGGTCCGGGGAGCTGCGCCTCGGTCTGTGGACCCTGTGGCGAGGGTAGTGCCCTCTGCGATGTGTCTCTCTCTGCGGTAGCCCTCCCTCCTGCTGTGCAGGTGGGCGTGCAACAACACCGTGTTGGGGGGCTCCACGTCTCTGCGGCGGACAGCGTGGACTGCGAGGCTGCTGGGGCTGGTCATGCTGTTCGTCCTCCGAGGGTGTCCACGCACCACCCATCTGGCAGGTGTTGGTCTGAGGGGTTGTGCAGGGTAGGTGGGTGGTTCCCCAGACTGGGGCTGCGGTTTTGTGTCGGTCTGTCCTCTGGCTTGGCGGGGGGTGGTGGGGGGCAGGGGTTGCCCTACGTGACGCAGTGGCCTCCTGCGTGGGTGAGGGCTCTCCCCCGTGGAGTGCACCTTGTCACCTGCCACAGGCTGCTGGCTGCAACACGCCTGGTTGGAGGGAGACTGTTTCCCCCGGTGTGTGATACACTCTGCGATGAAGGTAAAATCCCACACTTCCTCTTTTGACAGCTGATTCAGCTCATTAAATGACCTCAACAAGCAAGGTAAGTACTCTCAAGTGGAACCCCGCTGGCTTTAATTGCCTGCGGGATTTCCACCAGCGGGGGCCACGCACGCAGCCCCGCACGTCATCGGGGAACCCGGAAGTGGTCGGAATCGCAGCGTGATCCGGTCACGTGACCCAATATCGGGATTTTCGGGGCCCCCCCGCTGGAAACCCGCAGGAAACCCGACGCTAAAATCGAGCCCACTGAATTTGTCCACACCAGCTGACAATCTCAACAACCAGGTCCCAGGCAGATTTTCAGCTAAAGTCCCAGGCTCGAGACAGAAGTGCGAATTATTTTGTACGAATTTCTACCATTAAATACTCAATTTAAGAGTCATGTTTAGTGCTTTTTTTTCTAGAAATGTGCATTTTTATGTGTCCGCTATGTTATAAATGCTGATTGATCTGTAGTGGGGTGATTTTAAATCCCAAGAATGGGTGGGTTGGGGGCGGGTGGGAGTTGAAAATAGTTGTTTTTTGGGTTGCGACCGCAACCCAGCTTTACTTCCAGGTTTAACGTCGGTGCGTAAAAGTACAAGCTTCCCACTGGGAATGCAAAGTCTGAAAATTTTGCTGTTGCGACACAATAAAACTGCAATTTTCAACTCTCATCCGCCCCCAACCCACCCATTCTTGGGATTTAAAATCACCCCCTATATGTTCATTTGAGCAAAGAAAGAAAATGACAGTCAAAAAAATAAGAAATTATTTGAGCAATTGAATTAGCCAGTTTTGTGAATCCTGCTGGTTGCTGAATAGTAGCTTTGAAAAATAAGAGATTTGATTGCTGTTTTCTGGAGGTTACTCATTCCTTCTTGGTATTGTTTGCTACTTTTTGAATCATTCGCATTTAGTCAATTAGATTTTTTTTTGGTAACTTAACAAATACATAGTTATTTGAACCAATCACAGTTTTTTGCCTTACGAACTTGAAGCTCTGAGATTGCACTTTCAGATGTGATACCTTTGGAAGGTGTGTTGCATCTAACATTTGTCTATTGCAAGACATTTAATTATAAAGATGGAAAGGTATTATGCAGAACTGATTGTATATTTAATTATGGCAATTCCAACATGAGGCACCTCTATAAAGTACGTCTCCTTCTAATTAAAACGTTTCTTTTCTCACTTTTCAAAAACCTAGGTGTTAATTGTATGATTTATCTCAATTAGTGTTAATTGTATTCAGGTAGTGGGTATGAATTGGGGACTCTCTCGTATCCGCTTTATAGGAGAGCTTATCTAGTGTGTGGTGTGTGTGTAAGGGGAATCTGTGAATAAAGGCTTGGAAGCAACTGAAGACCAGGCTCTAGTATTCCATCCTTCACCACCGGGCTATCCAATTTTAACACTAGGCACTAAAATTCTGCTCGAGTGACCTCTCCAGAAACACTCATTTTATTTCCTCAGTACTATTCTCCATCGTGAAACCAGAGGCATGCAAACTTACATACAGGGTGTTTCTAATGACGTCACTCGATAACGTCCGGTGGCCATGTTGGATTATGTGCTGCCTTTCTGATCACATTAGCAAACCAACACCAAATAGGATTGCTGAGGTTTTTAAATAATTTTCTTGACTAAACAAAGATTTTGATGGGATGTGAATTTTTTTTAATATAAAATGTAAATAATTGTTATTTATGGTTGTAGCAGTGAAGAAGTGAGATGCTGTCTTGACTCCCGTCCAGTTTGTAGTTGTGAGACTTTGCACAATTCGCCAAATTTGGACTGGCAGACTGCAAATCCCCCATTATTGCTGTGTTCTTTATTCTGGAGTAAATCTAATAACTTTTCCACCAAGTCAAGAATAGAAGTGCAACATTTTATTTACCTGGTTCAGCAGTTTGTTGTAGAACCCTATGTCTAGCTGAAGTTTACATCCAGCTGACCTGCTGGGGCTGCGTTAAAAGGTTACCGATTCGTTTTCGTTAGTGCTGCTCAACTCATACACTGACTGAATTTTTGCATTCTTGAAATTGCAGGCCTACTGGTAGTTAATAACTAGACAGTGCAATCTTAACATTTGTTGTATTTGTAATAAAAGTTTGTCAAAAGAATGCAACGTCTCCATCTTCATAGACCAGCTGGAAGATTTATATTCCTGTTATTTCTCCAAGAACAGTGACTGGATTTTTTGGCAAATCTTCTATAAGATAACATTTGGTACAGTCACTTATCGGGTGGTCGGTTGAACAAAGCTGTGGTGAAATTATCTGCAGAACATGTTTGAAGTTAAATGGTTATTCAAGCAATATAATACATGTAATAAAATCACAAGTATCCCTATGTGTTAATTAAATTACATCTTTATTCTGAAATTGCAATATTATTGTAAATGTAATGAGAAATGCAATAGGTTTATATTTAAGACTCGGGTTAAGTGTTTCAGTTTAGTAAAATAACAGCTAATCTGTACAGTAAAGAATAGACATAAACAATTCTTTATTACAACCATATAGAACAGTCACAAGATATATATCTGATTGCTTAGTTTAGAAATGTAATTAGCACCAATTTTCTGGGGAAATATTTACATAGTGTACAAGTACATTAATATAATAAAGGTGACATTTTAAGGTCTATTTTGTGATTTCTTGTTAAGTACATTGTAACCATACAAGCCTATTACTAAAACTTAGCCTGTACATGATTTTTCACAGTTCTTTATAAATCATATAAGACACTAATTGAATTTATACTGTGTGAGCAAAAAATATTTTTCTAATCAAGTAGTTGCTGCAGGGATTCTTTCCTAAGCGTATTAATTTTAATCACAATGTAACAAAATGAAATATATAAAGCATAGGAATGAACAAATACTTGAAATTGAGCTCAGTTCTGGGCGTGCGATTGTGAATAAATCTCTACATTTTTCGCACAAATGCTGATTGTCCCGATCTGTACAGCACGTGTCAAAACACAAGAGCTGAAATGAACTGTATTCTTTTATACAGTCTTCATCTCCATTTTCCACTCGATTAAGCAAGATATATTACATTTTAAAAAAAATATAGGATTACTCATTTGCGGGTGCCCTCCCCGCAGGAGTATGAGCAGTTCAACCCACAAACTCACACCAATCCGAGGGTTGGGTACAAGCATACTCCAATACACTTGTACTCTAACATAGAGCATCACATGATCTGTGATGCGTATCAGGAACACCTTATTCAGAGAGTAATCATGTACAGGATGAACTGGTTGTTAATTTGTGTTTGGAAAATCTTCAAATCAGCCGTTCTGGTAATTTGTCTTGTTTTTAGTCTGTGGTGAGATATATTCATTTCAGGTGCTGAATTATGTACCTAAAACATATCTAACATGTTGAACATCTTTTTAGCAAGGATCTCATACAGTAGGCATTTAACACACACCTGCAAGAATCAATCCAGATGTGTTGGAGGGTTTATTGGGCCCTCGTTCTTCAAATATATAAACACAAATGTCAAATTCTCTCTGGATAAAGAAGAGCATTTTATAATCTTAAAATCCAGTTGCACTTCAAGATTCTTAAATATTATCAGCAATAGGAGGACATGGACAGGTTAGTAGATTGGGTCATTAGATGTCAAATTAAATTTAATGCAGAGAAATATGAGGTTTTGCATTTTGGGAGGAAGAATCGGGGGAGGAGATATGCACTAAATGGTAAAACTTTAAAAGAAGTAGAAAAGCAGAAACACTTAGGAATTCAGATAAACAAATCTTTAACAGTGGCAGGTCAAGTCGATAAAGCTATTTTTAAAAGAGAGTCTGTTAATGTAATAAATGTACTGTAATAATTCATGGAATGGAAATCCCATCATTACTTTCTTTACAGAACTATTCAGATGCTTTATGAATTTTAGAATTTAATTACTTATTGAAGTCACTAAGGAGGTGAAAATCTGCATATTTAAAATTTGGTCCTCCTACAGATGTAGATACACAAAGAATTTATGTATCTGGCACTTTATGCAGCATGAAACGAGTCGTGACTCCTATTGGAAACAAGCCTTGTATGAATGTGCTGGGGAGGAACCTTGGACTTTACCCCTCCCTCATATTTAAAAATGGAAATCAATCATCCATATTTTTGATGCACTTGAATTCAGTCAGTATTCCAGTCGGTAAATTAAAAATTGTAGCATGTTATGCAATCATATTTTGTGGAAATTTTGATCAGAGTTCAGGATATCTTAAACTATTTCTGTGAAGACATGTTTATGTGACTCTTCTGTATTCTTTTGAGTTTTAAATAACCAAGAGCTCAATTAATTAAAAGATATGTTTCCTTCCTATGAACTGTAAAGTGTGGTTTCCAACGTCAGTGGACAATAGTCTCTATTCTGTTACCTGCTGTCATCAGTCATTGAAGATTATTGTCTCTCATTATCAATCAGTGTGACTGATGAAAACTATTTTCTCAGCAGTTTACCTGCTCCTAAGCTCCTGCCATTGACATTTTTTGGTTGGCCAAAAGGCCCGGGGTCAATTACTGTGTAATTTTCCATAAGCTCTTGGCATCTTCCTTTGATGCTGTGACTGAGATTGGAAACTCACAGCGGGAGTCATAGTGGGTATAAAGGAGCATCCTTCTCCTTGTTGCCAAGGGCACTTGTGTACTAATGCATAGCAGCAGCATACTGTCCTTTCACTAACATCATTAATTAATTGCCTAATTTTAAGAGTAGAGCAGAACTGAAAATGCTTAATGCCCTTTTTTTCCTTTGTCTTTTAAATATTTGGAGGAATGCAAATTAGGAATTATTGACAGACATGCTTTGAAAACTATAGTGATAGGAAGTGATGAAAATTCAAAATGATTAAAATTTTTTACTCATTGACAATTATTTTGTTCTAATAAGACTAAGTTGGTTGCATCTAGTTTTTTTTTCTTTGTACTGGAATTACTTTGTCATTATTACCTTACTCTTTCTCCCCCACTCTTCAACTACACTTGCCCGTGGCCTGTTTTATGATTGTTTAATTTGGAATTTTCTTTCACTGCTCTGTATGAATCTTGTGTAGAATTTTACTTAACTGGTGAAGGGAGATCATCATCATGCAATATTTATTAAAGAGGAAGCTCCGGTAATACATGAGTGTGTGTCCTTTACCTTATGCCAAGATTAAATTGGCATTGGGAATGTTGCTTTATAGGGAAAATAGGTTCTAAACTTTAAAATCAACTTGAAAATATTAACAAATTTACAACTTTTGGTGCCCAGTGATCACTGTGATGAGATAAGGATTTCCAAGATTTTTTTTTAGTTCCTCACACTGCACAAGGTTTGGAACATGCAACCTACACATTTTGAGATCAATGTTGATAATGGATGTATTCATTTATCATTTGTGTCATTAATCAGATTGTTACCATAAAATTAGATGTCTAGTTATTGAAAACCTTACAGAGGTTTTAAAAATACCAATTAGAACACTGATACAAATGAGGCATATTGCCCAACTGGGCAAATGAAATGTCACACTGTAAAATTCAAACTTCTACTTATCAATGAATATACTTTAATATAGGTATATTTATTGAATTTTGTGAGTTATGTGTTGACTTTTTGTAAGATTACAAAAACTGTACTAATGGGCATGATTTTATCGAGGGGGCGGAATTCCTGACGGGAAACCCAGAAATACAGATTTCCCAGATGACCGTACGATTTTGACGTAAGGACGTCATTTTTTTTTAATGGTTTCCCACCCGACAGGCCGGCCTGATTGACAGGCTGGTCTCAGTCGGATGGAAGAAGAGGAAGGAAGAGGACGTGAACAGGTAAGTGTTAGATGGAGAGGGGTCATCGGGGGGGAGGGGGCGAGCTCAATCATCAGGGGAGGGGTCGGTGATCACCGGGGAGTGGGGGTCTGTCATCGGTGGGGGTGGGTATCAGTCTTCGGGGGTCATTGGGGAGGAGGGTCAGTCATCGGGGGGGGGCTCAATCTCCGGGGGGTGGGGGTGGGGGGTCATTCTTCAGGGATCAAGGGGATTTGGGGTCAGTCATCGGGGGGTTGGGGTCAGTCATCGGGGGGCTTGGGGTCGGGGGATCAGAGATGGTGGGGTGGATCGGAGATCGTGGGGGGGGCGGTGCGGAGATCGTGGGGGTGGTCGCTGCAGGTAGGCTTGTTGGGCCTGGGGGAATCACTTCTGCTCCTCCAGGCCCACAAGCTGTGCTATAAAGTCACTTACCTGCAGTTTCAAGCTCCTTGAAAGCTTTTACTGACCAACCCGCCTCCTGAGAGTGGGTTGGTCGCCCGCCCCTCGTCCCACCCCCGTGAAAGCTGGAAGTGGGCATGTTGGAGGCGGGTTTTTCCCATTTAAAATCATGCCCAATTTTTTTGTAAAGTCCATTATTTATTGTAGTCAATGCTTTTCATAATGTTAAATAAGCAAAGTGATAAATGCTATCTCAATGTTACTTGCTGTATTTTGCATTATGTATCATATTTTGAGCCACTTTGTACCATGTGCCACTGTTAGATTTGGATTCTATTACATCTTTTGGAAAAACATTGCTACATTTAAGATCAAGGGTTTGTCACAATTCTACTGACAAAATGACTTTTAAGTCTTTTTTTGTATAAGCTTTCACATATCATGCACGCTACCATTATTTATAAATTGCTGCTGATTTGTATTTTCTATAGATTTCAAATTAACTATTGTAGGTTTAGACATGCTACAGTTCAGGAAAGAGATGTACTTCAGAGTTCATAGTAGGTACAGCACAGAAGGAGGCCATTCGGCCCATCATGCCTGTGCCAACTCTTTGAAAGAGCTATCCAATTAGTCCCGTTCACCTGCTCTTTCCCCATAGCTCTGTAAATTTTTTCTCTTCAAGTTAACTGGCATTATATTAGTTTTATATATTGGTTGAGCACACAATGTTTTGGAGATTTTGGTTCAATTGGCAAATGTTGTGTGACTTCTGTGATGAGTTAAGAGAGGACTTGGGAGCATCAGGCTCTCACCATGTGTGGCTTGCTGGTCAAACTGAATGTTTGTCCTCATCTACTCCATTATTAGAGTAACAATGAGTATGTAATTCCCAAAGTCCATCCTCGAGTCACTGCTGCCTTTCTCAAGAATATGTCCCACCATGTCCACTTTTCAGCATCAGCACAGCAGCAACCTGAGAGATATTCTTTAGTATCCCACTGTCTTGGAACCTATTGACCAAGGGTTCTCACCTATCGTGGTTCCTGCTGAGATGATATATGATGCCACTAACACTAACAATGATATCAGTATCTGCTACCCTGGCAGTACATCCAACTCATTTATCCTTGCCAATTCAGGACCATTGAATCAATTTCTCCAAGTAGGATTGACTACATGATGCCTGTTATGTAGGGCTTAACATAAGGAAATTGGGTCTTTTCTCTAACCGTATTTAACTAATATATGGCCAGTCACCTCTTATAGGAGGCAGAACCAATGCTTTGAAGTCACAGGTCATGACCCCAGTGCCAAATCCATAAAGATGTGCTTGAAAGATGTACAATTGGACTCATAATAGCACAAGCACCATGACTGACTGTGGTGGGGAGCTATGTGTGAATGTGGGGTCAGGACAGAAATGAAAATACAGGCACACTGTTTCCAATAGCATGGTCTGCTGAGTCTCACTCAGTTTTTCTTTGGTGTACAGCTAAAGAAAAGCTTTAACCAAACTGTCATTGGTTTATATTTATATAACGTCATTACTGTATAAAAAAAATCTCAAGGCAATTCACTGAATATGCATGTAAAGAATGGAAAATTGATGCCGACCAGTAAAGGAGAGATTAAGAGTGATGACCAAAAGCTAGGCTTAAGAGATGGGTTTTGGCTAGGTTTCCAAAGGAGGAGAGGTGGAGACATTCTGGCAGGGGATTCCAGGAGGTAAAACCAGAGGTCAGACAAGAAAATAACCCTGCACAAGTTGTTTCTGAAGCGAGTGTACCAAATGTTTTCATGCAAAAGTTTACATATTAAACTGTAGTATTTTTCATAGCATCATGGTAATCCTGATACAGAAAGAAACAAACAATTGTGGTGCTGGATCCCACGATTGAATCCAAATTAAACTTGCTAAACATAAATTTGTGCAGTTGCATGTAGATTTATTCAGATCAATATGCTCTTTAGTCTTTTATTTCCAATATTGAAGATAAAGAGATAATACTTTACTCTTAAAAGATTAGAGAACTTTTTATTTCCTTGATTCTGGAAGTGATCTTACTGAATAGGAAAATAGATTGGATTACTTTGTTTGGAATTAGGCTTAGGAATTTTAATCACAGTTTTAAAATGGAAATTCATTATACAAACATCCTCTACCTCAAATAACCATTTCTTTTTAAATGTATTTTGAAATATCCTGCTTCCAGAACATAATACCTCACTCGACTTAACAGAAACCTACAAGATTTGAATATAATTAGAGAATGTACATGTAATTAGTTCCAGTAGAACATTGTCAGATTGCTGTTCTGATGTGGTCGGTACAACTTTAGACATTGGAACATAGTTTTAAAAGAGATCCAGGAGAGGCTGGTGGAACACCATTTTACTTATATTTGTTTAGATATTCAAAGAAAAAGTATATTTTCAAGCAAACATTCTTTGTGACTATTTGTGGGTTTTGTAAGAATTTTTTTGCAAAGTTCCAACATTGTAAGAGATTTCATTGTTGCACCATTATTGCCTTTTGGTTAAAAAGTCACAAGCCTATTGTTACACAGCACACATGGGCTTCAAAATAAGTCAGCCACAAAAACAATTGAAAGGCTATTTTGGCTAGTTGAGAGTCTCAAATTATTCCTTGAATGCCGTCCTAAGATTCTTAGCAAACAGTGCATTGATGAAAGGCTTGACATTGCTGCTCAGTTTTCTACAGAAAGCAATAAAAATGGATATCTATGAATAAATTATTAAATGCAACGGAATGATAGAAGCATTATTAAACTTTAAGATTTTTCTTTAAAAATAAGATTAATTTGTTGTTTCGCTTTATTTTCAGGCAAGGATAAACCCGGTGAATGTTACGCCTCGAATTTTAGCTGTTGATCAGGACATAAATATTAAACCAACTGATGATCAACCAGGGATTGTCTACAGCATTCTTGTCGGTTGGTAACTGTGAAATACTCTGATGTTTGTATTGTCCAGATTTGTCATCTGGATTTATAATCATATGTAACAAGGCGCTGGATTATAGTTTTAGGAATCATTTAATCATTTCAGTATATTAGCTAGATAAATTGTTTCCTTCAATTGACAGTATTAAATGCTATGCCAATCACTTTGAGGAAATGAATCATACAAATTGTACTGTTTTGTTTAAGGTACGCCTGAGGATTATGCTAAGTACTTCTCTCTGAATAATATCACCGCGGAGCTCTACCTCCTAAGGCCAATAAACAGGGATTTTCATCAGAAATTTGATTTGGTTATTAAGGTAAATTCAAATTAATTATTGTTATGTGTCAAGTGTGCTGTTGAATACACAATATTGCCAGAAAGGAACTGGGATAATATGCAATTAATATTTATCTATAGCAACACAAAATATCCATCTCGGCAGAGATTGGGAGCTACATAAAAGTAAATGTTATGCGCTATAGAAACTTATTTTACCATAATACTTAGCGTTAATGGTTTCCATTTATGTATTTACTCTGCACTTTAAATTATTTTTCATTTTCTGATAGTTTCAATTTTTTTAAATTCGTTCATAGGATGTGGGCGTCGCTGGCAAGGCCAGCATTTATTGCCCATCCCTAATTGCCCTTGAGAAGGTGGTAGTGAGCCGCCTTCATGAACCGCTGCCGTGTGGTGAAGGTTTTCCCATAGTGCTGTTAGGAAGGGAGTTCCAGGATTTTGACCCAGCGACGATGAAGGAACGGCGATATATTTCCAAGTCGGGATGGTGTGTGACTTGGAGGGGAACATGCAGGTGGGGTGTTGTCCCCATGTGCCTGCTGCCCTTGTCCTTCTAGGTGGTAGAGGTCGCAGGTTTGGGAGGTGCTGTTGAAGAAGCCTTTACGAGTTGCTGCAGTGCATCCTGTAGATGGTACACACTGCAGCCACGGTGCGCCAGTGGTGAAGGGAGTGAATGTTTAGGATAGTGGATGGGGTGGCAATCAAGCGGGCTGCTTTGTCCTGGATGGTGTCGAGCTCCTTGAGTGTTGTTGGAGCTGCACTCATCCAGACAAGTGGAGAGTATTCAATCACACTCCTGACTTGTGCCTTGTAGATGGTGGAAAGGCTTTAAGGAGTCAAATGGAATTTGTGGTGCTGAGAAACTGTGTGTTTCTTAGTTTTATAAAAAGAGTAAATTGTCTTCAAATGGGGGTAAATGCTATATAGCAGTTTAAGACCAAAAGGAGCCAGGGATTTTGAAGGGCAAGTTAAGTTGAAAATCTTTGTTACTGTTAGCATGGAGCGAAGTAAATTGCCACTGATGCCAATCGAATTGTCTGATCAAGAATGTTGAGGCAGAAGCTCTAACTGCAATGATTGGCAAGCAGACTTCTATGATGATCAGACTGTAGGAAGTCTTTGTTATGTTTTACAACATGGTAATAACTGGGCAGGATATGTACTACATGAATGGCGTTGAAAAAACTAAGGATGAAGTTGAAAGAGACCTAGCAGTCTCAGTAGACTCAACACTCAACATGTCCAGCTAATGCAGAGCAACAATCAACAAAGTCAATAAAATGTTGAACTACATAACCGTAACAGTAGACTACAAGTCAGAGCAAGTCGTAATCAAACTGTACTGTTCAGTTCATGTCACTAAGAAGCAAGGGAGACATTCAAATGCTGGAGGCAGTGCAGAGAAGAGACGCAAGGCAGATCCCTAGTATCTGAGTTATGAGGATAGACTGGAGAAACTTGGGGCTTTTCAGTTAGCAGAAATGGCAGAAGATGATCCATTGGACGTGGAGGCTGATGGGATAGGTGGTGAGGACAAGGGGTCCCTGCCATCATCTTGGGAAGGGGGAGAAAGAGTAAGAACAGAGATCTATAAATATAGCAAGGGTGACCAGGAGTGTTCTTGAGCACAGAAGACAAAAAACTTTGGTGGAGGAGAAAACAGGACATTAAGAACCTGTTGAAGAAGGTTGAGTTGTTGAGCAGATATGACAGAGACTGAGAAACCAACAGAAAGGGATAGATGGTTTTCAAGAGGAAGAATAGGAAGAAGCATAATCCAAGTAAGCTTACCTCCGACATTTCATTAGGTCTCAATTAAATAAGACACTTTACACTGATGCTTTTACCTGCTATATAATCAAACGAGTGTTTGATGTGTTGTAAAGTTGAAAATATTTTAGAATTTTTTTCATTGCTTAAAACAACAGTATTGGTATTGGTCCCATACAGTGGTTTGAATGAAAACATAATAGAAAAAGAAGAATCATCTTGAAGATGAGTGCTTATATTTGTGGTGCAACCTTACATAGTCATTAATTAACTAATGCTGCAGCTATCAGAGCAAATGTATTTAATTAACTTTTAGACAGCTGCTGTTTCAATGCAAGACTGATCAACAAATCTGACTCTCATTGTTTCGGTTCATCAGTCATTTTTTTTACAGCTTGTGGTCAGATTAGTTAGCTATTTTGGCTAATCAATAATCATTTTCTCATTTCCTCTTCAGTCATCTCTAACCGATGTAGTCTTTTACTTTTGCCTCTTTTTATGTGTGTTGGTTAATGATATTACCCAGGATTAATTATTTTTTAAATGTATACGAACATCCCATTCTATTTATGTGGCTCGGTAGATATTTTGCCACATGGTTTAACATTAAATTATATTCTTAGATGTTTAAGTGTTTTCTGTCATGTAATTGTAACATTCCATTACATGAAATACAATGTCAAGGTGGCAGTTGTATTAGACAGAAACCTGTAGGCATGTTGTGCATTTCCCCCTAAAAGCACAGTTGTTAATGAAGTTAATTTGGATCCATTGTAATTGAAGTTTGGCTTGAATTCACTCGTTAAAATATTTGTTGCAATCTAATTTTAACTCAACACATTAATTACACTAAAGTAGCTTGACATGGAATAAAGATAATACTACACTTGATAGGTAGCTTGCTATTGTCGGGGGGTGGGGGGTGAGCAATCTGACGGCACTGATGTGTATTTAAAGCGAGCTTGCACCTCTTAAAGCAGAGGTTTCTTTTTAATAGTGGTGTTGAAGATTTTGGGATACAGTATATGAGTAATTTGAGACATGACATACAGTAAGTGTAGCATGCTTTGGAGGAAAAAGGTGACTTTGGACTTATGGCTCCCAAAACTCTCCACCACTGGTAATTTACTCGTGTCATGTCTGGCTCTGTTGTAGACTAATTGATGGAGATTGATTGCTATGATTAGTCAACAACTCCATTATCGTTGTATTATGGGACTACCAGGATGGCAGAAGGTGAACTAGATGGACTTTGGTCTTTTTTCATCTGTCAATTTCTGTTTTCCAATGTTTATGAAGTGTGATTTTTCACCTTTTCTGAGAAGAAAACCTACTGCCAGGGCACCTTGTTTCTGTGATGCTGTAATGGAAGTGCTAGTGGAGCAGATGTGGGCCAGGAAGGAGCTCCTCTATGCTTTGGATGGCAATGCAGCCAACGGGCATACAAAGAGATGGCTGAGCATGTGAATGCCTGCTGCATAATTCCAAAGACCTGGCTGAAGTGCCAGAAAAAAATGGAATGACTTTTCTCAGACAGCACACATGAAAATGTTTTCTTCATCTGTCTTATTCTCTAAATGAAGCCCTGCAATACCAGCACTTCCAATCCCCCCGCCAAAGCACATGCTTCTCCAATCACAATCTGACACTGCACCATGTCTCCTTCTTACAATCCAACATGCAACACCTGCACCTGCCCTCAGAACCGACACAAACAACATTCTGCATTTATCTGGTTACAACTGGAATGAATTTCAGTGTTCTCCCAATTGCTTTCACAATTCACACTGGAACCACTTTCTTGCACACAATCATCTCCTCCTTTTGCTCACAACTTGCTGCTTCTCCCTTTCATCATGCACACTGTAGCTGAAGCTGCCACACATCTGCAAAATTTTTTCACGCACTAACTCACTCCCATTCTTCTTGCGTGAGTTGGGGTTGGGGGAGCGGTTGTGAAAACAAGGAGAGAACAAGAATGAAAGAAGATGCAGCCAACATCAAAGCCCTCACTCCAATGGAGAAAGCTCCCATGGACATAATAGGCAGAAAGAGGATGCTGAGCATCGGAGATGGCGAGGCTGGTGACTAGTGGAAATGACAGCCCAGGAGATGGCTTGGCAGAGAGAAAGCTTGAGTCTGAGCTCTGCTGAAAAGGAGAAAGATGTTGACGTTAGGGACGCAGCCTTTATGTAAAAAAAATCTTCCATGTGCATCAGCAGTTGCTCGAGGCATTGGACTGCTTGCCAGGGAGCTGCTACACCATGTCAGAGAGTTTGCTTCCAGCTTGTGTGGGGTTCTGGAGCAAGATGTCAACGGTCTGCAATAAACCATGGAGTGGGTAGTCACCTTCATGGATACTGCAACTGAGCCCCTTTTTTCCAGGAGTCTTTGGCATCAGTAGTAGCAACTCTCAGGCCTGCACCATGCAGGCTCCAGGCTCCACCCTCTCCTCTGCCTTGGACAGGCTGGGGGACCGAATAGATGGAGGCTTCACTCGCATCAAAGGTCTCCTGGAGTCTGCTCTCCCACAGTGGGAATGCTGAGCCGCAGGCTCGTAGTATTGGGAGCGGCACATTTGCCCTCTCTCAGGATGACAGCACGTCTGCTTGGTTGTCATCCCCTCAATCAATGCCCACCCTGAAAACCAACTGTGCCAGACTGCCCCAGTAGCAGCTGAGATGCCGACCTTCTAGAGATCACTCATTTGAGCCACGGAATTTTTCCACTTCCCATAGTGAAGCCACTGGGGACCATTCCATAGGAGCATTAGAATACGGAAGAGACCGCTTACGAAAGGCACTGAGGGCTAACAACTGGAAGATTATTTTGTTTTATTGCATAAGTATAATCCATTAATGTGTAATATCATTTGGAATTATTAATTTGTCTGCAGTGTTTCTGTAGTGCCTACTGACCCTCCATAGTCCTGCCTCTGTACCATCTGCACTGTCATTTGAGTCGTGCTCATCGGGTGGAGGAAAGTCTTCACCCAATGCAGGCTCCATTTGTTTGTTGTCCCCATTGCATAGCAGAGTTGTGGATGATGCAGCAGATAACCACAATCCAGGACAATGTATCCAGGTTGTAATGCAGAAAGCCCACAGACACTGTCCAGGCACTGGGGTTTGTTTTCAGCATTCCAGTCGTCTGCTCGATGATGGCTCTTGTGGTCCAGTGGCTCTGGTTACATTTCAGCCGGTGAGCATGGGTTTGAGAGGGATAGTTCTTATCACCAAGCAGCCAGCCTCTGACTTACTGAGCTGGGTCAAAGGAGGACTGACACAATATTAAAGCATCATGACAGCTGCCAGGAAAGCAGGCACAGACCTGCATGATATGCTAGTGGTGATCACACACCAGCTGAACATTAAGGGAGTGAAAGCCCTTATGGTTCATGAAAGCAGCTGGCTCAATGGCAGAAGCCCTGCGGGAAGCTTGTAATGTGTGCAATTGTGCGCAGAGCCCTTTCCTGCTGATTCCGGGTGTCCGTGGGGAAAGTCAGGAATTGAATGGTTTCTGCAAACTCGACATCAGTCACCTGTCTGATGCAGGCATGGATGATGCAGACTGACGAATACTAATATCCCTTGTTGCAAACTGTTGCAAAAACGTTGAGCGCTGTTGTTACTTTTACTGCTACAGACAATGCAGTGCCGTTTGTGCCAGTGGGCTACAGGTCTTGCTGTAAAAAGGTGCACAGGTCTGTGATAGCCTCCTTGGAGAAGTGTAGCCTCCTTACACACTGATCCCGAGAAAACTGGAGGTAGGTGACTCTGGGTCTGTAGACACTGTGGGCTGGGCATGCGGGCTGCCCCTCCCTTCTCTGCGGACCCCTTGCACCTTCCATGTGGTCCTCCTCGTTGTTGCTGCTGCTCCTCTTCCTCCAGCTAGAATGGAGCAGCCAAGATGATTCCCATTTTTTGCAATAGCCAGTACCTCTTTGAGCTTCCTGGAGGTGTTGCAGCAACTTCAAACAAAAACTACAGCGGTTTTCCATCTAAAAACGACAGCGTAATGAAATCAAAGATGTCTCCCAAAAGATTCCAGCAATGTGACTAATTGCTGGTGGGTGTCCCTTTAAATCACGCTGGAAATGGCCGTTTCAGGCCTGTACCCCCCCCCCCCCGCCAATGACTAGTGGGCGGGTCCAGCACTCCACAGGCTCCATGCTGTACTAAAGCAAAATGGCATTAGGGTCCTAACGATATCATTGCATCCTGATTTGCATGCTCTAATGAAGCTTTCGACTGTTTACGGTGGGAGCATTGGCCGTCTCAAAAATGGCGGTAAGTTTTTCCATTATGGTCTTGCTAACACCCTGTTCTTGATTGGAAAAATAAAGCCTCAGAGGAACCAAAATTAGAGCTTTGATCTTTTCTAACATCCATCTAAACATAATGTTATTTCTTAACCATCTGTTGTCTATGACAAAATTGTGTTTGTCACAGGAGTAAATATAGGCTGGATCCACTGTACTGCCCCATCTAATTTACCTGGGAGATTCCAGTTAGGAGGGAGTAGACGAGTCTTCTGCCTGCCCTGACACTCATCATCAGACTGTCTGGAGTGGGCACCTCTTTGCAACAGGTCCATGTGCAGGTCAGCTGTCCTGACTCTGGAATATAGCCCATTCCCATAATTTGGGACAGGGTCTACATCTTAGTCTCCAGATAGTGGGCAATCCTGCTTCACTGCATTTCCTTCACCTGGAATTTTGGACCGATTGTGTTGTATTAAGTTTCAAAATTGAGAGACTCGGTTCCTCAATTTTATAGCTATTGATTTTAAAAGGGGCCGCAAATTCAAGAATGCCATGATTCAAGGGCGATCCGCAGCGGATTCTCTGATCTGCAAACCATGCTGACCGCCTCAAATGTTCTGTTGACTAAAAACTAATCAGTCTAAAAGCAGCCAATGAAAAAATGAAGAAACCAATCAAATTTCTGATTTCACCTCCCCCCCCCCCCACCCCCCATATTTATTTGAGCATCATAAACTTATCCAGAAAATTATCCTCCCATCTCCTAATCACTTCAACAGCTTCCCAATATGCAACCCCTCGGGCTTCATGAACATCTCAACCCCAGCCCCTAGCCCAAAATTATATACATTTTTTGAAGCATCCCTTAGACTGTTGTAATTGTGCTAAACTACTGGACTACCGTGACTGGCAGCCAACTGTGTGCTTGGCTTCCATAACAATGTGGAACATTGTATGTTATTTTAAAAAGCCGTCCCTACCTATCCTGACTGCCAGTCTGCTGCTTCCCTACCTCAGTCTCCAACTCCTTTATTGTGGAGATGGAAGTCAGCGCTTGGCCTCTGGCTGGAACACCAGAGAGTTGAATACAAAGCAGTAGACTACTTGTGGGAGCACAACCTGAGCCAGGCGAACATCTAATGAAGCACTGCAAACTCCAGCCAGATCTATTGCCTTCACTTCTAGTCACACCTACTGCCTTTACTCTTGGCATATCCTCTGGCTCATTTGCCTCTTTGTTGCTCTCCTTCCACATGTGTGTGTTTAACTCCCTTTCTTTCTCGTATTATAAAATTCCGAATTCTCACACTTCCCGTCCGTCACATTTCTGATGGTCCATTACATGTAACGCTCTGGGAATTTGTCAAACTTGAAGTCCCTCAGCGACTTCCTGTCAGTGACTCCGATGATCTTGATGCGCTAATCACCACAAGAACACCTTTATGGAGACCCTGTATTTAAATGAAAACAGCTCTGGTGATACTGAAAATTGACTGGAGTTGCAACTAAGCAAGACAGATGAATAAAAGCAGAGAAGAGGGAGTGGTTGCCATTTGTTGGAGAAATATCACTGAAGGTGAAGGAGACCAGACGAAAATCAGTTCAGAGTTTAAAAAAAACTTAATGGGACCAGTATGATTGTAGAGAGAAATAAGCTGGAAGTGGAAAACCATTATTACCACACCATTTCTGTACCAGTGGATATAACTCCAGTCCGTGACTGTGCAGCGTCATCAAATACGAGCAATTTTCTTTTTTCTCGTTGATTTAAACATTAGAATCCACTTGGGAGTATTGTTAGCATCTGAGTTGCGACCATAGTGGGGTTCTATTTCACACCTGGCATCAGAGTTCCTGAGCTGAGTGTGTGAGCATCAGGAACAGTGTTCCAGGCTCTGGACCACCATGAGGAATGCCACAGGAGATCTATTAGTGTGCTTTAGATTTAGGAAAGAGCTTTCATCAAAAATAGTAAAGTAAGGCAGTCTGGGCTGCAAGCTTCGCTACAGCCTATCATTCATGTGTTTCTATGCCACAGGACTAAGAAAGAAAGAAATTGTTTTGATATAGAACCTTTCACATCTTCAGGAGATCCCAACGTGCTTTGCAGCCAATTAATTTACTTTTTTGAAGCATAGTCACTGTTATCAGGCAAATGCAGCAGCCAACTTGTGCACGGTAATGTTCCAGAAGCAGCAAATTAATAACCAGATGTTTGTTTGATGTGTTCGTTGAAAGAAGCATGTTGGTCGGGACACCAGGAGAACTCCAGCTCTTCCTTGAATACTACTGTAGGATCTTTCATGTTGGCCTCTGATATTACAATATTCCTTCCTGTGTTTTTCAACTTGGCTTCTGATAATGTAGCACCCCTTCCTGTTGTGTTGTTCATCTTTTTTCTTCTTCTGCCCTCCTTCAAAGTGGAATTGCTCCACTGTTGCGTAATGCTCTAATTAACAGACTGATCAAGACTGATTGCATGCATTCAATGGGAGTAGGTGGATTCAAAATAATTGTCAAAACTGAGATTCAAACTTGTGACTCCCAGGCACCAGTGCCAAAGCTACTGGGACATCTGATTTAGAATTTTATCATTCTGAGTAAAAATGTTTTAATGCATGCATGCCAAACCTCTGTCACAATAGGGAGATCCTCCATGGAGAATAAGCACAGAAATAGAAATGGTAATGTTTGATGTGAGCTGAATGCAAAATATGGAAACCATTGCAGAGATGATGATTACTGCCTTCTGCATTGACAAACAATTTTTCATAATATTTGGGAATGGAAGCTTTTATAGTAACAACATTATTGTTGCAAAGTCGACTGATGTTTTTGAAACTCTTGTGCAGGTACTTCAAAATTACTGTGGAAATGTACTTTGTACTATTGTACAGGAAAACCTTTCAGTATAGTTACTCAAAATGTAGCACATGAGAAACAGGACATCACCAGTGTTTCTGCTATTTTAAAGACACAGATTTTAGAGACTTGAGCACACTCCAGGCTGACATTCCGATGCAGTACTGAGGGAGTGCTGCACTGTTTGAGGTGCTGTTTCTCGGATGAGATGTTAAACCGAGGTCCCATCTGCTCCCCCAGGTGGACGTAAAAGCTCCTATGGCACTAATCGAAGAAGAGCAGGAGGGTTCTTCTGGGATCCTTGCCAATATTTATCCCTTAACCTACACTACTAAAACAGATGATCTGATCATTATCTCATTGCTATTTGTGGGACCTAAAAAATTGGCTACCAGATTTCCCTACATTACAACAGTGTCTACACTTCAAACAATAACAACTTGCATTTATATAGCACTTTTAACTTGTAAAACATCCCAAGGCGCTTCAGAGGAGTGTAATCAAGACAAAAATTGAAACCGAGCCAAAGAAAGATACTTGAGGACAGGTGACCAAGAACTTGGTCAAAGAGATAGATTTTATGGTGCATCTTAAAGGAGGAGAGAGAGGTGGAGAGGCGGACATGTTTAGGGAGGAAATTCCAAAGCTTAGGGTGTAGACGGCTGAAGGCACGGCCGCTAATGGTGGGGCGAAGGAAGTGGGGGATGCACAAGAGACCAGAGTTGGAGGAGCGCAGAGTTTTTGGAGGGTTGTAGGGCTGAGGAGGTTACAGAGATAGGGAGAGGTGAGGCCATGGAGAGATTTGAACACGGGGAGTAGGTCAGTGAGCACAGGGGTGATAGGTGAATGGGACTCAGTGCGAGTTAGGATATGGGCAGCAGAATTTTGGATGTGATCAAATTTATGAAGGGTGCAAGATAGGAGGCTGACAAGGAGAACATTGGAATAGTCGAGTTTGGAGATGACAAGAGCATGAATGAGGGCTTCAGCAGCAGATGAATTAAGGCGGGATGGAGGTGAGAGATTTTACGGAGGTGGAAGTAGGCAGTCTTTGTGATACCGAGGATATGAGGTTGGGAATTCAGCTCAGGGTCAAATAGAATGCCGAGGTGGCGAATAGCCTGGATCAGCCTGAGACACTGGCCAGGGAGGGGATGGAATCGATGGTAAGAGAAAGGAGTTTGTACTGTGAAGCGCTTTGAGACGTCCAGAGGTCATGAAAGGTACTGTATAAATGCAAGTCCTTTCCCTTTCTTTCTTAAAGAAGTGATTTGACATCTGCAGCTAATGCTGATAAGAATGGACACCTTGTGTGGTTTTTTTTGCATTTCAGCTTTTCACCTGGTGCCTAAGCCACTTCAATCTAATTGGTTTGCTTATTCACATTGATTATACGTAGCAGGATAAGCTCCAGGATTACTTCTAGTAGAACGCATTAATATTTTTCATCATAAATGGATTTTGAACATGGTGACAGGAGGCATTTTTTTTCATATTTTGCTTAGGGGTGAACTGCAGCTTGATTATACCGTTCCAAACAAAATGCCCATTAATCTGCAGGAAATTGTCACCATCATTACTTTTAAAAACCTATAAAGTGATTCACATTGCAAACTCACCTGCCAAGTGGTAGGCAAAATTTCTACTGCTACTGTTTTGAGGCACGTTAGCACCTCAGTGAGCTGTTTTCCGTTAAGTTTAATTTACTGACCAGTCAGTCCCTAGCCATGAGTAATGGGACGTGATTCTCTGTTTTTCAACTAGGCAGAACAAGACAACAGACATCCACTGCCAGCTTTTGCCAATTTGCACATAGAGGTTCTAGATGAAAACAACCAAGCCCCATACTTTGAACGAGTCACCTACCAAGGCTTCGTTGTTGAGTCTGCTCCAGTGGGAACAACCCTTTCAGATAGTCGGAATTTAACAACACCATTAAGAATTGTAGCCCTGGATAATGATGTGGAGGAGGTGAGTGCTGCTGTTGGTTGTAAGTATATATCCCGTAGTTTGGACTTTAAAATAACGATAGATATCATTTGTGAAAAAATGCTAATTGTCACCAAATCTGCAGTAACATTTGCTTTATTTTCATTTTAAAGCACTCTCCATGAGATCTGAAAGGCATACAGTTTTATTGGCCTCCAAGCACTGCAGAACCTATTCCATCTGTAACACTTCATAATGGGTTTTATGATGTTGAAGATGCATATTTTAATCTCATCTTCATGGAATCAGTTTTCCATTTGTGTGAATCTTGTTTGTCTGTTTATTTGTAGGTGCCATCAGGTGCTACTCCTGTACGTAATTAGGGCTGTTTTATCTGTGTGTGTTTGTGTGTTTGTTAGATATTTTATCTGTTGCATGTTTTTGCTTCTTGTCAAGTGAATTTTTAAAAATTTCTCTGATTGCCAAATGATTGTATTTGCAGTTTTGTTTTAGCAGAATTGTTTATTACACTAGGTTTTGTGCCCCCTCCCTCCTCCCTCCACCTGCATGAATTTTTAGTAGTATATATGTATATATATATATATATACCTGCCCTGGTATGTTGCTGACATTGTAAGACCTTGCTTTTTAATTAAATAATAATGGATGACCACTGTCCTGTAGCAGACAACTAAGGACGGGCAGGTTAATTTGACAAATGAGACCCCGGGTCAAGCTTTTTCAGCTAAGTCTTTTCCCTGGTTCATGACAGATGGTAATCGTTTTTTTTACTGTTTCATTGTAATTTCAGCTACTGTTCAATCACATTTTTCAAAGTCCAGCTTTCCAACAAGCAGAACATTGTATGATAACTCAATTGAGGATAATCATGACTGATTGAGAATACGCGTGCTGAATACTTTAACAGATGACGGGGTATTAACGTCAGTAGAGACTTACTGGCTGTTCTTATTGGCTGTGAAAATGGCCACATATTAAATTGAAAAAATTATCTGGATGCTTAATAAGAGTCTGGCCTTCACAACTATGAAAAATTCCATCTGAACAAAGGCTTCCTTTTGGATAGCTGTCCTTATTTTATGTATTACCAATTTGAAAAACTAATTTTATCCAAAAATCTCTCTTTAACATTTCATCTTTTTAAACTGTTTCTTTACACACTTTAGTTTAAATACTATAAAACATTGTGTTTGTGGGAGTGGGGGGGGGGGTTGCTGGCTGGGAGTAAATTATTGGGGAATTTGGTGGTACACTTGT
This sequence comes from Heptranchias perlo, assembly GCF_035084215.1. NCBI lineage: Eukaryota > Metazoa > Chordata > Chondrichthyes > Hexanchiformes > Hexanchidae > Heptranchias > Heptranchias perlo. Next base: position 41,332,746 of record NC_090345.1, on the reverse strand, counting down.
GTTAATATTTTAATTGCAATAGCTTGAACCAAATGAGAATCTGAAGAGATGATTTTAAAAAATGATTTAATACTAGATTTTTTAAATGTAAGTCAATAAAAAAGGGCACTGGTTATTGAAGTGCACAGCACTTGTTTGATTTGCTATGTTTGAAAAACAGTTTTATGTATAGTGCTGAATTTCCTTGGCTGTTCCAGCAGACTCCCACCATAACTCAGTCCAGCAGAACAGCTTGGAAATAGGCCAGGACCCAGATATGCCAGGACCCAATTTAATCTGGGATTTGCTGCCATTCCCCCTGTTAAATGTATGATTTATATCAACAAGTGTTAATTGTATTCAGGTGGTGGGTATCAATTGGGGAATTTTAGTGTACCCTTTTTATAGGAGAGCTTAGCTAGGGGTGTGTTGTGTATGTAAGGGGAATCTCTGTGAATAAAGGCTTGGAAACAACTAAAGACCAGGCTCTAGTATTCTATCTTTCACCACATGGCTATCCAATTTTAACACCCCTCACCGGTCACTTGCATGGAGGAGATGAGGCCAGGGTTGGGTACTTGTTATGCTGGGATTTCCCACTTCCCTGGTCCAAATGGGACCCAGCATAAGTCTGAATGCTGGTAAGCTGTATCTGGTGAGGTGTACTGGCCTCTAGAAGGATACAAGTGAGTTCATTGGGGATCCCTGAAAAAGATAATTAAAGAAAAAAGATGTCATCCCTCTTGTTAAGAGGGTTGAAGGAGATGCAGACATTTCTCTGGGGTGGTGCCCATCCTTCACAATCTCCTCCCCCCCACCCACCCAGGTGACAGCCAGCCAGACACCAGACTTTTCGGCATTATAGGGTAAGTTGGTGCCTGAAATGTGCCCATAGTGATGCAGGCATCCACCGGCCTCACGCAAATGCTTAGATGCTGAGAGGCTGTTTCCCCTGGCTGGAAAGTCTAGAACTAGGGGGCATAGTCTCAGAATAAGGGGTCGGCCATTTAGGACTTGAGATGAGGAGAAATTTCTTCACTCAGGGTTGTGAATCTTTGGAATTCTCTACCCCAGAGGGCAGTGGATGATCAGTTAATGAGCATATTCAAGACTGAGATCGGTAGATTTTTGGACTCTAAGGGAAACAAGGGATTTGGGAATCGGGCGGGAAAATGCAGTTGAGGTCAAAAATCAACCATGATCTTATTGAACTGCGGAGTTCGAGGGGCTGTATGGCCTACTCCTACTCCTATTTCTTGTGTTTTTAAATCAGGTGCCCTGCTTATGATTTTTGCTGTGATTTTCCGTGTGTTTATTTAACCTATTAAATGTACGAGTTTTGTTAAAAATAGTTTTAAAGGATTTGCAAATAACAAGAATGACCAGCTGTTGCTATAATTATTCCATTTGAATTAAGTGTGAGATTGTGTGATTTTTCTTTAAAAGAACAAGTGGGACTCACTTCATAGGATAGAGATATTTTTGGAAACGTTAGAGCTCCCTTAAATATTCAGAGAGTAAATTTGCTATAAGATGTGATACCAATCCATGTAGATCATGTAGATCCCACGTTTGATCACTACTGGGTGCAGAGTTAGGTGATCTTGGCCTGAGCAATGGTAAAGTTACTACAAATGGCCTTAGGGTCCCTCGGCTAAGGAGAAGCAAAACAAAAAAATAAGCGAGGGTTTCTACTACCGATTGCGACTCAGTGATCCTTGACAGCATGTACATATGTGCAGACACCAGAAGAAGACAGGATCAGACGCGCCTTTATACCTTTCATGATTGAGTATCCTGCCGACATGTACTGTTTAAGCTGACACACAAGAAATGGCCTCTTGGCTGAGTACCAGCTGAGAGTGGTCATGGAATTGTTCCCCCAGGTGAAATACCATCTTCAGCAAAAGTGTAAAGAGGGAAAATTGGAGGGATGTTTGGGTGGCTAAAGTGGTTGAGTGCTTGACTCCCTCCCGGAAGGTTGCGCATTTGAATCCCAGTCTTAGCTCACTCTAAACATTTATTCAGGATGAATAACCTGCTCGGATTTATAGAGAGCAATTCTTTTGATGTGGGTATGCAAATTTTTTTCCTCCAAAATAATTATTTTGGCCTCTTTTCAAAGAATTTTCTGATGGAACAGCACAAGCCAGTTAATGAGCAGCTTGTTAAAGGGAAATTTATTCAGGCACAGATTCCTGCCATGTACATTCTTAATGTAACAATATTTGTTTGTAAGAACAGTTTAGATTGGATTAAATGCTTTACAAGCATGGTTCTTAAGCAGCATTGTAGCTGGATAAAGTACACAGAGGTACTTTAAAGAGATGAAATGCGGCCAGCATGATAGTTGCATAACTCATGCTACTTCTAATGTTCAGTTCTAAGAAGAGTAGGGGCGTTCTCCCCAGTGTCCTGCTTATCCTGTTTATCCCTCAACCAATGTGAAAAAAACAGATAATCTGGTCATTATCACATTGCTGTTTGTGGGACCTTGCTGTGTGCAATTGTCTGCCTCATTTCCTACATTACAAAAGTGACTGCACTTCAAAAGTAGTTCATTGACTGTAAAGCACTTTGGGACATCCTGAGATTGTGAAAGATGCTATACAAATGTAAGTCTTTCTTTCTTTCTTGTCCCATCAGACACAGTTTTTAATAAGTTTTTTTTGTTCTTGCCAATTTCCTTTCCTTTGCTCTTCTCTTGACGGTGTTGTCTTCTTGACAGTTCCATGGGCATTGGCTGTCTTCTGTTGTCATGTTGAATTGACCATTATTCATATGTGAGCCTTGACAGTATCTGTTGACCACTCAGCATTCACAACAAAGCCAAATCCTGTCTTTACCCAACTTCTAAGCATCTACATTTCCATTCTATATAGCAATCAGGGGTTGCAACTCTGGATGATTTTCCTTTTCCCTAACCTGGGCTGCTGTGTCCAATTATATTGTCCCTACCGTTGCCTTTGCTGATATCAGTTGACTCAGGCCAAACCGGTGGTGTGGAACATGGAACCTTCTGGGTCTGTGTACCTTGGCCACTGACTGTCGAAACCCAGGGCAAATGCCCACTAGTGTTAAATGTGTTTTTGTTTAATCATCTCAATCTGTTGTTGGCAATGGTTTATTGAAGTTCATAATTGGTCACTTACAACCCATTTGGAATGCGAATGAATACATTTATGGAAGCTGCTTAGCTGACCCATTTAAAGCCAAGTCTTTTCTTGCCACAGTGGTGCTTGTTATTTCTGCAGTATCAGGGTAAAACGACCACGTTGAAGTATTTGAGCTTGACAGAAACAAGTCAGATAGCAAAGGCTCATATAAGAACAGCGGAGAGCTCTTTGCTCACAGCAAACTGGAGGTGCAATTCATGAACACAATTAGTTGTGTCAAAAGATTATGCACAGTTGATGCTTTTGCATTCCATTATTAGTAATCGAAAAGAATAAGGTAATCTAAGAGAAATCAAATTTCTGATCACCTTACCTTTTGTTTCTCTAAAGACAAAAGATCCAAGGCTGCAGATTTCACTGAATGACTTCATCACAGTTTTTGGCATGACACCTTTCGGAATAACCCGTTATCTGACTTTACGTGAGCCAGTTGACCGGGAACGTCAGCAGAACTACACTTTTACAGTAAGATGTTTCTTTTGTACACTGATCATATCATACAGTAAGCAACCTGACAGGAAATGAAAATAATTTAAATGATAGGAGCGACACTTAATCCAAGCAGTCAGTAAAGATCGTCTGTGGATAATTGTTTTCATTGTGTCCAAATCAGGAGCTAAATTGGTTTTGATGTTGAAAGTAACCATTGTTATGGGATTACTGTTATGCTACATTTATAGACTTAAAGTGGCAGCTTCTTTCAGAAAACCACTTTTCTGTGTTTCTTTCTGGCCAATATTAGAATGCTCAGCTAATGGATTCCTTTCTTTGTTTCTTGAAGATAACTGCTTCTGATGGAGTTCAAGAAAGTACTTCAGTCACTGTCAATGTCTTAGTGATTGATGCAAATGACAACACTCCAATTTTTCAAAACATTTCCTACAAAGTGAATGTTTACACTGACATGAGTCCTGGAGAAGCTGTCATACAGGTAATTGATGTAAAACTGCTATATTGCAAAATGAAATTCATTTTATATAATATGCAATCATTGTTCAAATCAGTTCAAGGGTATTTTGAGTAAATTCATTTTGTGTATACACTCTATCTTTTCAAGTTGTTGCGAGAGTATTGTTTTGATCCTTTATTCTATGCCCGTGATGACAATATCAATTTAAATATTCAAAGGTATCATTTCTTGACGCGCTTGGTGAGATCATTGCAGCAATGGCTGCATCTTTGCAACCATCCCAGTGCTGACCACAATCGGTCCTCATTGAGCTGTTTGCACTTCAAGCCTCCGGTGCACTTATTGGCTTGCTCTGTAATTTTAAGTGTCTCTCCCCATCGCCCACTGAGCTGCGCCGAGATTTTGACACAGCTCATGATTTGTGTGTGGTTTTTTTCTGATTTCCATCTTGGGTCTTCAAGGACCTCCCTCTCCTCCTTCATGCCTGCAAAGAAACAGAAAGAGAAAAGATGTGAACAAAAGGAAAAGGAGAAAGAGGAAGCTAACAAAGGGAGAAAAGATGGAGGCAATTTGTGGAGAGACTGGAAAAATCCTGAACCAGTATTGGGGTAGCTAAGTGAGTTTAGGTGGATGATTGTTCTGTGCAAAGAGTTGTTTGTTTTGAAAAGGGCCAAGCTCATTGTCAAATGCAATGTTCCAAAATGTCAGTTGGCAGAGGAACGAGCTAACGGCTTGCTATAGTAGCCGTTCATGTGCTGTCACAGTGGAAGAAGAATCCAATAATTTTAGATTATAAGGAGTGAAGAGAATGCTGTAAATTCTTGCAAGACAGAAGTGTGTTAAAGTCCTTTCAGAGATGGTCGGCAGCCATTGAATCCCACATAGCTTGAGAAATTCATCCAGCAAGAAACTGCCGAGTGCCAATTTTTCACCACATATTCAACAAAATGGGAGACAGTATAATTAACAAAATGCAAAAGCTTTGACAGTAGGATCCTGGGCTTGAACTGACACACTTGGGGAGAATGGCGGCGGTAATCAGTGGGGTGGGTGGAAGAGAGGATCAGGGGGGTGGTTGGGGGGATGGGGGTTGGTCGTCGAGATTGCGATGGCGATGGGGAGCAGTGGCCGGCAACAGCCCGCGTGGTTTGAATATGAGGTCATGAGGAACACTCTTGCTCCTCCAGGCTCCACATTCATTTAAGTATATTTTAATCACTAACCTTGTTGGTTGCCTCCTGTTAAGCAGCATGGTGCCAGCTCTGTTTAGGGCAATCCAATATTACAGAGGGGGCTTCAAACAGGCGCTAGGCCCCTTATTTGAAAATGCAAAGGGTCTAAAGCCTGTATGAGGCCTGGACCCTGGATATCCATTTTATTTTTTGGCCTACACCAAAATGGCAGGCGGCATACTTCCGGCTCGTAATGAGCGGGTGCATCCTGCCCGGCATATTGGAGGCTTAGGAGGTCATTGAGCCCCCGAAAAATGGGTGTTGCGCGGTTGAATTTCCAGGCCAACGTGTCTGGAATTAGTTCACCATTCTGTCTAGCATGTCATGTAATAATGAATTTGATTTATTAAGTAAGTTTGTTATTAATAATTTCCACCTTGTATGAGCTATGAAATGCTCCCACCTCCCCGATGCTGACAAGCCATCATGCTTAATTAAGTCACCCATCTCTGTTTATAGTTCAACGGTAAGAAGGAATATTGTGCCTGGCCTCTTTGTTTTGTTTATGATGCTGTCAATCACTTGATTAGTCAGTGATCCTTCACTTCAGTGATTGGTAATGCAGTATAATCTTAGGAGCAAAATTCTGCACAGTATTGCTCCAATTTCAATTGTAGTTTAGACCAAGGCCCAAAATTCATACAAATGCTATAAAAAAAAGTAAATGCACATAGCATAAGCAAATAATTAATAGAAAATTTAAATGAGAGCTGTATTGTACAAAGTACAAAACCTACTTAAACCAAATCAAATGAAGAATCCATGAATTAAATTGTAAGTGATGTAGTTTATAAGCATTAACTGGAGCTGATTTTTTAGAGCAGCTTTTTAGCGATGCATGCCAAGAATATACCAGCCACTTGAAATTTAGACCATAAAGGAACCTTAAGTAGGTCTATGGAGCTTTAGACACGTCTGCGGCAAATCGCTGTTGAGTTCACTGTCACCCACTGTCAGTCCCGTGAAATATTACCTTTCTGGTAGCACTAAACTTTTACATGTCATATGACCTGTGAAAAACACCTGGATCACATTCCATCCCAATCTTTCCTCTCGTGAAACCAAGTTTGGTTTTGCAAGTCCATTGATTCTAATGAGTTCTTTCCTTCAATGAGTTCCACTAGACCAATGCACCACTAATCCATTAATAACCTTGACTGTAGCACTAGTGTAACTGGCAATTTTAGCTATGATGAATGTCACTTGACCTATTGTTCTCGGCTCATATTCCCCACACAACGTTCGCCTCAATTCCCTGAGTCGATGTTGTTATGAATGAAATAAATAAGTATTAATAACTAAATAACATTTCAGCAAAGGCATGTGCATTATTAAAAGTCATAATTCGCACAAAAAGTTAATCAAGCGATTTAATTTTGTGTTTTTTTAAATAAATGCAACTTGAAAGTTGAAAAAATTTAGCTGAAATATGAGCAATGTATAAAAAAATTGATATTGCTAATATTTCTGTTACAGTTTCTAGTATAATTAAATATTTTTTAAAATACCAAATTAACTAAAAGTTAAAACAATACTACAAGGAATTTTAGAAAAATATTTTGTTTCCAGTATTTTTTTTACAGTCCAAATAAATGTTGGGAAATATATCAAAACTTATTACTTGTTTATATGTTTCTTAATGAAAGGAATGGATGGGTGGCACAGTAGGAAATGGGTCTAGCCTTCTTTTCCCTCACTTCCCTGTCTGCAAGGAGGAATGGTAATTGCTGGGCAGAGTTTCAGCCTCCTGCTAGGAAACACTCTGGGGCAGGAAGATATCTGGTGCAGGTGTCACTGCCAGTAGTGAAGACCTGGCCAGTTCCAGCTCTTCCTCCAGCTGCTTCGATTTTTTAATTCTTTCTCGGGATGTGGGCATTGCTGACAAGGCCAGCTTTGATTGCCCATCCCTAGTCTCCCTTGAGAAGTTGGTGATTTTGCCGCCTTCTTGAACCACTGCAGTCCGTGTGATGAGACAAGCTCCAAGCTCGAAGCTCCATTGCCATCCTTTGCCCTTTTCCCCCCAATTTCCTCTTCTCCACCTGCTTCCACCTCTTTAACATTGGCTGCTTCGACCCCTGCCTCAGGCCATCTGTTGCTGAAACCCTCATCCATGTCTCTGTCTCCTTCGACTCAACTATTCCAATGCTCTCCTGGACAGCCTTCCATCCTCTACACTTTGTAAATATCACCAGATTATTTATATGCTATTTCTGCTTTCAAAGTTCCCTCAACAAATGTTTCATCTTATTTTTGATGTTCGTATAAAGAAAATATCATAATTTTGTTCCTAAAAATGGTTTCATAGAAACTGTCGAAGATGGAAGAGACCGTAGACCCATCCACTGTACTTTCCTGCTGTCCTCAATGTTGTGTCTGATAATGTATTTCTCCTCAAGATACTTGTCTAATTTTACCTTGAAGAGATCTAAGCTGCTTGTCCCTACAACCTCCCTTGATAAGTTATTCCAAAAACCAACCACCCTCTCAGTTACGTATTGTTTCCTTATGTCCCTCCTGCACCTACCTTTTCTCAGCTTATGTTCATATTTCCTCATTCTGCCATCTTGTACCAATTCAAATGTCTTTCATTTATTGGTAAATTTCATTGACTGGTCATGCTTGATTCAATGTTTTCATATGTCTTTATGTAGTTGCTGGATTACTTCCTTTGACTGATATCCTATTTCTCTTTTTATAAAACCGAACATCCCATTAGTTGTTTCTCTCATAATAGTTTTTCTGGCCATGTTCCTTGATTTTTGACTTAACATCAGCAAAATGGGCATGGGATTTTCTGGTCTAACTTCCCGGTTGCACTCGAGGAAATTACCGGCCGTTATATTTTTGTGGCAGCATTCTGCCTGAGCCTATCAGGCTGTTTTGTGTGACATTTTGTATGTGTAATACACACGAGCCAGATGCAAAGCTGATCTTGCACTGATTTCCCATAGCGTTGCTCACAGAGGTAGATAAATAAATACATATTTTCCCCTCACGTACCGTAGTTGCATAAAGAAACAAATTTTGTACATGGGGTGCTAGTGATACTTTTAGACTTGGGTTCTTTGGTTATATGTTTGAGTTCTGATGCGTGAGAGGTTTCTCTAAAGGCTTTCTTCATCAGTGACCCAGGGAAAACTGGATATGTTATTTTTTCCTCAATGGAAAGACATAGGACCCCCCACTGCACTGGTCACAGTGAGTCAGAGGATACAGTGTTTTTTAAGAATCGGGGTGTTACCAACAAAGTATGCTTGGGAGAGTGTTGCAGGAAGTAAGCGTGATGATTACAGGAAATGTGTGCTTTATTCTGGACCTTCAATATATGCTATTCAATCTCCCGTATCGTTGCACGTGGTAAGCTGGAGAATATGGTTACTCTCTTACATGTCTCTGATGTCGTCTTGTTGCTGTTTCTTCCTGTTTCCAGTTTCCTGTTTCTGTCTCTCTTTGCTACTTCTCTCTTCTTAACCCTTCTTTTTATTTCTCTAGTTGTCGTTTTCTTATTTTCTTTTTGGTGGAGGTGATGGGTGGCATGACATGGTATGGCTGGGAACGGGAGCCTCCGATGGCTGGAGTGTGCATTTATCATTGGAGTTGATGGGAAAATGTGGCCCTCAATGGCTACCTTCCCCCCCCCCTTCCCCAGTCATCCATGCTTCCCCCCAACCCCATGCTCCTTATGTGTCCCTACACCTTCACCTTCTCACTACTCATTCCCCCTCATAACACTGCCTCACTCCTATCACTACCCATGCATCTTCCCCTTTGAACTACCCACTCATCCCATTTTCCCCTTCCCCTTGCTCCACTGTGATACACCTCATGCCTAACCCTCCACCCCTCTCCCCCACTCCTACTTACTCCCCCGAGTGGGTCCCATGAGACCAACCCCTCACACTCAACCATTTTCTCTCCTACCCGCCCTTCCTATTGGTTTCCCTCTAAGAGGCTTTGTTTGTTTTCAAAATTGAACTCCTATTTAAAACAAAAGAGGTGTCTGGCTGTCTGTCATCGGTGTTAGAAATATGAATGTCTGCCTCACTGGTGTACACAATTAGAATTGATCTTGTCTGTCAGCAAGACACAAGAAGTAAAGATAATTAGTTGGCTTCAAAATGTAACTGGTGCTTTTTTGGAAAATTGAAGTAATATTAACTGAAGAAAGACAGTCTTTCACTCACTCCTCCCAACACCAATCTCTCTCTCTCTCACACACTCTCTCTCTCTCAATCTCTGTCTTACTGAATCGAGTCTCTGTCCCTACCTCACTTTAATAGATTTTACAAAGTTTATAGAATATAAAACAAAAGCTACAACAGGTGTGCCATTGGAACACAGTCATTTATTTTTCACACACCTATCCAGCCTCTATGTTTTAAACAAAAGACTATAAAATTACCTCCAAGCTTTTGAAATTTGTCCTCTTGTTTATCAAAATTATTTGAAAAAAAACTACTGAGCAAAGGGTAAGATGGGTATAGAGGGATATGGGCCAAGTGCAGGCAATTGGGACTAGCTTAGTGGTATAAACTGGGCGACATGGACATGTTGGGCCAAAGGGCCTGTTTCCATGTTGTATACTTCTATGATTCTATGATTCTCTAAGCTAAAGAAAACTATTGCATCAGTACAATTGGCTGAACAGCACTGATGCATCCTGAGAAATTAGAATTAGGTATACTGTACATGCTCAGACTGCATAATCTAAATTCAGCACACAGAGCCACAGGACTGGGCAAATAAATCCAAGCCCAAGCTTTTGGGAGAGGCTGAGGCCTTCAAGTAAAATCTAATGAAGGCATTAAAGGACACAAAAGACAATTCAATGGAAAAATATAATCATATTGTAGTGGAATATACATTTTTGAACTTTTTTGTTTTGTTTAAACCCTTATTTTGGACAATAGAAATTTCAATTACTAAAAAAATGATGAAAATAATTTCAGAAAGCATTTTGAGCAATATCTGGGAAACTAGTGATGAATTGTGCAAGGATGGGGTGACATGTTCTGACTATAAAATAGTAACTATTGTATGTCACACAGAATGGTACCTTTAACATTGAAAATACCTATCACAGTGTCGCCTGCAGGAGTAACAGGTACTGCAGATACCTATAATGAGTTTTCAATGAAACACATGCCCCAAGTACCAAGTTTAATCTAAGAGATTGATTGCCAAAGGAAAAGTAATCATGTACATTACATACACAAATCTTTGAAGGTGGCAATACAAATTGATAAGGCTGTTAAAAAAGCATTCGGGATCCTGGGCTTTATAAATAGAGGCATAGAGTACAAAAGCAAGGAAGTTATGGTAAACTGTTATAAATCACTGGTTAGGCCTCAGCTAGAGTAATGTGTCCAATTCTGGACATCACACTTTAGGAAGGATGTCAGAAGAGTGCAGAGGAGATTTACCAGAATGGTACCAGGGATGAGGGACTTCAGTTTTATGGAGACACTAGAGAAGCTGGGATTGTTCTCCTTAGAGCAGAGAAGGTCAAGGGGAGATTTAATATAGGTGTTCAAAATGATGAGGGGTTTTGATAGAGTAGATAGGGTGAAACTATTTTCACTGGCAGGAGGGTCAGAAACCAGAGGACACAGATTTAAGATAATTGGCAAAATATCGGGGAGGAAATCAGGAGAAATATTTTTACGCAGCGAGTTGATACGATCTGGAATGCACTGTCTGAAAGGGTGGAGGAAGCAGATTCAACAGTAAATTTCAAAAGGGAATTGGATATGTACTTTAGCAGAGAATTCTTTAGCAGGAATAATAGTTTCCAGTGTAACACTAATATATTAACTATGTTGATTAGCAAGAGCATTATGAACAAGCCAATTTTTTAATACCAATTATTTGTTAATTCTTAGTAATACTGGCTATACCTTTATTGTCGGCTTTCACTGTATTTAGTCCCATTATAAATTGCTAAACTTTTTTAGAAATTCATATTTGTATGTATATGACCTTCTTGTAGTTGTTGATCCCATCCTATGCCAATATTTTGGTCATGCACCACAGCAACTCAGAATGCAAATTGGATGAATTATGAAATTATCTTTTAATTTCAAATCTGGAGCTATCTAAACATTATTTGACCTGTATTATTTCCTCACATGTTCTCTTGTTAGCTAATGTGCACTGGGCTTTCATTAACCAGAGAAACAGATAAACAAAATCAAATTTCACAGCAAGTACATAGACAACGTTTTGATGAACCAGTCACCACATGCATCATAAATCAAAGAAATAAAGTGTAATTTGGATGAGATGTTTGTCAATTAATATTTTGCTGATCCAAATTTGAGTCATGTGCCTCAAAAGCTGAATGAGACACAAAAGCATTATTAGTGAAAGAACATGGCCTGTATCTGTTGCACATTATATCTAAAACAGTGGTACATATTGCACACAAACTACAACATCATCTTTGTCAGTAAGCTATGCATCCCTGATTAACTAGCTCCTGTCGGCTCAACAGGGTTTCTACAGCTTGCCATCTGTTTGCAGTCAACCGGTGTTACAGTGCAGATGCGGCTGTGATCATAGGCTGATGTTTCTTGGCAAGACTTCCTTGCATCTTGAAGAGAGAGGCTGTGCATCAATGCCTCCTTATTGAATCGTTAGGCAGGGAAAAGGCACAGTGGACATTAGTGCAATATTTCCTATCTCCATGAGAGGTATTGCCAAAGGGGGTGAAGCACTCACTCATCTTATTACAGAATATAGCAAGTTCCAAATCAAATGTTTGCTCCTAAAATTGAAGAACAGTCCTAACATTTACTTCAAAAAGCCACATATAGATCAGAAATCTAGATACGACTTAAACTATTCAGATTTACAACATCCGTCCTGCACACGTGCTCCTGATGAGCTCAGAATAGAAAATGATGCGCCCGCTCGAATTCTAAATATTAGAATTAAGTGGCAGTTTTGTGAAAAGCATGTCTTTTTGAATGGAAATGAATTGATAAGGGTTAGTGGTGAACTATGAAAGTGACATGATGTCTCACGGTAAGGCTGATAGATGCTCCGCTATGTAACACTTCATGTACATATCTGACCACATGGCTGCATCCCTAGTGATTAATGTCTGTCCATTTTATTACAAATCCAACGGAAATTCTGAAATGCAGAAATGAGAATTTTGTAACTTGAAATCTTAAATTACGTAATAGATGCCACTTTTTAATTGAATACAGATGCACGGTATGAGTGCTGTAGATTTTCAAAAGACACAATTCCTAGCTTAGTGAAAGGCTAAAGTTAATTTTATTATATGCATATTTAGAATTCATCATGTAATGAAGATGAAACATTCCCTTGGTTTATCAGTGTTAGAAATAAAGGACTTGTATTTATGTAACATCTTTCATGACCTCAGGATGTCTCAAAATGCTTCACGGCCAATTAAGCACTTTTCAAGTGTGGTCACTGTTGTAACGTAGGGAAATGCGGCAGGCAATTTGCACACAAGGTCCCACAAAAAGCAATAAGATAAATGACCAGATAACCTGTTTTTGTGATGTTAGTTGAGAGATAAATATTGGCCATGACACTAGGAGAACTCGCCATCTCTTTGAATAGTGAGAAGGTGGATGGGGCCTCAGTTTAACGTCTCATCCAAAAGCCACCACCTTGACAGTGAGCACTGCACTGCAGTGTCAGCCTAGCACATGTACTCAAATCTCTAGAGTGGCTTGAACAAACAACCTTTTGAGGTTATAATCGGAAAAAAATCCAAGACATATCGCTAGGAGCAAAAAATGGTGATATTAGAATCGATGGTGACTTTACTTAAGTGCCAAGGCTGAAACCTACTTACATTCTTGGTGCAGAAATCATGTTTGTATGAAAATAAATGTGCACATCTTGGCGTATGTGTGAATTCCATTGGCTCAATGAGGATGAAGGTACAGCATTACCCATACGTACTTGCAGTTTCCCAGGCATACCAGATGGGTGTGACTGAGCATCGTAGCCATGTATTGGTGCACCTTCTCCCTTCATTGGGAGTGACAATATCAAAATGATGAACTGTGGTGCCTTAAAGCAGAAAAAGAGCTCCATGACTGCTGAATGACTACTTTCACTTAACAGAGGGAAAGAATCCCCAACAAATCAAGGAGAACTCTCTTCCACTGCCAGCAGTCTATTTATGTGTCTTTATTACAATGTTATTGATTGTGCCCTGCACTATACTGAATATGTCCAGTACTGTTTTCAACAGGCATTCACTTGACTTTCTCAACAGGACATGGCATTTAGAATTAAAATCAGTCTGCTTAATGATTCTATTCCTTCTTGTAGATAGTTTCTCATCTTCATAGCACTTTTACATGAAGCAGTGGTACTTAAGCAAGGTCACCATCGATGCGATTCTAATATCACCAGTTTTTGCTCCTGGTGATATGTCCTGGATTTCTTTCCTATTATAACTCCCTGCAAATAACGCATTTCATATTGCGCAAAGTAGATCACTTTTTTTGCTGTTGTTGCCACTTTTGTTCTGGAGAACGTAACAGTTACCGTGATGTGCGGTGATTACCTGATGGTTGTCTGAGACAGGAGATTATGGACAAGAAATTACTGTTGGCGACATTGGCAGATGAATGGCAACAGTTCATAAGACATTGCTCTGTCCACTTTTTTAATGGAGCTTGGGAAGAGAGAGTTAAATAAATTGAGCCTGGAGGTGATTGAAGTTGCGGTTGTGGATTTTGAATGGCATTGTAAGTAAGGTAGGAATTAGGCGACATCACGGAGGTGGAATTAGGCAGTCTTGGTGATGGACTCGATGTGAGATTTGAAGGTCAGTTCAGAGTCAAACATAGCATTGTTATGCTCAGCCTGAGTGAGCAGCCAGCAAGGAATGTTGAGCTGGAGAAAGTTATGACTTGTCAGTCTGAAGGGGGAAAGAACAGAATATTCTTTCATAAGAGCATTAATTATTATGGAAGAAAGAAAGAGAGTTGAAACCTTTGCTTTAAATTTTTCACAGTGATGATCTTTTAGGGCAAAATAGTTATGATCTAAGAATACATTGAATTCTCCTACTCCATCCTAGGTGGAGCGGCGCATCTCGGACAGCAACTTCCGGATTCTCACGTTTAACTGTGCATCTGCTCTCGCCTGAAGTTGCTGTGCGATTTGCGCATGAACAGCGGTGAGCTCCGGTGGCCTCACCATTATTTTGATAGCAAATTCTGGGCCAATGTCTTTATTTACTAACAGTAAGGATTTACATTGCCAAGAATTGTATTGAGAGTTGGAAACTATATTTGGATTGAGAAGTAAAAAAATGATCGCCAAACTGCAAGTAAACCTCTTTTTCTGGGTTTGGGGAAATCCATGACAATGAAAAGGTTTGATCTGTATCAATACAGATACGGAGTCGTGAGATCAAATCCCGCCACGGCAGCTGGCGAATTTAAATTCAATTAATTAAATAAAAATCTGGAATTAAAATACGAGTATCAGTAATGGTGGCCATGAAACTACTGGATTGTCGTAAAAACCCATCTGGTTCACTAATGTCCTTCAGGGAAGGAAACCTGCCGTCCTTATCCGGTCTGGCCTATATGTGACTCCAGACCCACAGCAATGTGGTTGATTCTTAATTGCCCTCTGAAATGGCCTAGCAAGCCATTCAGTTGTAAAATCTTGAATAAAACCAGACGGAACACCCGGCATCGGACCACTAGGCACTGGACACGACAACGGCAAACCAAGCCCAGTCGACCCTGCAAAGTCCTCCTCACTAACATCTGGGGACTTGTGCCAAAATTGGGAGAGCTGTCCCACAGACTAGTCAAGCAACAGCCTGACATAGCCATACTCATAGAATCATACCTTTCAGCCAACGTCCCAGACTCTTCCATCACCATCCCTGGGTATGTCTTGTCCCACCAGCAGGACAGACCCACCAGAGGTGGCAGTACAGTGATATACAGTCAGGAGGGAGTGGCCCTGGGAGTCCTCAACATTGACTCTGGACCCCATGAAATCTCATGGCATCAGGTCAAACATGGGCAAGGAAACCTCCTGCTGATTACCACCTACCGTCCTCCCTCAGCTGATGAGTCAGTCCTCCTCCATGTTGAGCACCACTTGGAGGAAGCACTGAGGGTAGCAAGGGCCCAAAATGTACTCTGGGTGGGGGACTTCAATGTCCATTACCAAAAGTGGCTCGGTAGCACCACGACTGACCGAGCTGGCCGAGTCCTGAAGGACATAGCTGCCAGACTGGGCCTGCGGCAGGTGGTGAGCGAACCAACACGAAGGAAAAACTTACTTGACCTTGTCCTCACCAATCTACCTGTCGCAAATGCATCTGTCCATGACAGTATTGGTAGGAGTGACCACCGCACAGTCCTCGTGGAGACGAAGTCCCATCTTCGCATGGAGAACACCATCCCACGTGCCAGGAGCAGCACCAGGCGTACGTAAAAATTAGGTGCCAACCTGGTGAAGCTACAACTCAGGACTAAATGCATGCTAAACAGCAGAAGCAACATGCGATAGACAGAGCTAAGCGATTCCACAACCAACGGATCAGATCAAAGCTCTGCAATCCTGCCACATCCAGTCGGGAATGGTGGTGGACAATTAAATGGGAGGAGGAGGGCAGACAACCCCATCCTCAATGATGGTGGAGTCCAGCACGTGAGTGCAAAAGACAAGGCTGAAGCGTTTGCAACCATCTTCAGCCAGAAGTGCCGAGTGGATGATCCATCTCGGCCTCCTCCCGATATCCCCAACATCACAGAAGCCAGTCTTCAGCCAATTCAATTCACTCCACGTGATATCAAGAAACGGCTGAGTGCACTGGATACAGCAAAGGCTATGGGCCCCGACAACATCCAGCAGTAGTGCTGAAGACTTGTGCTCCAGAACTAGCTGCGCCTCTAGCCAGGCTGTTCCAGTACAGCTACAGCACTGGCATCTACCCGACAATGTGGAAAATTGCCCAGGTATGTCCTGTCCACAAAAAGCAGGACAAATCCAATCCAGCCAATTACCGCCCCATCAGTCTACTCTCAATCATCAGCAAAGTGATGGAAGGTGTCGTCGACAGTGCTATCAAGCGGCACTTACTCACCAATAACCTGCTCACTGATGCTCAGTTTGGGTTCCGCCAGGACCACTCGGCTCCAGACCTCATTACAGCCTTGGTCCAAAGATGGACAAAAGAGCTGAATTCCAGAGGTGAGGTGAGAGTGACTGCCCTTGACATCAAGGCAGCATTTGACCGAGTGTGGCACCAAGGAGCCCGAGAAAAATTGAAGTCAATGGGAATCAGGGGGAAAACTCTCCAGTGTCCGGAGTCATACCTGGCACAAAGGAAGATAGTAGTGGTTGTTGGAGGCCAATCATCTCAGCCCCAGGGCATTGCTGCAGGAGTTCCTCAGGGCAATGTCCTAGGCCCAACCATCTTCAGCTGCTTCATTAATGACCTTCCCTCCATCATAAGGTCAGAAATGGGGATGTTCGCTGATGATTGCACAGTATTCAGTTCCATTCGCAACCCCTCACAAAATGAAGCAGTCCGAGCCCACATGCAGCAAGACCTGGACAACATCCAGGCTTGGGCTCATAAGTGGCAAGTAACATTCGCGCCAGATAAGTGCCTGGCAATGACCATCTCCAACAAGAGAGAGTCTAACCACCTCCCCATGACATTCAACGGCATTACCATCGCCGAATCCCCCACCATCAACATCCTGGGGGTCACCATTGACCAGAAACTTAACTGGACCAGCCATATAAATACTGTGGCTATGAGAGCAGGTCAGAGGCTGGGTATTCTGTGGCGAATGACTCACCTCCTGACTTCCCAAAGCCTTTCCACCATCTACAAGACACAAGTCAGGAGTGTGATGGAACACTCTCCACTTGCTTGGATGAGTGCAGCTCCAACAACACTCAAGAAGCTCGACACCATCCAAGATAAAGCAGCCCGCTTGATTGGCACCCCATCCATCACCCTAAATATTCACTCCCTTCACCACCGGCGCACAGTGGCTGCAGTGTGTACCATCCACAGGATGCACTGCAGCAACTCGCCAAGGCTTCTTCAACAGCATCTCCCAAACCCGCGACCTCTACCACCTAGAAGGACAAGAGCAGCAGGCACATGGGAACAACACCACCTGCACGTTCCCCTCCAAGTCACACACCATCCTGACTTGGAAATATATCGCCGTTCCTTCATCGTCGCTGGGTCAAAATCCTGGAACTCCCTTCCTAACAGCACTGTGGGAGAACCGTCACCACACGGACTGCAGCGGTTCAAGAAGGCGGCTCACCACCACCTTCTCGAGGGCAATTAGGGATGGGCAATAAATACCGGCCTCGCCTGCGACGCCCACATCCCATGAACGAATAAAAAAAAAATACTCATTTGCTTACTGGCCAATATTGTTAGTTCTTCAGTTTATTCGTAATTGTACATTTATTTGTAGCACTAATGTTAATCAGTATTTTAATGCATTCTCTATGATTTTGTCTGCATTTCAGCTTACTGCATCAGATGCTGATGAAGAGAAGAATGGACAAATCATTTACGAAATTGTGACTGGTGATAATGGTGACTTTGTTATAAGTAACAGTAGTGGACTGATCACCGTTGCTCCTGAAGTTCGTTTAAGTGTTGGACGGACATATGCTCTCACTGTCAAAGCAACAGATAATGCCCAGCTAGCTCAAAGGAGGTAGGTATTTCATGAACAAAGTAAACTTTATAACATGCAATCGACCATTTCAATTATGCTACCTGATGAGATATACCACAGTCTTTGACCTCTGATGAGATACAGTTGTGAAAACTCCCTCTCAATAAACAAACCCATATATTATATCACTCTTTAGAAGCCATGCAAAAGTGCATTATAAAGCAAGGGTTTTCATGTGGGGTGAAACATGCAAATAAAAATTAAACTTAGAACAGATATCAGGAAAAATGTCTGTACCCAAAGAGTGAGAAATGTTTGGAATAATTAACCAAGCAAGGCACTACAAGTTTAGTATCGGTAAGGAGCAGTTTCAATTTTGTACTTATGCTAAACTTGTATAGTGTAAATCACGGATGAAAGCCTGAACTGACTCCAGGGAGTGTCACTCTGCTCTGAGTTATGGTGTCAGCTCTGAAACTGGATTGAGGCTAAATTTACATGCAACGTCAGTGCAACATAAAACCACTTCGTACTAGCACTAGTTATACATAGTATGAATGCACCTTTAAGTGCTCCGATGACAGTTGACATTCAAAAGGAGGAGGTTTGATGGACCAAATAACCTTTTCCCATCCTTAATTTTTCTTGTGCTTCTTGTCAATGCATTCATTATGTATTTTTCAGAGAGCAGTATTACACATTAATTGATGGTTTTTTCTGTCACTTCCTGTAACTGAATTATTGATTATTCACTGCTCCAGTTTCAAATGCTCGAAGCAGTTTTGATGCAATCTCAGTGGAAAGTTTTATTCTGCTTCACTTTATTTCATTGAAGTAGTCCTAGAAAGTCTTCCTTCCTTTTTTTGTTGGATGTTCTGAAAATCTAGAATTACAACAGACTGTTGGCGTGGACTTAATGCGTTAATATGACATTCTTTGGCGTGCTGGTTAAGTGGAAGCTTTGATCTATTTAAAATAAAAATTTGATGCCTGCGTTAAAATGGATAACAAGGGCATGTCACATAAATGTGTTAAGCGTTAAGCTACCATCACCAACAATGATTTCTAGGCTGTATATTTGAAATTTATTTCATGCTGATTTTGACACTGAAATTCTGTTCTTTGCAGAAGCTCCATTACCACTGTCTATATTGAGGTTCTTCCTCCAAACAATCAGAGCCCTCCAAGGTTTCCACAAATGCTGTACAACTTCGAAGTGAGTGAAGCTATGAGAACGGGGGCGATTTTACTGAATTTGAAGGTAAATATATGTTTATAAGCTACTTATTTTGTCCCTTGTTTGTCCTCGCTGTTTAAGACAATTACTTTATTCTTGTACCATTTCTTCATCAACATTTGAAATTTGTTGTACAGTTGAAATGCCATTGGCATAAATTTGAAGCTGTATAAGTTTCTTATATAAAAAACATGCAAATTTAATTAAAGTATGATTTCTGTCAGTGTTAGTGCCAATAAATTATGAATAATAGGTTTATATGTGGCATGTATTTTGAAATGGATCATTTTCATCAAAGCAACTACTGAGAAATTCATAATCTGAATTTCGGTACAGGTGACAATATGCTCCTTATAAGGCTTTCAGTCGGAACAAGTTTGAGTATGCAAGATAAACTTAACTAATTTTACACGTCATCTTTTGCATATTTTATTCAGAAATTGGGATTATTTCCCAATTTGGCACTACCTTTGTTTCTGTGACTTTTGCACCTATCGTTCTTAAAAAAAAACATATATATTATGGCTTATTTATTTGTCATGGAGCAAGTTTAGATTTTCACCTTTGTTACTTATTTGGGTATTAAATAGCACATAAAGAGAAATGCTTTTTAATTTCGTGGAATTAACAAGCTTCCCATCTCCCTGTCTGGCTGTTCACTCAGACTGAAACCAGAGGTGTATAATGTTAGTGACTTGTTTGATCCTTAGCTGTGCTTCACAGTATAGCATTAATACTGCTCCCCTTCATGTGACTGCCTATGCCCCAATTTCATCATATCGCTGCTGAAACCTTGATCTTTGGCTGCTTCACCTCAAGGCTCAATTCCTCCAATTTTTCCCTTACCAGCCTCTCCATCTCTAATATATACAAATTCTAATTTATCCAGAACTCTGGGACCCATATCCTATCCTGCATAATGCATCTCAATCTGTCACTCATAGCTTCAGTGACTACTAGTGGTTTCCTGCCCCCAAATCCTTGGTCTCAACTTCAACTCCTTACTCCATGCTACCTCTGCATCCTTAGCAGGCCATGTCGTAGCAAAGCCTCTGCTCTTCAGACTCTGGTCTAATATGTGGCTCTACTTTCATCATTCCACCATACGGCATGGAACTTTCAGGACCACATTCCTGCATGCATCAAAATGCAAGAAGAAATTAATAAACTTGCAGAATAGGCGTGTAATTGTCAAATTAATTTCAATATAGTTAAGTGTGAGGTGATGCATTTTGGTAGGAAGAATAAGGAGGCCACAAACTGCTTGGATAATAAGAATCTAAATGGGGTAGAGGAGCAAAGGGACTTCGGAGTACAGATACATAAATCACTAGAAGTAGCGACACGGGTTAATAAGGCCGTAAAAAAGGCAAACCAAGCACGAGGGTTCATTTCTAGAGGGATAGAATTGAAAAGCAGAGAGGTTATGTTAAACTTGTATAGAACCTTGGTTAGACCATACTTGGAGAACTGTGAACAGTTCTGGTTTCCATATTATTAAAAGGAGTTAGAGTCATCGGAGAAGGTGCAAAAACAACTCACAAGATTGAAACCAGAACTGAGAGGATATACTTATCAGGAAAGGCTGAACAGGCTGGGGTTCTTTTCTCTGGAAAAGAGAAGGCTGAAGGGTGACCTGTTAGAGGTCTTTTAAGATAATGAAAGGGTTTGATAGGGTAGATGTCTCTACCCGTTCCCCCATCACAGAACTGGAAAACTGATAGTTTGTTTTTGAAAGCACATGTTGTACTTGCAACCTATTTTTGATTGTACCAACAATCTCCTCCCCCTCCCCCCATTGAGACATAGGAACATAGGAACAGGAGTAGGCCATTCAGCCCCTCGTGCCTGCTCCGCCATTTGATAAGATCATGGCTGATCCATGATCTAGCTCCATATACCTGCCTTTGGCCCATATCCCTTAATAACTTTGGTTGCCAAAAAGCTATCTATCTCAGATTTAAATTTAGCAATTGAGCTAGTATCAGTTGCCGTTTGCAAAGGTCAGAGGTAAAAGCTTCCTTTCATACTGTAATGAGAAGTATTAAATTATCATCCCATCATAATTAGATACATTATAGCTAAGTGAAAATTTTACTATTAAAAATCTTACAATTATCAAAACAAATTATGTTATGTCACAAATAGAAAATTCTCATTTATGTATTGAATTATTAATTAAATGAGGACGATTGTATAACTTATTCCCACTTCCATTTGCTCAATACCTAAGAATATAAGGATGCCCAGAGCAAGAAAAGCCGTTCAACTCATCAGGCTCACTCCATCCAGAGCCCATGCAGGATTATTGTATCATGGACATCCCTCCTATCTCATCCGTTGATCTCCTACTCATTTCTTTGCAAGACCTCCATTTGAAAGAAAAGTCAGGCAATGTTGTTAAATAACCTTCAATCCTACTTCTCAACCCAAACTGATCTTCAATTACCTTCTCTGGAACCTGTCCTTCATGTGCCAACAGTGCAGTGGGGGAAGAAGTTTTTTTTAAACACTAGCCTTGATTATGGCCTGTGAATGTTGTACTTGTGTCCTGTAGTCCTATGCTCATATCCAAGATAAATAGTTTATTTATTTCCATTTTCTCGATACTTTTCATTATTTTGATGAGATGTATCATGTCTCCCTTCACATTTTTTTTCCAGCAAAATGAAGTTCAGTTGCTTGAGTCTTTGTATCCCAAGACCTGGAATCACCTGGTCACTCTTCTCTGAACCCTTTCTAATGCATCTTCAACCTTTTTTGAGGTAGAATGACCAAAACTACACACCATATCCCAGCACTGGCTTCACCATTGATCTATACAATGTCAGTCAGGGGTGTGATGGAATACTCTCCAATTGCCTGGTTGAGTGCAGCTCTGACAACACTCAAGAAGTTTGACACCATCCAGGACAAAGCAGCCCACTTGATTGGCACCCCATCCACCACCTTAAATGATCACTCCTTCCGCCACTGGCACACCGTGGCTGTAGTGTGTACCATCTACAAGATGCACTGCAACAACTTGCCAAGGCTTCTTAAACAGCACCTCCCAAACCTGCAACCTCTACCATCTAGAAGGACAAGGGAAGCAGGTACATGGGAACACCACCACCTGCACGTTCCCCTCCAAGTCACACACCATCCTGACTTGGAAATATATCACCGTTCCTTCATCGTCGCTGGGTCAAAATCCTGGAACTCCCTACCTAACAGCACTGTGGGAGTACCTTCACACATACTGCAGTGGTTCAAGGCAGCGGCTCACCACCACCTTCTCGAGGGTAATTAGGGATGGGCAATATATGCTGGCCTTGTCAACGATGCCCACATCCCATGAACGAATTTTTAAAAAAGTATATCTTGTTTTGACTTCTTGTGAAATTATATCCAGATGCACCTCGGTACCCAATTTACCTTATCAATAAGTGCCTCACATTTACTGGATGCTTTCAGATCAATGATCACTTCCACATCCTTTTCCATTTTCAGCCTCAATGAGTGCAGCTACAAAACAGAACCATTTAGTGTTTTCCTGGTCAAGATGAGCTTTGCCTATTCACGGTCCCAGTAGCACAGTTAAAATAGGATCCTTTCATGTACACACGTTTACCGTCACCTGTTTCTAAATGCATTATCCTACATTTATATCTATATTAATATATAGTTTGCCATGTCTCAGATATTTACATAATTGGTGAAAGTCTCTCTGAAGATGCATAAAAATTCATAAAAGTTGCAACATGGAAGCAGGCCATTCAGCACAACTATTGGTCCAAACTGAACAAAAGAACTGAATTCCAGAGGTGAGGTGAGAATGACTGCCCTTGACATCAAGGCAGCTTTTGACCGAGTGTGGCACCAAGGAGCCCGAGAAAAATTGAAACTAATGGGAATCAGGGGGAAAACTCTCCAGTGGCTGGAGTCATACCTAGCACAAAGGAAGATGGTAGTGGTTGTTGGAGGCCAATCATCTTAGCCCCAGGACATTGCTGCAGGAGTTCCTCAGGGCAGTGTCCGAGGCCCAACAATCTTCAGCTGCTTCATCAATGACCTTCCCTCCATCATAAGGTCAGAAATGGGGATGTTCGCTGATGATTGCACAGTATTCAGTTCCATTCGCAACCCCTCAGATAATGAAACAGTCCGTGTCCGCATGCAGCAAGACCTGGACAACATCCAGCCTTGGGCTGATAAGTGGCAAGTAACATTCGTGCCAGACAAGTGCCAGGCAATGATCATCTCCAACAAGAGAGAGTCTAACCACCTCCCCATGATATTCAATGGTATTATCATTGCCAAATCCCCCACCATCAACATCCTGGTGGTCACCATTGACCAGAAACTTAACTGGACCAGCCACATAAATACTGTGGCTACAAGAGCAGGTCAGAGGCTGGGTATTCTGCGGAGAGTGACTCACCTCCTGACTCCCTAGAGCCTTTCCACCATCTACAAGGCTCAAGTCAGGAGTTTGATGGAATACTCTCCACTTGCCTGGATGAGTGCAGCTCCAACAACACTCAAGAATCTCAACACCATCCAGGACAAAGCAGCCTGCTTGATTGACATCCCATTTACCACCCCAAACATTCACTCCCTTCACCATCGGCGCACCGTGGCTGCAGTGTGTACCATCTACAGGATGCACTGCAGCAACTCACCAAGGCTTCTTCAACAGCACCTCCCAAACCCACGACCTCTACCACCTAGAAGGACAGGGCAGCAGGCACATGGGAACAACACCACCTGCACGTTCCCCTCCAAGTCACACACCATCCCGACTTGGAAATATATCACCGTTCCTTCATCGTCGTTGGGTCAAAATCCTGGCACTCCCTTCCTAACAGCACTGTGGGAGAACCGTCACCACACGGACTGTAGCGGTTCAAGACTCACCACCACCTTCTGAAGGGCAATTAGGTAGGGATAGGCAATAAATGCCGGCCTTGCCAATGATGCTCACATCCCATGAATGAATTTTTTAAAAATTGCCATGTCAGCATTTCCAGTTATCATCACCTTCTGCCTTCTGTTGCCAAGCTACTTCTCAATCTATCTGGAAAATTTGTCAACTATTGCTTGAACTTAAAGCTTCTTACTAGTTCCGCATCAGGAAGTTTGTCTAACACTTTTTTTAAAATCCAAATAAACTACATCTGCTGGATTATCCTCGTTCATTTGCTTATTTACCCTCTCAAAAAATTTCAGTAGGTCTGTAAGGTATAACCTATTGCTTGTAAAACCACGCTGACTGCTCCTTATGATATCTCTGTTCTTTAAATGGTACTTTATAGTATCTTGTGGAATGCCCTCAAGCATTTTCTCATTATGGATCTTCGGCTAACCAGTCCATAACTGTTAGGCTACCAGTCTGCATTTTACTTCTTTTTTGACTATTGGAACTATAATTATCATTATCCAGTTCTTGTTCTGATTATGCAAGATAAATATCTAAACAAAATATTTGGCAGTGCACAGCTTACAATGGTGCAACAAAATTCTTCTGAAATGCTCTCAAGTAGTTGCATTGGTATATTGCCACTATACAGAAAATAGAGTTTAAATTGACGACTCAAAGGAATATTGACTGCAGTCCCAAGTGACATTGCTGTTATCCACATTTTGACCCAGGTCTCAATTTTGAAAGTAATTTGTGTTGAAACTTAACAGTAGCCACAGAAAAATGATTCACTTGTAAGATACTCAGACTGGTCTCCCACCAAGACAATCCCTTTTTGTTCTGTGATCTCTCATGGCAGTTTAAACAGCTGCTGTAGGTACCTGAAGTGCACCAATTTATGACCTTTATACTGGTGATTCAACATTAATATTACCTTTAGCAAAAGATGTCAGAAAGGGAAACAATGTCATTATATTCAAGACCTTAGAGGTCAGGCCATTATGATCCATGTATGTCTTTATCAACGCAGGTTGTTAGTCTGCACTGAGCAGTTCTCACTCCTGCTCTGTTTGCAGCTGGCTTCTGTTGGAAGAGAGTCAGCAGTTCGTAAATGAGATGTGGTGGACTCGTTCCAAATTCACAGCAGGTCATAATGGACAGGTTGAAGACATCAGTCATCTTATCTTGAGTGGATCTGCTAAATGTAACTATTAGTCATCTGAAAAAAATAATTTGGCCCACTTGTCATTTGTGGCCTTTATCAAATGTTTGCTTTTCAAAGGAGAGAAGAATGATCATGTACAAACTTAGTATTCACATATGTGACGGACTAACAAGGTTATATCACTGTCAGTACATCTATTCATAATCAAGTAGAAGTTATTGGGTCTGATGCTGACCAGAGGCTGAGCAAACAATGTTAACCCAGGGTGGGTCTGCTGTGTTAACATTTCAACTCTCTCTATAAATTCTATCTCTTGTACTGTCACATTCCGTTCTTCTCCAAGGTAGTCCCCTGATACTCTCATCAATACTCAACTTAAACAGAAGTATTTTTTAAAGTTGAAATAAACGAAAGGGTCAGAGCTTCATTACTGATTTCAAAAAAAGTTGATAATGTTAAGTCGACCCTTTAAAGAGCTACTGTCAACTTAAGTATATTTTAAAATCATACAAAGAACTAGTTTGTTTGTTTGATTCTGCCTTTTAATATTTGCTTTGCTGATTACTTCCTTGAGTTTTACTAGCCTGGAGGAGTAACTGAGCATTATGGCGTGAGGGACTAACAGGCATAGTTGAGCATTCTGGGTTAATGGCTTGTAGCTCTGCTGGTGTTAATTCAGCTCTTTTTTTTTATTCGTTCACGGGATGTGGGCGTCGCTGGCAAGGCCGGCATTTGTTGCCTATCCCTAGCGAGATTTTTACAACTGAGTGGCTTGCTCGGCCATTTCAGAGGGCAATTAAGAATCAACCACATTGCTGTGGGTCTGGAGTCACATATAGGCCAGACCGGGTAAGGACGGCAGGTTTCCTTCCCTAACGGACATTAGTGAACCAGATGGGTTTTTACGACAATCCGGTAGTTTCATGGCTATCATTACTGATACTAGTATTTTAATTCCAGATTTTTATTTAATTAATTGAATTTAAATTCGCCAGCCGCCGTGGCGGGATTTGAACTCGTGACTCTGGATTTTAGTCCAGGCCTCTAGATTACTAGCCCAGTAACATAACCACTACGCTACCGTACCGTAGCTCTATCGTACTACTGAGCTCGGTGACTATTCTAAGCCATGTTTTCCACCCTTGTTTTCACAGTATACCTTATAGCAATGATGTCAATGAGTAGATGGGTGGTCAGATAATGCAGCCATCTCCCACAGTTTTTTCTAAATTAGGAAAATTAGTACAAAAGGAGCTCAAATTTTATTTGTACATCTCGTTATTTTGGAGAATCTTATTTAAAAATATTGGGCCAGAATTTACTATAGCCAGCGAGCGAACGACAACCACTGTTCGTTAGACTTGCCCTTTCCCCTTTAATTTCCATGAGACTGCGCACTGCAAGTTGCTGTAAGTGGGAGATGGAACTGGCATGGCGCCCTCTCCAGGGCATCTGGGACCTGCATGAACAAGGCAAGCAACTGTGTATCTCCTTAACCAACCAGATTGAGGATTGAACAACGCAGAGTCTGAACCAGGAAGTGTAAGTTCGAATAGTGAACTCAATGTCAGATCAGGTACAGAAAGAGAAATAAAGAGAGGGAAAGAAAGATTGAATTAAGAGAGAGAGAAAAGAGACAGAAAGAAAAAGTAAAAAAATATGTAATTTATTTTTTAAAAAATCTCCAACAACAATTAAAAGCTGAAGGAATGAGATTCCACATTTGTAAAAGTTAATTTTCAATGCCAGAGAGGTTGTTTGGCAGTAATTAAGACTTACCACGCCGTTATAATGTCATAGACTGAAATGGACAAGCCCTAACTTTCTGTGGCGAGCTTAGTTTGAATCTACCGCGCAAATACAGGAAATTCATGCAGTTCAATGCATTTCAGTGGTGAATCAGACAGTGAGATGCCGTTTCTGCGAAGCTAACAATGACAGCAGCTTCCGGATTTTCGCATTCAAGCAAGCATCTGCTCTTGTCTGAAGTTGCTGTGTAATTTGTGCCGTTAGCCTCACTGTTGCTTTGACAGTGAATTCTGGCCCATTATTTGGTCACAGTTATAACATCTTCTTCCAACTCCCAGAGCCCTGATGAACTTTCACAAATTCATTTATTGGTTCATTTATTTTTATAAGCCCAGAATTGCTGAATATAGCACAAGTACATTGGTAGAGGCGATCAAAAAGATATGCCTGTGATTTTAATTTGCAGTTTTTTTCATTGAACTGCTGCATTTAATGGTGCATACTGCAGACAGGAATTAGGTGTGAATGTGTGCAGAAACAATAGGATGATTGACTGTACTGAAGATCATAACAAACCAGGCATAATACTGAACAGCCTCAAAAACAACTTCCATGTTGAAGATATAGGAATGGCTACATACCCAATTTGTTGTTCATTGCCAACATATGGTAGCTTGTTTTAAATCAGATTTTTACAACTAATACTGCTCAATCTCCCATGGTGTTGTACACAGGGAGACCAAGTGTAGAATTCAGGTCAAGCAGGGTTAGGGGATGGGGGAATAATCACACCTAGATAGAGGAAACAGGGAGGAAAAGGAGAGGGAAAGGGGAGTAGTAGAGTGGAGGAGGGGAGGTGTGGAGGGTTGGGGGGGGGGAGCCAAGAAGGGTAGAGGGAAGGGAGAAGAAATGAAGGAGAGGAAGTGAAGGAATAGGGGAAGAGGATGGGGGAGAGGAGGGGACAGCAGGGATGGCGGAAGAGGAGAGCAGGGGTTGAGGTGCAAGGAGGAGAGGGCCAGAAAGGTGATGGGTGATGAAGAGGAAGACAGCGTGGGTCGATGAGGGGAAGGCTGACAAATTCTCTGAGCAGGGTTGGTTTCCATAATATAATCTCAGCAGGAGCAGGTGCAGGCTGCCTTTCCCTCCATTAGTCCTGAGTTTGCTCTAAATACATTGTAGCAAATCCCGATTCCAGTGTCAGCTGGAGGAGAGGGTACTTATTGTAAGAGCATGACCTGATTTCATGTAGAGACTGAAGAGTGCCAGAGGAAGGATGAGATACTAATTCTGAAACTTGTATTGAGTTTGGTTGGAACAAACAGGCCAAGGATAGAGAGATCAGAGTGTGAATGGGAGGGGGAATTAAAGTGGTGGGTCACAGGGAGCTCAAGAATCACACAGGTGAATAGAACAAAGGTGTTTGGCAAAGTGGTGACTCAATCTAACCGAACGTAGAGAGAACCATATCATGAGAAGCGAATACAGTATATTAGATTAGAGCAAGTATGTGTAAGTTGCTGTTTCATGTGGATATTGTGTCAAAGTGCACACCTGTGGTCCGGGAGGAGGTGAAAGGGCAGGTGTTACACCTATTAGGATTGCATTGGAAAATGCCAAGGAAAGGGAAGCTGGCAGGTGGTGTAGTGGAAGAGTGAGAAGATATCCTGAATGGAATCACAGAATCATAGAAAGGTTACGATGTGGAGATGCCGGTGATGGACTGGGGTTGACAATTGTAAACAATTTTACAACACCAAGTTATAGTCCAACAATTTTATTTTAAAATTCACAAGCTTTCGGAGGCTTCCTCCTTCCTCAGGTGAATGTCACCTGAGGAAGGAGGAAGCCTCCGAAAGCTTGTGAATTTTAAAATAAAATTGTTGGACTATAACTTGGTGTTGTAAAATTGTTTACAATAGAAAGGTTACAGCACAGAAGGAGGCCATTCGGCCCATCGAGTCCATGCCAGCTCTATGCACGAGCAATCCAGCTAGTCCCACTCCCCCACCCTATCCCCGTAGCCCTGCTTTCCTTTCAAGTACTTATCCAGTTCCCTTTTGAAGGCCATGATTGAATCTGCCTCCACCACCCCCTCGGGCAGTGCATTCCAGATCCTAAACACTCGCGTCACCTTTGCTTCTTTTGCCAATCACCTTAATGGGAACAGTTTCCCTCTGTCTAGACCCTTCATGATTTTGAATGATCCCACTGGAAAGCAGGAAGAGGAGGGGATAGATGTGCTTGGCTGTCAGATCATGTAGGTGTCAGAAATGGCAGAAGATGACCTAGCGAATGCGAAGGCTAATGCAATAAAATGTGAATGACATGGTTGTTAGCCTATCTTGTTTATGGCATCAGCTGCATATGTTAATTCACATTGTCCTGTTCAGTTAGCTTCAGCCTACTATTTACTCAATTTTAAACCAAAAATATTTTATTAAAATAATTGTAACAAAAGACAGAAATAAACAAAATTGTGTTGGAGAGGATCATCTTTAGAATGCTCTTTTTTTAAAAAGAGATATTGATGGTGGTACCCACTTTTGTAATAAATAATGTAATAGAAGACCATGCATTGTTTAATGAATTATTTAAATTCTGTGAATTGTGTTTTTTCATCCAAAGTGCATTTTTCTTTAACGTTATTGTGAAATATATAAAAGTAACAGCCAAGTGCAGTTTAATGATTTAAGCTAAAGTAGATGCTTGTCTCCCAACTACAATATTGTACAAACATTTCATGCAGGTAGCTCAGATGTCTGAAGATTTAAACACTCCTGTGGGTTTTGACTGCTTTATGTTATATTCTGTCTCTAGCGGAACAGTTAACAATTTGATCCATTCATAAAATAAGATGTGGACATATATCTGCTATTTTATTCACTATCAGCAATAAAAAAAAGCTCAGGCTTCTTGCTGCTGACTTGATTTTCTTTATTTCCATGCTGCTTTACTGTACCTGAGGCACACTGGCTATTTTTTTGCACTTTTTCAACCTTATTCTCTTATTCATATATGTGAGTGAGTGAATAATCAACTGTTATTTCATAGATGAATGCTATTGCTTTCTTTGAGTAGACAATTCAGTGTCAGCCCTTGTACACCGTGCTGACGACTAGATTAAATTGTCCACTGTTTCTTTATTTTTATTGTTGATTGTTAATACAGGATAGGCCACTAGTCTTATTAAAGAAGAATTTTATTGCAATGGGAAATACTTTCATTGTAAACTACATATGCCTTTATTCCTCAGTTTTTATTCCTCTTCAATTTGCTGTCCAAGAACAACTAACCTGTGTAAAATGTCTCTTCTGTAGCTATAGCTGATGTATGGAGGGCCATACTCAGAGAATTAAGAGGCTCGGGCTGAGTTGAAGGGCTGCAGGAGATTGCAAAGGTGAGGTGGGATGAGGCATGGCCATGAAGACACTTGTTAATGAGGAGAAGAATTTTTAAATTAATACTTTGGGAATGGGGGACACTGGAGCTTGGGAAGGATTGGGGTGGTGGATGAACAGAACTTATTGCAGGTCTGAATGCAATTAGAAGAGTTTTGGATGAATTAGAATTTGTATTAAATGAAGTTTGTTGGAAAAGTCTACTCCGGAGATAATAAAAGCATAGGTAGGGGTTTCAGTAGTGGTGGAGGTGAGGTAAGGGTGGAGGGAGATGATGTTGCAGAGGTGGTGATGGATAGAATAGAATGAAAGAGTCCAACAGGACACTGAGGTTGTGCGTCATCTGGTTCAGCCTGAATGAGCAGGAGGTAAGGGTATAGAGATTTTGGCATTTTGGCAATGTTCAATTGGAGGAAGTTCTTCCTCATCTACTCCTTAGTGCAGGACAAGTAATCTGACAACACGTAAGTGGTCATGAAGTTGAGGGTGGTGGTGGAATGATAGAGCTGGGTGTCATCAATATACATGTGGAAACTGACCATTTGCCTAAGGATAATGTTGTCAAGGTACAATATATAAATGAAAAAAGGAGAGGAGCAAGGATGAAACCATGGGGTACTCCAGAGTTGACCATGTAGGGAGGGGAGAAGAGGACATTGCTGCAGAAAAGCTGGTTACATTGAGATAAGTCGGAATGGAACCACTTGAGTTTATTCCCACAGAGAAGGACCACAAGAAGAAAGGTGATGGAGGAGGATGGAGTGCAGCCTTGTTAAATTCTGTTGAGAGATTAAGGAGCGATAACATACCACAGTCAAAGTCACAAAGTTGCCGTTGGTGACTTTGACCAGAGCTGCCTCAGTGCTGTAGGTAGGGCAGAAGCTAGACTAATAGGATTTTGGTAGGGAATTGCAATAGAAGTGAGCAGAGAGCTGAACTTCGAGAGAAAAGGGAGCTTAGAGGTATGGCAATTGTTTGAATATATTAACTTTGGCCTGAAGATTACCCTTATCTTTAGGGCTAAGAAAAAAAATCAGTGTTACTAGTGTGTAATGCTGGGAGTTTGTGAAAACATAAAATTCATTCATTCATAGCGTCGGTATTGAAATCGCAGGATTCTTTTGCTCCCAGTTGTGGGAAGTAAAGCTTTATTTTTTTTTCCATTTGCAAGTCATTTTCTGCTTGTTTGACTGCCTGTGAAATATCAGTTAAGAGGAGATCTGGGTAAATCCAGCAATCTGTTCACTGGTCACTTTTATTTCATGATTTTCTGCAAATAATAGTTTGGGGTAAATCTGTGCAGGTTGGTGAAACAGCTGCTACTGAGAGCTCAGCAGCATGTCATTCTCCGTTGCGGTTTGTTTTGCTTTATAGCATCAGGATGGGTGGGTGGAGGGTGGGAGCAGCCAGCACTAATCCATGTGAAGTGCTGCAGCTGACAGAACAATTGACGGTCTGGGACCCCAGAGGCCATTGCAGAAGGGGACACGGAACATGCCCTCATCACAGTCACAATAGTATACCAACCCAGGGTCAGCGTGTCTGAGAGGGCTCAGGCTAATTTGGGAGCTTATCACTGACATATGCCAACTGCTGTAAAAGGACCTGCAGACACAATGAGCAATTAGGACTGGTGGTTGAACTTACTGGAGCATTGAACTTCCATTCAGCAGGTCCTTTCTGGTGCCCTTCTGGGAATATCTCTGGCTTCTGCTAATTTGCAGTCCAAGAATGTGACAGATGCTCTGTTTTCACATGTAACCATTTGCACATAATTCCCTAGCAGCAGGAAAGGAAAAAGCAGTTTTTTTTTTCCTCAGTGGCAACTTTCCAAAGATACTAGATGCCGTCAACTACACCCATGTAACCATCCACAAGCCTGCAAACTATGCTGTGACATAGATGAGCAGAAAGGGAAATTCTCCTTGAATGTTCAGTTGGCCTGTGACATGAACCCGAAATTAGGAACCTGACCAGGATCCCGAAATTCTGCAATGACTATTGCACATCTGAGGCCCGATCTAGGCAGCAGTTGTAGGCCCAGTTATGCTGGGTCTCCAACTTCTTCCACGGTGAAATTCCCATTAGAAGTGGGGCTGGATGCTTCCTGCGCCCATGCCCCTTCCATGCAGACGTCACTAAAAGAGGTGGGACTGATGGTGTCTTCTGCCCTAAATCCCACCCGCCAGCACGCCCGGCTCTTTCATTCTGTGGCACAGCCCCACAGGCAGTTTCCTCCCTCGTCCGCAATCGGACCCACACTATAACTGATGCAAATGTCCCTGACCCAGGGAATTCAGACAAGATCAGAGTCATAAATGGCCAACGAGCGGAGCGGAACTTGCAGATTTTTGAGGCCGAGATCTCTAGGGGGTTCACACGACTCCTTCAAACTCACATAATCATGTCTGCCTGGACTCTTTTAGGAAAAACAAAAATTGAATGGGTGGTTCTTGGGAAAGCTGGCTTTTCTGTGGCCACATGGCTTCTCACACTGCTGCATGATTACCAGAACACAGCTGAGACCAGCTACAACAAAGCTCTTATGAGGAAAAGGCACATGATCGAATAGACTTTTGGGGTGTTTAAGCTTTGTCATTAGTGTTTGGACTTTAGTGGGGGAGTCTTGTAATGCATCCCACAATAAGTTGCCAATTGTGATCATCTGTATGCTTCACAATATGAGGGTTTTATAAGGAGAAGACATGGGAGACTATTTGGCTCACAAGAAAGAAAACTTTCAATGCCCGTAGTTTCAGGCCCAGCGAAAGCAGGTGGCAGAGGGATTCAGTGCTACCTCTAGAATTTTGAGGACAGCAAATCATTGCATAAAAAGTTTAATGACCTCACCAAGTCAACCAAGAGTAGAGGACTGGCAGTCATCATTATCGGCAGCTAAATTGAATGCATTAGTACCACTGCCACCTACCTTTCCCGCCCAGTATTCTTCACCAAGTCGTCTTTCACCCTCTTCCTTTGCCTGTAAATACTCCTTAAATCTCATCCTCGCGTGCAGAAAATATGAGAGTCTCACAGATGTCTAAGATTCAGTCCTGCATCTCTAATCGCTCCCATTATGAAATCCTCATTGACACCTGGAAAGCACTTCTAATGAATGACAAGAGTTGCTTTCACACTCTGTACCTTCCTCTTGAAGGAGAAGGATGCATGCAATGCCCAACAGAGGAGTACCACCAGGAGACGACCACTGAGCCTGCAGGCTCACTGCCTTTGACAAGGAAGCCCTGCCACTTCAGGGAGACCAGTAGGTGACAGAGAAGTAGGAAGGTAAATGCAGGTTGGTCAGGAAAGTCTTTGTATTAGGTCTTGTTAGTTCATGCCACTCAATTTCGATCTCTCTGCACAAATATCTGGCAGATTTAAACCCTTCAAATTGGAGAGTGGTTTTGACATTAGCCATTTAAATCACCCATGCCAACTTATTTATGAACTTCAGCAACATCAAAAATAGCAGCTGCCACAGGACCAAGGGCCCTCATTCTCTCTTCTCCTCATAATGGGTTTAAAGGATAGATGTAAGGTAGACACCAAGTTATAGTTGCAAGGAGGAAGGGCCACTTAGGAAACCACAAACACTTTTAGGCACCTTGAACAAAGTCTTTTGGTATTATTTTCTGACAGTTTGATGGTATAGCACCTCTTATACTGAGGATTGGTACATGGAGGGCTATGTAGGAGAGGGTCATGTGATAGCTTTAGTAAGAGTATTCTGTTTCAGTGAGAGAACATGAGGAAATGTCATGGGCATGTGATGAGCAGGAAAGCATATTATTGGGCGTATTAGGAGTTCCCTTTGTTGTCTTGCAGTTGGCACGGACTTTTCATCATGCTCCTGGTCGTCAACATTTTGTAAAGCTTCAGGCCCTTGAGCCTGTTGGCTTTAGTCTTCCCGCCTGTCTTCTTTTACTACTGTATGATGAAGACCTTATCTAATAGCCAGATTGTGAAGGAAACAGCAATCCAAAATGATGTGGGTAACCCTTGTAGGACTATACTGTCCCCCTCGATAAGTCCAAACACCTGAATCAAGCCTTCGGCCCCACAATGATTCTCATGGCATTGTCTGCCTTATTGAATGACACTTATTCAAGTGTTTGGGGGTTTCACCTAACTGGCACCAAGTCCTGTTCACCCATCACCTCTGTGCTCGCTGACCTACATTGGCTCCTGGTCTGGCAATGCCTCGATTTTAAAATTCGCATTCTTGTGTTCAAATCCCTCCATGGCCTCACCCCTCCCTAGCTCTGTAAACTCCTCCAGCCCTACAACCCTCTGAGATCTCTGTGCTCCTCCAATTCTGGCCTCTTGTGCATCCCTGATTTCCTTGGCTCCACCATTGGCAGCCGAGCCTTCAGTTGCCTAGGCCCTAAGCTCTGAAATTCCTTCGCTAAACCTCTCCACCTCTCTCTCCTCCTTTAAGTCGCTCCTTAAAACCTACCTCTTTGACCAAGCGTTTGGTCACCTGTCTTAATATCTCCTTATGTGGCTCGGTGTCAAATTTTGTCTGATAACGCTCCTGTGAAGCGCCTTGGGATGCTTTACTACGTTAAAGGTGCTGTATAAATGCAAGTTGTTGTTGTTTCATAATAGAGTCAGGAGTCATTGCATTAAGGGCTGTCCTTGTCCCTGAGTAGCCTTCCAGAATCCTGGCTTGGCCCAATGAACAATCCTGGGATAGTTGACTGCCTTAAAATGAAAGTGGCATGGCAGCTTCCTGGGTAGCAGTTATTCATGTGTATGATAATGTGCTTGGCATTGCAAACAGAATGCACATTCAGCGAACAAATTCCTTTCTATTCACAAAGTTGGTTGAATTCTGTAAAGGGGCTCAGATGGTGACATGGGTCTCGTTAATGGCTCTCTCTCACTCGGAAAATCCTGCCAGTCTTAAAACTGGATTGGTCTTTTCTGCTGTTTTGGCACTTCCATTGAGAATGTGATGCACTGCTCAGCTCTCCAAAACATAGCACCTGTCACCTACTTAATGCAGCAGTAGGTTGCAGATTGGCTTATATGGCACATAGCCCTTGAAATAGCCTAAAGAGATTCTGTGGCATAATTCACTTGCACTGTAATTTTAACTGCCTCACTTAGTACGATGGCAATGCTGGTTGAAGACTCTAAATCAGGGTCAAGTTGTTGAAATAGCTCTTGTCATTGTTTCCTTGGGAAACTGCAGCCTTCTAATGCACTGCCATCTGGACAAGTTTAAGTATGAACACTTTGGTTTGCAGATGCGATATACTAGGTATCTGTGTATTTGTGTCAGTCTACCCCTGTGGTGCCTTCCCAATCCTGCAAATCCCTATCCAAGCTTCTTCCACATCCTCATTATCCTCTTCCTCAAAACACAAGTTTGTAAGAATGCCCAGGGGAGCTTGCACTGTTGCAGGTGGGGCAATGGACTTCATGCTCCAAAGATTATAGCATCACAAATGCTAGCCCAGCAATAATGCTTCAGTCAGCTCAGTCCAAGATCCGTACTTCTAACTCAGCAATCAGATAAATAAAGCTCCATCTCTCCAAAATGGCCACTAAGCCACACTTTTGATTTGCTACAGCCTCTAGCAGCCTACATTTCCACTGATATACTGGTATTAATGTTTGGATGCGGGAGCCTGGCATTGGGGGAAGGAATTTGAGTGTTGAATGTTGCGCACTTATTGCACATGGACATTAATGGTGCGGGTGAGAATTTGGAGATTGTAGGGGACTAAGAGTGGGAGTAGAAGAAAATACTAAACCCCCACTGGATCGGCGGAGTTTTGGTGCCAAGTCCCATCACATTTTCCTCATATTAGCACTGAAATTGTACCCAGATGTGGCTTCTAAACAGAGGAAAATCTAGCCCAGCATTGACGCCATCAGTGACAGTTTGTCAGGCTTGCTGCCTGTGTTAAGGCATTGTCATCTGCACAGCCACCCAAAAGTGTCACTTTTGTGCTGCATTACCAAGACTTCAAGGCTATTTGGTGAACTGTGCTTTGCATTGTTGCCTAGCAGCTGCCTTTGCTGATAGGTGTTGCTTCCCTCTTCATCCCTAAATACTGGCAAAGCATCTCAGGTGCTCCTGGCGGGAAGTTGTGATCAGAAAATCACAAGCCTGCAGCCTTGATTTTCCATCCAATCATTTAATTGGATGAAAAATCAGGAGCTACCAGTCTACGACCTCCTTACTAGCACCTCCTGTGAGTGCTGCTCCTTGCCAGACGCACCTAATTGGGAATCAACCCTCTAATTTTTGGCTTTGATGGTTATAATTGCATGTTCAGTGAAATAACCAGAACAAAAAAGTTTTAACTCTATCAATGGTGGCCTGAAATTACATTGTGCAATATTAGCAAAGAAGTGCTCAATTGTTCCAAGTGCAACTCCTTTGCTCTTTCAATGGAGGTGTTAAACTGTGGTTTGACAGATCCTCCTCACAGACATTGTACATACTGTCACTCTACTTATTCCACTTGTAGTAAGCAACTTTTCACAATCTTTTTCTTGAAAGTTGGTTCTCTATGGTAGGGACTTCCAGTGTTCAATCACACAATCAGTTAGACTCAGGAAACCTGTAATTGTTTTTCTTGAAAAGAAATTAATGTGACAATAATCCGCAATATTCTACAACTCAAAAAAAAAACATTTTACCAACACAACTATTAATATGATCCTCCAACCACAATAAAAGATCTGCAACATGTAATACATTACAGTAAGCATAGCAAAATCCATTCCAAAGATGTCAGGAACCTCAGACTTGACTACCTTTAATTGTTGTATTATAACTGTGCTTCCTTTTCTATATTTTTAGGCCACTGATCGTGAGAGGGACCCGATCACCTATCGCATTCTGAATGGAGATCCACAGCAGGTTTTTAACATCACTCAAAAGTAAGAGGAAATAAATAACTTTAGAAATGTAACCAATATGACTCATGGGGTAAATTTTATGACTTAGCGCCCAGCTTTGCACAATGGGGAATTTGGGGCCAGACATCGGCATGCCAGATTCACTGCCCGCACAGCTTTCTGTCCATTAATGTCATAATTATAATTTGCTGTGTGAAGCGCTTGGGAGATGATAGTGTGTCAGGGTTTTCAGTAGTAAGATTCTGATTGAATCTGCGCCCTGCTAAAGTATTGGTTATACGTATAATGATATGAAAGAGCTGAAAGGTTATATGGCAAGAGCAATGTGCAACACGTTGACAGGTAACACTAGTACCATGCAAACTCGGGCCGTTTACCTGGTACATGGTACTGTTGCCAGATCAAAACATACCTCCTTCTTCCGCATCTGTTCCCTGGCCCCACAGATACTGTCGATCGTGATGATTGGACACCACTGCTAAACTGGATAATTCACCCATCTCATGCAGCTGCACCTCCATTTCGCCAACCATCAGAGAAGGGATTAGGTGCTGTATCACTTCATCAGGTGCCCACAGATCCCATTTCATGCCTCTACATTGGGCTTGCTTTCAATTAATTTTTTCTGTCATTTCTTTCCCCCTCACCTGTACTACCTTGTAAAGCTGCCAACTGTTTACAATCCATTGTGAAACTTTTTAAAAGCTGAAAGAATTTTTGACCCCCACCCAATGCAGTCATTTATCTCCATGTGCAAGACCAGAGTTGCTCAGGAAGTTTATGATAATTGTGCAAATGAACTGAACCCAGAAATTGCCAGAAGTCAGCTCAATGGGCTCTTGGCTAGTATGCACCAGCTGCAAACCAGTCCCTGCGGCATTTAGCCAGGATCAGAAAATAAGTCCTCTTTTCAACTTCTTTTGCAGTAACAGTTTTTGTGCCTTTTAGTTTGGAAAATCAAGTCAGAAGAAGAAGATCTGATTTTTCACAATGCAAAATTAATAGAACAACTACAGATAACATTTAAACCCGAAAACATATTTTCCCATATTTTAAATTATCCAAAAACAACAGCCAGAGTAGTCATGGCATTTTGACGACAGGTAAAGCATTGACAAAATGCACCATAATTTCACCAAGTGAAAATCTGACAAGCCAAGAAAGAGATCAGATTGTGTGGCACAGCCGTGTATTTTGTTGCTGTAACGGAGCTGAGCAATATGTTTCATAGGCCCTGAAATTAAACTGTGCGATATCACCATAGGAATGCTTAACATACTTGCCTGAAATTCGTCTCTTGGCTATTTTAGAATAAGTAGGTTATCACTGAAATAGTGGAAAGGGGAATTTCATATCAACGCGTAAAGCATAATATCCTACTATCCTGCAGCATAGACGCTAATGTCCAACCGCATTTTTTTAGGGCCACAGTTTTGGTTTTAAATCTTGATGGGCAGATCCACTGTGTAGAAAACTCTCTAGCAGTTTCCATAATTGATAATGGCAGAATCAACAGAGTCCAAATGTGATTGAGTCACAAAAGCATGAAGCAAACCTATTGATTTCATAATCGCGCAGATGGTGTCAGAATTATTAAGACCGTCATCTTGAGGTTTTACCTGTAGGTAAAGAAGTCAAAATTCTGCTTCTGCTCTTACAAAATTGTGCAATCCTCAGCCCATGATTTTCTATCTATTAAAATGAATAGATGGAAAATCACAGGCTTGCAGTGCGCAGTTTCGTGATTATGTGCTTCTGCCATGAGCCACGTGCGCAGAAGTGGAAATTTTACCTCATCACGATTATAGGGGTAAAAAGAAATTGGGCCGGAACTTGGTCCGACCAGCGTGGCAAGGCTGTCCGCACCTCCTGCGGACAAAGACTACAAAAATATTTACCTCCTGGTCTCCAACGTCCACTTGCTCCATTTAGAGTTTTTTTTCTCAGTTCAGCGCTGTGATGGCAGCGCACCTTCCTGCGTACCGATAGACTCTGTGGGAATGGAAGCCCCGCCCACAGAATCTGTCGAGAAGAGAAGCCCCGCCCACAAGCAGGCAAGTAAAACTCATTCATTTAAAGTGAACTTGCCTATGTTAGTGTAAATAAAAATTTAACATACCTCATTATAAAAAGCCAAGCAAATGATTTAATTTAATGAAACTTACAGAAGTTAAAAGTTTAAAAAAATTACATTTTTAATTTAAAAAAATTTTAATGATCAAAAAATATTAAAATAAGAGTCATTTGACATTCCACATTTTTAAAATTTAATCTTTTGTTTCGTAGTCATTAACAGTCACAGCGCTTTTAAAAAGTAGTGTAGGGCTGGTATTTTCCAACGTATCTTTTGGTGGCGTAAGTATCTTCATTCCAGTTGAGCAGATGGGTAAGTTTACGAATGTTTCCTGATTTTATTGATTGTAGCGTAGGTGGCCCTTTAAATCGTTACCGTCAAATCGCCGGCGAAACAATGGGAGCAAGTTTGCAATTTTGGGGTTTTACTGCGCATGTGCGCGTTGGCGAACTTGCACAATCGATTCGCCGACGGTTGGAGAGGACGCCATTATGGAGCGGCGTCCTCAGGTGAGTAATTTCTGGCCCATTGTTACGTAATGATTCTCAATCTGTTAAGCATTGTGATGGCAAGTTGTGAAATTGAATTCAATAAATCTGGTAATTTGTGGGTTAGCCCCGATGAGTCGACCATGAAAGCTGCCAGATTGTCTTAAATACCTAACTGGTTCACTAGTGTCCTTCAGGGAGGGAACTGTCAGCCCTAGTTTGTCTGGCCTACATGTGACTCCAGTCCCACACTATGCGGTTGACTGTTGGAATGACCACAGCGCAACTCCAGATGGGCAATAAATACCACCTTGCTAGTCTTGCCCATGAACAAATATTTTTTTAAAAAGCCTCAAATTTTCCCACCACCTTGCTATTTGACCGTTTAGATGGTGTATCTACATCTTGCATCTGAAAAGCAGCTTTGGGTCTTTGCGCAGATCAACCCCATCTGAAGCAGGTCTCATTCATTTGTGCAGGTGCTTCTTAATGGAAGCATAAGTTGAATAAGTAGATGGGAGTGATGTTTTTCCTCTCAGTAATAAAATGGACAAAAAATTTGACATGGAAGAATGATCCCTTAGATTAATGGGGGTATATATGCTGACACTCCAGAAGTATTGAACGAAGAAATTCCTGACAAAGGAATGTTTGTCAATTTTTTTCTTACTAACTCACATAAGGAAAATATCCAAATTGCACATCAATGCAAGTTGGAGCCTTTTTTGCCCAATTTTACATACATTTTTTTTTATCAAGGAGGTGGTAATTGAATTTTAAGTATTAAGGGACAAAAGTTACAATTCTGTTTTGTTCATGTGTATAGCATGTATTATTTCATGCTTTAAAAGCATGAATTTATTTTTGATGCTGGTAGATTTGACACCAGCTTTAGAATAGAGATTGAGCCAACCTATAACCAGGAATAGAAGTTGCCTGCACTATTGTCACAAAAACATAATAGAGAGAACTGAAATTGATCTTTCTATGTAGAGTACAACATATTTATCTGAACGTATTAAACACTGACATTTGAAAGAAATTGCTTAAAATTACAGTAATCCATTATAAAATAGGAGCACATTTCTGACTGTATGAGGTCAATTGTTCTAATTTCTTAAACTTCTGCAGCATGTTTACTGGTTCTTGAATGTTCATTTAAACCTTTTCTTGCATTCTATTTTCTCTAGCACTGGACTGCTAGTCTTAAAAAAGTCTTTAGACAGGGAAAGTACTGATCGATACATACTCATTGTCACAGCATCTGATGGCAAGCCTGATTCGGTAAGTCAATTAAATTCTTTGATTGATAGTTGTTTTGTACTTTTTGCAGCTATTCTATTTAAAGTTTTATTCTGGTAATTTGACATCAGGGTTTAGAAAAGTTTGTACATTCTCTGGATATAATTTTTAATATTGTTGTGGGTGCACTGTTTCTCCACGTTAATAGAGCACAAGAAAGCCATGGATGAGAAGTGTCCATCGACTGTAATCTGTTCTATTCTATTCTGTCATGGATTTCCTCCCACACCAGCTGTTGATTCCTACTTTAGGAAGTGCGAATAGGCAAATTTAGCGAGACTATGCTCTTGGAGCACAGTCTCACTGGACAGGAATGCAGGTCAGAGAACTGGGGCTTTGGCGTTGTAACCTAATCCCTGACTTGTGCTCCCGTCCAGTGACGCTGGAGGAGCAGAGCGCAACCTCACTAAATTTCCTCTTTAAGTTCCTTCCTCTACCTCCCCTAAAAAAAAAAGTACTATTAATATTTCTATTAATGTCAAATCCCTCTTCTCAACAGATATCGATTCAGCCTCTATTTAAAATTGTCAATTGAATGTCAATAGAACAGGTTTTGTCCTGTACTAGTTTTATGAGAACATATGAACATTGAATAGAAGAGAAAGTTCTTCACTTTGTTATTTAATGGGACGTGCAGAGCAAATTCAAACAATTCACTTCTGCCTCCTGCTTTGATACTTGGACACAAATTATGTATATTTATCTCAGTTTTGTTTTAGTGGTTGTTGCAAACTTAGTCATTGTGCATGCGGAATTCAAATGCCAACTAAGCTAAAATCTTGCACCAAGCATAACCTGGTAGAGGTTTCTTGTTATTGTCTGCCTGGCAACAAGCCTGAAACACAATTTTGAAATTTATACGGATTTCATGATTGCCTCAGAATGTATTTGACTGGCAATTCCTTTTTTGAATTTGAGAGGCTAGGTAGTCAAGATTTAGGCTGTCCTGGTATCTCTTTTCTAGGATATAAAAGACAGCTGTTTGGTTAATTTGAACAGTTGGAGAATCTCATGAGGAGAGACAGTTGGAAAATTTCTTGAGCGGGGCAGTTTAAAAATGTCAGAAAAGCAGCCAGGAGACAGTTTGAAAAGAATCAACAGGCTGGATACTCCTGAAAGAGAAGAGACTTTGGGCGCTAAATTGGACCGTGCAGCGCCCGTTGTTTCGGCGCTACACGGCCTCTCCGACATCCAAGATGGCAACTTGGTTGCGCGCGCACGTTTCCAGCGTGACGTGCGCCGGACGCCATCTTGGTATAGGAGTTTGCGCAGGTGCAGATAACGAACGTTGGAATCATGTAAAGTATGGAGAAAATGGCGTCAATCAGTGTGCAACGCTGATTTAAAGTGATAAGTTCTAAAACGGTGTCTAACGCTCAACTAAACGCACAGTCTTAACCCCGACCATCTGAACGTGTCTTAGAGTGCATCGAGGACCGCCCCCCCTTGGCGCTATTTAAAGGGACCATGTAGGATTGACAGGTTAGTGGCTGGATTATTGCTTCTGGCTGCCGAGACATTTGTAACTGCTTTTGGAGGTCTCCTACACTTGAGTACTAGGACGCGGGGACATAGCCTAACATTTAGAGCCAGGACGTACAGGAATGAAATTGGAAAATGACCTTCAACAGGCAAAGGGTGAGAGACGTTTGGAACGCTCTTCTGCAGATGGCAGTTGATGCTAGCTCTCACTTGTGAAAGTTAAATCTGAGATTGATAGATTTCTGTGAACCAAGGGTATTCAGGCATATGGTGCTATGACGGGTATATGGAGTTAGGTCACAGGTCAACCATGATCTCATTGAATGGCGGAACAGGCTCGAGAGGCTAAATGCCACCGTCACTTGCTGCCTCTCGATATACGCCACCTTCTCCTGCAAGAAAGCAGGACATGTCTGGGTGATTATAATATTTAAATCAGGCTCCCACAGCACAATTGGGAGCCTGATTTAAATTTAACTGCTGCTGGCCGAGTTTCCCAAGGTCCGATCACGGCCGACCCCTCCCAAACCCCAATCTGCAGCCAAATGGAGGTGGGAGCTGCCGGCTCCAGAGGTAATTGCTTTTTATAAAACTCCTTGCAGGCCCGGAGGATCAGGAGTGTTCCCCCTGGCTCCTCAAGGAAGCCTTCGGCCTCCCCGCTGCTGATCGTGGCCTCTCTCTAGCCCCTGCCGTGATCAGCGACCTCTTCACCCCGTCGCCCCAAGCCTGCCAACCCCCCCCCCCCCCCACCCCAGATTGTCGGGGACCATTTCTTCCAGCACGAAGAAAGAACTAAATCAGTGACTGTTCGAAAAATCACCTAACAGTTAAAGGCAAAAGAAGAGTTACCCCACCAACTGGCATTTGTGCAAGACGGCTCCCAGCCACTGGAGTCCTTCACACTGAATGTAGCAGTTCTGTAGATCGAGGTGTTTTATTGTATCAGAGTCCAATGGCATGAGACAGCACTACATAGTCAATCGGGGTCAGCCGCAAATCCTGAAAATTGAGTGTTCCCACAGGTCCCACTGTGGCCCGAGCCACTCCTTTATTCTGAGACTCAAACAGGCAGTGCAATGTGTTTGGAAGTTCCCTTTTATCAGTTTCCAATCTGTCCTCCAACCTTCTCCTTCACCCAGTCAATCACTCGACAGGGGGCTGGTTTTCCAGCCTGTCAATCTGGCCGGCTGCCGGACGGGAAATGGAAGATAAAAATTATAATGAGGTCCTGCCGTTAAGTTCAGCAGGACCCCCGCGTCCTCGGCCTCGCTGGGTTCTTTGGCCGCTTTCGGCCTCCCCGTAAATATCGGGCCCGATAAGTCAGGCCAAATATCCTGTCGTACACAATTCCTACCCCGATATCATGCACGTCAGAATTTTTATCCTCAAGTCTGTAACCTTCTGCTATCTTTTGAATTAGGAATTTATCCACTTAATTTTTAAATGTTTCAAATTGAGTCTGTATCCACTGCAGCAGGTGGATTCTAATTATGACGTTTTAAATCTCTCAATTGTGTTTAGCTCAAGGTTTATCTCATGTAACACAAAATCTCTTTCCTTAGTCTGTTACGTAGTTAATAAAGTTCTTTTAAATCAGTTCTTTTAAATCCACTGGCTTGGCGATACTTGGTTGATTGAGCAAATTACAAACATAAACATTAGAGCAGTCCACCACTTTACTTTGATCATCAAAAAGACAGACCAGAACTATCAAACTGCAGCTCCCAGCTGGTATTTCCATCATTCTCTCTTAGGCTAGTTTGCAGGTTCCTTCACAAGATTCCAACTGCTTTTTTAATAGTTTTTTTTCAAACAAAGGGATTTAAATCATACTGTGCAATATTAATAACAAAGATGTTAACACATTCGTAGGACATTTCTTTGCTATTTTAAAGAAGTCATTAACCTGTTTAAAAGAAGTAAGACAAATATCACGCATCATGATTTGGAGGCAAAAGCCAATTAAGTTGTATCAGCATCTAAAAATTGGAAAGTTTTTTTTACCAAAGCAGGAGC
This sequence comes from Heptranchias perlo, assembly GCF_035084215.1. NCBI lineage: Eukaryota > Metazoa > Chordata > Chondrichthyes > Hexanchiformes > Hexanchidae > Heptranchias > Heptranchias perlo. Next base: position 41,288,067 of record NC_090345.1, on the reverse strand, counting down.
TTAGAGAATATGAGAGAATGAGAAGTAACCATTTAGAGGCATAGATCTTACGTTGTCCATGTCCGATTAATTATTACATGTTATCTTAGGTTGTGGTTGCTAAGGGCCCGACATTCCTGTCTGCTATTTTTAGTGAGAAATAAGATGCAGATACCACAAAGAATAGAAAAGGATAATGAAGAATCAAAGATAAAGGTGCTGGACTGGCAATGTTCAGCATGATTAGAAGGGGTCTGGTCTAAATTAACTTAGCAGGTACAGAAAGGTAACTGAAATGTTATGCTTTACTTCAAGGGGGCTGGAATTCAAAGGGGAGGAAGTTCTGATTCAGATGTAGGGAGCCTTGGTCAGACCCCATCTGAAGTACTGCATTCAGCTTTGGACACTGCACCTCAGGAAAGATATATTGGCCTCGGAGGTGGTACAGCACAGATTCACTAGAATGGTATCAGGGCTAAAAGGGTTAAATTATGAGGGCAGGTTGCCTAAACTTGGCTTATATTCCCTTGAGTTTAGAAAGTTAAGGGGTGTTCTAATTGAGGTTTAAAATGGTAAAGGCATTCAATAGGGCAGATACAGAGAAATTATTTCCTCTAGTCGGGGAATTCAGACTAAGGGGGCATGATCTTAAAATTAGAGCGAGGCCTTTTGGGAGTGCAATCAGGAAGCACTTTTTCATCTAAAGGTTAGTGGAAATCAGGAACTCTCTTCCCAGAAGGCTATGGATGTTGGGATAATTGAAATTTTTAAGACTGAGATTGATAAATTTTTCTTAGGTAAGGATATCAAGGGATATGTATCAAAGGCGGGTAAATGGAGTTGAGTTACAGATCAGCCATGATCTAATTGAATGGCAGAACAGGCTCGAGGAGCTGGATGGTCGACTCCTGTTCCTAATGTTTCTAAAGTTAACAAACAGGTCAAAGGATCAGAAGTGGGAAAACCTCAAATGTGCGATGGGTAGAGCACAAAATACATATATTCCTGCAAAGCAAAGAGGGGGTGCAATAAAAAGTAGCGTTAACTCTTTTCACCAGTCTTTAATCAAATTTGCTACCCTCCTCCTAATTTTGCCTGATCTTCTCCAATAGTCTTCTGTGCGGTATCTATCAAAGATTTTCTGAAAGTCCATCTACACCATGTCATCCATTGCATCTCCCCCATCCACCATATCTGTCACCTCCTCAAAGAACTCTATCAGATTTGTCAACCATGATCATCCTTTCTCATAGCCGTGTTGGCTGCTTCTATTTATTTTCTCTTCATCTAGATATTGAGTAATTTCACCTTTAATCAAAGACTCCAAAATTTTCCCTACCACAATGTTAAGCTAACTGACTTGTAATTTCTTGAGTTTGCTCTGTCTCCCTTTTTGGAAATAGGTATTATACATTGCTCACACTCCAGTCCTCCAGCACACATCCACTTTCAATAGAATCCTAAAATTTAGGGGGAGGATTAACGGGAGAACGGGATCAGTGCGTGGGAAGCCCGAATCGGACGTGCACCCGGAAGTTCTGAAGGAAACGAGGTCCGGACGATTTTAATGGCCGGGCCTCATTTTAATATTTGAAATCAATCTCCCGCCCAAAGCTGGGGACCCAAGGAAACAGTCCTGGGGTGGGGTGGGGGGGTGGTGGGGAGGTCCAAGATTCTAACGTTTGGTTTCAATGAGTACACAAAATATATCCACATTAATATTGAAGGGTGTTGATAGAGTTGCCACTGAAGTCCAGCAAAAGAGAAGGGAGGAGGATAACTGATGCCCACACCCAAGTACCTGGGAGTGGACATAACGGGAAGGGGAAAAAAGACCATGTGGACACCATCAGCACCACGACAACATCTGATCCTAGCTTTCATATTCTTACCTCACATATTGAAGTGTGATGTGAAGGAAGGGACAAGTTCCACGCCTTCTGTCCCTTTTGACTTGGGATCATCTCACAGGCATCTTACAAATACTAATGGCCTTTGTGATTACTTGTCATCTCTCACAGGTATTTCTACTTCATTACCATCTTTGATTTTTTTTGTTAGTGGAGCAGATAATAAGCAAGGCTGCGTTCATTAGCCATTATTTCATTCGGCTGAACAATGGCACAGATGTAGGTGCAAATGATCTGCATTATAAACATGGGCAATGGAAGGTTTGTAATTAATTACTTCAGAGTTTATTTGCATAGAAATATTTCCAATGGTCAGGACGATCCTTTTGGCTACAGTTTTCCATATGCCAAATGTTAATGATTCCGTTTTTGTTTATCTGACAAATAACATGAACAGAATTTGATAACTGTCACTAGGAACAGCATTCTCTTAACTGGTAGCTTAATTGGTCATCGTAAGGATTGACTAGGAAGCAAATAGCCCAACATGGTCACACCGTACTCTCCTTCACAGTAGCTAATGGGATCACCCAGCTAGTGTGTTTTCAAACAAGAGGAAATGGCACAAATGGGTTTGTGTCCCAGCAACGACTTATTGGTATCTTGAAAAAAATATGAACGGATGGTTTGATTCTGTGGCCCTGATATTTATGGGGAGGCGGGGAAGGAGCGGGAGCGCCTGTCAGCGACCGGGAAATTCGGAAATACCGGGAAGGCGGAGGTCCTGCTGAACTTAATGGCAGGACCTCATTAGAATTCCTTTACTCCGTTTCCCGCCCAGCAGCCAGCTAGATTGAGAGGATGGGGATGGTCCCCAGCAACCGGAACAGATCGGGGGCCGGTGTCAGGGTTGGGTGGGGGGGCGGTCCTCGGACCGCGGCAGCAAGGAGGGCAGGAGGGAGGGAGAAATCACGGGGTGGGGGAGACATTGCGGGGTGGGAGGGGTTCAGCCAATCGTGGGGATGGAGGCAGGTTAGCTTGGGGGTCTGGGCGGAAGCACTCCTGCTCCTCCTGGAACCACAAGCAGTGCTGCAAAAGAGCACTTACCTGCTAGATTCAGCCATTCTTGCCTCCCTTCAGCTGTTAAATTTAAATGGCTGCCAAAATCTGAGGAAGAAAGCCTTATTAACGTATTATAATGACTGACCCACCTCTTAAGAGCGGGTTCCTTGTCCATTCCCCATTCCAACCCCCCATGGTCAAACCGGATGTAGGCGCATTTGCGGCGAATTGGGGTCGAGTTTCCCGTTTTTAGCAATTTAATCCCCACCCCCTGACCCTCTCCCTCCCCTTGTGGTGGTGGTGGTGGGGGGGGTTAATATTCCCTCCTGTGACTGAGCTAATTAAAACAGTTTGAAATAGGGCCTCAAATTGGCATCTCATCTTCCACTTAGTTGATCCAGACATCACCTGGTTTCAGACAAAGCAGATTCTTATTAATGTTGTGCCATGTCTCATCCAAGCAGCTAAACATTGGCAGCAGCTCACAGCTTCATGAAAGATGTGATAAAATATGCTTTAGTAGATTAAAAAAAAAGTTCAGGCAGCCAAAAGGGACGGAAGCCTATCTCTATACCAAGTTCTAACAGGTTCACATCCAAGATCAGCAGCGAACGGTTTGATTCTCCAATAGTCTTCAGAGAGGGGTGAAAAAGAGTCAAATAAAAATTTTAAGACAGTGTTTAACTTCTCTGTATCTGATTTTAAATAAGCACATTGGGTTGCTGCATTTTAATGAAATTTTGACCCTATAGATTGGTTGAGTCCCATTTGAATAAAAAACATCTAACACTGTAACTAGGTGTAAAAATAAATCATCATTAAATCCCGATAGGCACCAACCAATAACTCTGCCATGGCAAAGCTTATGGAAGCTTTACTGGATAAGAAACTCTTGCAACATCTCAATCACAAAACTCTGGTATCTAGCCATTGACTTGGCTTGACCAATTGACCAATCAACTTGTGCTGCTCTTAATCTCATGGTTCAGTATTGGAGAGATGTGGGCACGATTTTGAAACAAAAGTGCAGGTGCATTGGGGAATGGGGAGGCAAAGAAAATCACATTTTTGAGGAGCGGGCTGAAATCCCGGCTCCAACACGCCTAAGAGCGCACATGACCCAGAGCCACCTGGGTGCGCGCACCGTTCCCGAACCCGGAAGTCCCACCGGCAATTAAAGCCGGCGGGACGATATTTAAAATCGTTGAAAAATCCATAAATGCAATTAACCATGAAGACAAGCGGTTTCAATGCTACCTCAATGTGTTTCCCGTGCTGTGTGAAACACGGCATGGGAAATGAGTCAGGTTTCAGCCGACAACCATTTGGATATTTAAATCCCTTTTTGACAGATTGGGATAAAAGGTCAGTTATTGCAGCAAGACACTCAGTTCTCTCAGGCTAACTTTTGGTTGGGAGATCTTTGTGTTTAGACTGAAAATTCTCGGCTCTCACTCAGAAATTGTTCTGTTTACACGTATTTACCAACTTTTCGGACCCCCTCAAACTGACACCATCAGGAAAAACAGAGGGACCAACGTCGCAGGAGGCACAACCCTCATCAGAGGGTCTACAGACTGAGGCTGAGCTTCCTGGACCTCTCTGAGGAGCAGTGCACACAGAGGCTGAGGGTGAGTTGCCAGGTGGTCGCAGACATCTGCAGCCTCCTTCATGCCGAGCTGCTCCCGACTGGGTCTGGCGGCATCTCATTGCCCGTTGCTGTTAAAGTGACCACTGCACTCAACTTCTTCGCCTCTGGATCATTCCAGGATTTCACTGGTGACATCACTGGGGTCTCTCAGTCATCTGCCAACAAGTGCATAAGACAGGTCACGGACGGTTTGTTTCGCAGGGCCTCGCAATACATCAATTTCCCCATGGACAACCTCAACCAGACGGAGAAAGCAGTGGGATTCCATTCTGTGGCTGGCTTCCCACGGGTACAGGGTGTAATCGATTGCAAGCATATAGCAATACGAGCACCTCCACACGAGCCAGGTCTGTTCATCAACAGGAAGGGCTATCACTCCATCAACACTCAGCTCGTTTGTGACCACCGCAAAAGATTTCTTCAGGTGTGTGCGAGATTCCCTGGCAGCTGCCATGATTCGTTCATTCTGAGGGAATCCAACATCCCAGGGCTCTTCCACGCACCAAACTGCCTTGACTGCTGGCTCCTCGGGGACAAGGGATACCCCCTGCACACATGGCTGATGACACCTCTGAGAAACCCCATCAGCGAGCAACAGCTTCAATACAACATCGCCACCAGGTCTGTAACTGAATATACGATAGGACTGCTGAAGATGTGATTCCAGTGCCTCGATCGTTCTGGGGGAGCGCTTCAATACGCACCAGCGAGAGTGGATCACATTATAGTAGTGTGTTGTGTGCTGTACAACATGGTGCAACAGAGAGGGGTACCGGTTGATGAGGCCCAATGCCCTCATCCAGCATCCACATCTGCAATGAAGATTGAGGAGGAGCAGCAGGAGGAGGAGGACGATGAACCCATGGGCAGAGCAGTGGTTCACCTGGCTGCTCGTGAGGCCAGGGAGTCACTGATATATGAATGGTTCTCATAAGATCACAAAGTGAAAATAGTCCAGTCCTCACACCACCTAGAAAGACCGCGCCAACACCAGCGCCCCCGCCACCCTGCACAAAACAGTCCTGCAACTACACATACGCCCACTGTAAAGTCACCCATTGGGTGGCATCAAGTCTCGCCTTTTATGATTAAGCATATGAAAGGGCGCTATCACAAAAGGCAGTCAAGAATGGGCAATAGTGGCAGTAGTGGTGAGAATGATAACATTAAATGTGACTTTAATAAAATCCAAACATAAATGAAAAACATGACAGTCTGTCAGACACCCTGTGCATACCCTTCGTGATCACAAAACCTTCGTCTTTCTCTTCCTACTACTTCTACGTGGTGCATCCCCTGTTGCTGCTGTAGAGGTAGTGGCAGGTTGCTCATGTCCATGCCCGGATTGCTTAGATGCTTTTGGCCTACGCCCTCTGGTTTTGGAGCCTGTGGGGGCCCTGCCAAAGACTGCTCCACCTGCACCTGTGCAGGGGCAGACTCAGCCATTTAGAGAGGAGGCAGCATTGCGGGGTACTGGTTGAGAAGGGGGCAACGGGTGAGATGCGGGAGCACTTTGAGTGGCGTCCCCACTTCCATGTCCCCATTCGCCATCATCCCTTTCCTGGACTAGGCCCACATCACTCCTACCACCCTGTTGAACAGTTTGAAGGACATGTGTGATGCCTTGAAAGCCCAGTTGTAAAGTTTCTGTCAGCCTGTTTAAGGCAGCAGAAGGTTGTTCACCGTGAGTCCGAACGGCCGTTGTCAGGGCCTGAATGGACTTATTTGTGAGCCGTGCTTGAAGCTGAATGGAGGCTAGCCTTCCCTCCATTGCAGACATTCCCGCACTTATCTGCAACACTATCTCAGACAGTTCCTCGCGTCCCTGTGACACTATCTCAGAGATTCCCTCACGTACCTGTGCCACCATTCCACTAATGCAAGAGTTGGACTCCTCCATCCTCTGCACTATTGTGGAGAGTGTGTGTGGCAGCTGTTCCAGTACCTCGCAAATGTGCTGCTGTTCCTCGATCATTCTCCTTTTAAAGGATGGCCCCCAGGGTTCAGCATCTGCGTCCAGCTGAGCAGAGGCCAGAGAGGAGAGTGCCCACCGATGTGGACCTTCCACAACTGCCCCTACCACCAATGTCTGCTCCAGCTCACTTGTGTGTGGTGACTTACCAGGTGCCAAGCCAACTAAGTGACCACTAGCACCCACCGAGGTGTGAGTATCTGCGCTGGTGGATGGCTTGCTAAGATGTGACGGTGCGTCCTCAGAGACCGGGAGCTCCTCTGAGGAATCGCCCTCTCCCATCACTGTGGTTGTTGAAGGGCCTGTAAGAGAACAGAAGGCAATATTAAGCACCATCACAGATGTGTCATACTGAGGTGTTCAACATGCCAAGCATTGTTAACATCAATTCATGTTGTGTGTGATGAATGTTAAAGTTGTGTCATCAGAAGTTTGTGGGGTGTCATTCGCAGCATCCCCGATGTACAGGCACTCGAGGGCGCCGCTGATCTCCAGGACCTCTTCCTCCGCCTCTGTGAGGACCACTATTTGTTGTGGCCCCCCTCCAGTCCTCACCCTCTCACTTTCATTTTGCGCCCTCTTCTGGAAGAGGAGAAAGTACAGACATGTGAATGAGTGAGGGTGAAGTGGTCAGCCGATGAATGCATTGCTTTGGGTGAGGTTGACCATGAAAGAGGTGCATCAGAGGGTGAGTATCAGACAGAGACATCACATTGGATCAGGATTGGGGTGAGTGGTAGTGGGTGGGGTCACAAGTGAGGTGGTGAGGAAGTTCAGGTAAGTTGAGGATGAGTCTTAAGTGGGTGAGAGGAGTGATGTGATGGAATAGTCTTGGCAGTACAGAGTGAGTTGGGGGGGGAGTGATGTGCACCACGGAATGGAGGAGAATCAGGAAGTGTACTCACTTTTGCTGACCTAGTTAGGTCTTTGAAATGCTTCCTGCGCTGGACCCAAGTGCAGGATATGTTGCTGCTGCTGGTGATCTTCTCTGCCACCTTGAGCCAGGCCTTGGTGCCAGAGGCAGGGCGCTTCCTCCTGTCGGCCAGGTAAAATAGCTCCCTCCTCCTCCTCACCCCGGCCAACAGGCACCTCAAGTGAGGCATCGCTGAATCTAGGAGCAGCCTTGCCCCTGTGCTGTTCCATTGTGTCTTCTTGCTCCTTGCTCCAGCAAAATCCATTGGAGCAATGGCCCTTTAAATCTAGACGTTCCAGCTGACAGCTTGTGATGTGGGTGCGCAGTCCACCCGCTGTGCAGCTTTCGGACGGCAAACCCAGAAACAAGATTAATGGCCACCAATTAAGTCACGATCACGTGAGGAATGGTAAGTTTATTATTCACGTTTGCCGTGTGCACATTGACCCCCCCCTCCCCACTGCTGCCACCCCACCGCCTTATTAAATTTGTGCCCATGACATCCTGATGACACCATCTTATAGTTAACTCCATCTGAAAGGCAAGTGATGACCATATACTGCAAGTATGGTGTGTTACCTTCAGGTGCCTCTAACCATGATGGGCAATTGATCCCCAGGGCTGCTTGCTCCGTCTCGCTAAGGCCTAGGTGTTAGCAGTACAGATTATGTCTTGCTCCTCTCCCTTGTGTTGTGAGCCAGTTTTTCCTGCAGAAAGAGAAGAATAGATTTTGTGAATGGCTATTGCAAAGGGATATGCATATGTGTGTGGCTGCTTCATATAGTGTGTATGCTGAGAGAAAGAAGCAAGCAAGCTGCGTGCAGAATGGAATTCAATGGAAAGAAAGTGGCTGTACCGCGAAGTTATCAGAGGAGGTCATTGTTTTGCAATTGCTACCAGTTGAGAACAGAATTCTGTTTGTGGCTGCTGTGAAGGCAGCAAGCAACAAGTGAGCGTGTGATTGACATGAGAAGGCGAGGTTGGACAATGTCCCCTTGTGATTGATGGAGAAGGATGTGGTGCATGGGAGGGAAGTGTTTAGAGTGCTGGGAGAGGATGGTGGAAAGTGCCATTTCCCGTTGAAATGCAGGAAGTGGAGATGTGAAGAGAACTAATTTTTGAAAATGTACTTGACACATTCTGCTAGTAACAATTTTTCCCATATTAAAAATACACTAAAAGTTGCCAACAGTGAAAATTTGCTTTTAAAAAGAAACCCATCAGCCTACATCAGGGAGAGTATTTTGGTGGTCATGGAAGTTGCCATTTCTTCAATGTGTGATCTTAAAGGTCCAAGCTGCCCGGGAGAAAATCACAGCTGAGGGCTTTTATTATTTGTATGAATCAGCACTGCTTTTCTGAAGCTGACGACTCGGGGAAACAAATGAAGGTTGCTGTAGGTTTGTCAGCTATGACGTCAAACTCCTGGGGCTGTCAAATTACAAAGAAAGAAATGTGCATTATGTGTCATCCTACCACCGTATTGATCAGAAAGGCACTGCTGCAGGGATACATTTTAATGCTGCCTAACCAGAAGGGCTGTGCTTTACAACCTCAGTGTTTAAAATGAGTCAGTTAGTAAATAGAGAATAGCCAAAGCAGCGTATTGTGGAAGTGTGGTATTTGGTGATAGAAGCCATAACATTTGCTGACAGATTGAATCAGCTTGTTTCTTATTTACTTCCTCAGCAATTACCAGCTGGACATAAAGTATAATAATAGACCTCTTTCAAGCTCAGATGTGTATCTACTATACATCATTTGCACAGTGGCTAATTCCTTTCATAGAGAACTGAAAGTCACAACAATTGAGTCCCAGTATAGACATAAATAATTTGCCAAAAAACATTGGGCCAGGTTTTGCTGCCAAAATATCGGTGAGTTTAATGCGCACGCCATTATTAATGTGTAAATCATCCAGCAAATTGAGGTGAGGAAAAGATAACCCGTGAATTGCGAATTGCCATAAGTTGCTGGACGATTTGCGCAGCTCTGACATCAGCCTCGTGAAAACGACAGCTCGCCCTCAACATCCCCGTGAGTTTCAAGAAATTGCTGCATTTGCACATTAATTGCCAATTAAACTCGCTGCAGAAAGATAGGGCTGGTACTTAAGTACCTTTTTAATGATGAGATTTACGTTCTTGCAATTCCACTCAACCTCTCCGGCTCAGAAAGGAAACAATTGAAACTGTGGAGTCTCATTCCTACAGATAGTAAATTGTTCTTAGAGATTTTTCAAATTTAAAATTAAATATTTTTTTCTTACTTTTCCTTTGTCTCTTTTCTCTCTCTCTCCTAATTCAATCTTTCTTTCACTCTCTTTATTTCTCTATCTGTACCTATTTCCTTCTCTGTCTTTCCTGTATCTTTCTCAATCCTTAAATCTCATTGATTAAGGAGTTAGACTGTTGGTCCCATCATTCGCCAAGGTCCCAGATGTCCCATCACCCTCACACTTCCAGGAACCTGCAGCGCAAAAAACTTTGAGCTGAAGAGTGAGGGAAAATGTCTTACTAACTGGGCTCACCGCGAGATGCCCTGCACCAGCAAATTCTGGGCTATTGTTTCAATCATGGTTCTGTTTGTTTAGGATTGCTACCAACCAAATTTGCCAGTTTGCAAAATTTTGCACCATAATCAACTTATTCACTTAGCAGTTCAATCTACAAATAAAAATATCCACTTTACAGAAATGTTTAGACCTGTTTGCTACAGGTAACATTTGGCAGTGGATAAGAAAATAGAAAGGTACAGCAATGGAAAAGATCATTATGGTCCATCTGGCTGGTCCACTCTAAGAAATATCATATCCCATGGTAACTCTCATACCCTTCCATCAATTTTTTTCTCCAGATACTTATCCAATTTTCTACTGAATTTGCTGATCCTTTCAGCTCCCAGTGCTTCCCTTGTCAGTATATTCCACACGTTTGCCAAGGTCTGTGTAAACTGAATCTAAACTGTCTTGTCATCCTCCCTGTGGATTTCCTGTATTTCATGCTGGATATTAAAAATGGGGTAATTGGAGACATTTCATGCTTGGTTTAGAATTTTTGTAACTAACGTCTGGATCAGGAATTCTGTACCATGGGACCGATTGTAATGTCATTTTGTTCGTCAGCCCATTATGCATGGATCAGGTTTATACTTACTGGAAGTAAACATTACTACATTGTTTCTTTGCGTGTGGGTGTGCAATGTGTTGCATAATTGAAACTTGAATTAGGGATAAGAACGAATGCATTTTTAGGGTCTTTTTAAAACATTTTCTCGGGAAAAATTAGGATCGTTTATTTTCAGACCAGTTCATACTATTCCAATTTAGATTGATCTATCTATCCATCCCACTGAGAATCACATTTGCACAATAAGATTTACAGATGTGGTTTATTTATTATTCTTCGTGGATAAGTGAATGTATCCTAGCATGAGAGAATCTTTGTTCCTTTGAGATATCTATCCTTGCGACATGTAGTTGCGCTTTCTGCATTTTTTAACCATGTCCCTGTGGTTTATCTATCATTCACTTTCTCCCATTGTCAACATGAGTCACATTCCTACTGCCCCCGAGTGAGTATGCTATTTTCTGCATAGTTATATTTGGGCCTGTGGCCTGAGCTTTTTATTTTGATAAGCTTGCAACTCCAACTCAAGTGTTTACTTAGCATCTAATTTATGCCACATACTAGTTCCCAAATCTGTGTCCAGTGCCTCTAGCAGACAAGGCTTATAGTGATTTCCAATGGACGGTGACTTCATATTATGTGAATGCTGCTAAAAATTTCTGGGGGAAGTCCGAGGGAAGTAGGCATCAGGGGCTCAATTTTGAAATGGTGGCGGGTTTTGATGGTGGGTGGGGTGGGGGGGATGTTGAAGGTGCATGTGGCAAACCTGAATAAACAAAACTTACCATTTCTGATGCGATCGCATCGTAATTGATGGTGATTAAAGTTCTCTCCGGGGTTGCGCGCCAGAAAGCCAGTCTGATTGATAGGCTGATTGCCGACAGTAGCTGCAACGCAAGGTGGGGGTGGGGGTTAAGAGAAAGAGAGAGAGCGAGACGTCATCTGGCGCTGGAAGGGAAGGTCGGGAGTGGGGGGGGGGAGTGGAAGATCGGGGGGGGGCAGTGGAAGATCGGGGAGGGGGAGTGGAAGATCGGGGGGGGGAGTGGAAGATCGGGGAGGGGGAGTGGAAGATCGGGATCGGGGGGGGGGAGTGGAAGATCGGGGGGGGGGAGTGGAAGATCGGGGAGGGGGAGTGGAAGATCGGGGAGGGGGAGTGGAAGATCGGGGGGGGGAGTGGAAGATCGGGGGGGGGAGTGGAAGATCGGGGAGGGGGAGTGGAAGATCGGGGAGGGGGAGTGGAAGATCGGGGAGGGGGAGTGGAAGATCGGTGGGGGGGAGTGGAAGATCGGTGGGGGGGAGTGGAAGATCGGGGGGGGGGGAGTGGAAGATCGGGGGGGGGGAGTGGAAGATCGGGGGGGGGGAGTGGAAGATCGGGGGGGGGGAGTGGAAGATCGGGGGGGGAGTGGAAGATCAGGGGGGGGAGTGGAAGATCGGAGGGGGGGGAGTGGAAGATCGGGGGGGGAGTGGAAGATCGGAGGGGGGGGAGTGGAAGATCGGAGGGGGGGGGGAGTGGAAGATCGGGGGGGGGAGTGTGGAAGATCGGGGTGGGGGAGAGGGGAGGATCAGGGTGAAGTGGGGGAGATCGGGGGGACATCGGGGGGAGTGGGGTGAAGAGGAGGAGATTGGAGAGGGAGACATCGGAGCCGGGTGGAAAGGTAGGTTGATTTTGTGAAACCAGGCGTGAATCAGAAGCTATGGGAAATCCGCCCAGATAAGTTACAAATCGTTCTAACTACCTAATATGTCACAAGTAAAGAGCTTTAAGTACCTCATTGAGGTACATTTGGCTCTTTAACTATCATCCCGCTGACTTTAATTGCCAGCGGGACTTCCGGATCAAAATAGGATCGACTGTTGAGATATTGGGATTTGATGGTTTGTGTGTTGATGTTGAAATAAAAATAGATGATGCTGCAAGTTTAATTCTCAGGGGGCAAATTTAAGTCAATACTGTGAACCCACTACGTCTCTTTGGAATAGTTAATCACTTTTCCCTTGAGGGAGAAGGAAGATGAAGATCATCAGCTGATTTTCCAGGTTATCCGTGTGCACACACGTGCGTCCATGGGGAACTCAGAAGTCGGTGGGTTGGAGCCAGCTTCTGAACCCGCTCTGCATTTCTGCAATTTTCGCAGCCCCCCCGCCACCAACGCACCCGCAATTTACGTGTAAAATCGAGCCTTAGAAGTCTGAAATTCAGAGTACCTGAAACGGTGATGGCATCTTTCCTGATCAACAGATAGATACCTGGAAAATCTTCATCTTCCTTCTCCCTCAAGGGAAAAGTGATGAAGTATCCTAAAGAGACTTAGTGGGTTCACAGAATCAACTTAAATTTGCTCCCTCAGAATTAAACTTGCAGCATCATCTATTTTTAGTTCAACATCAACTACTATACCATCAAATCCCAATATCTCAAAAGTCGAACCTATTTTGATCAATACTGTGATTCCTGTACAGTAGTTGAGGAGAGATGGATCTGATAGTTGTAAAAGTCTTAGATATCAGTGCAGTGATACTTATGCCTCTAGTTGACCAATGACTACCACTTATGGTGCTGCATGCATTGGTCCTGAGCCCCATGTCAGTAGAGCACTGGAAGAACAATATTGACTCTTCAGAGACAATGGGGATGGATAATTTGAGCCACTAGAGAGTGAGTACCCATAGCCAACTTATGGATATTATCAACATCTCAATCTTCTGAACCAGGTAGTTGAAGTGCAGACAGTCCTATCAGATTATGTTACATTGAGAAGAGCATTACTGTAACTTTCCAGGTTTTCCTGGGGCTGATTTTCACTTTAGCAGTGACGGAAAACTGGTGGTAGCAGATTGGCTGCCTGTTCACTTCACCCAATTTTTCTTTTCATTGAAGTCAATTGAAAGAAAAATCTGGTGGGTGTGTAACGGGAGCCAATCCACTACTTCCAGTTTATTGCCACCACCAGAAGTAAAAATTATCCCCCCCCGGCCCCCTCCGTGTTTTGGAAGACACATCTATTTTAGTTGTAGGTGTTTAATATCAGATTACAGGATTACAATGGATTAAACAGTTCATAGAACAGATTATATATTTCATTTCTATTATCGGTACAAGAGATTGGGGAGATGGGATTGTAACCCATCCCACCAGGCAGGAAGCTTGATTTCCACCCACCCCCTGCAACATGCCTTGGGGCTGGCAGGCGGCCCCCTGGCCCTGTGATTTTGACCCACCCGAAGCCGGCAAGCTGCCTTTTTCTGCTCATTTCGAGCAGGCAGCTGGCCTGTGGGATGCAAACGAGGCTCGGGAGTTAAAATAGCTGGGCCTCAAACAGATGCCGTCGGACGGGCCCCCCGCCCTTAAACCTGCTCATGGCTAAAATTCCCCGCAAGCAAGAGTCACGAACATGCGGAGTTTCAGTGCAGTAGGATGTGGATTCCTGCCTGTGATCCCTAAAATCATCAAAGTCCCAGTTTCAAGTTATCATGCAGTGAAACACACAGCAGAATCTAGCTGCTGCTCCATAAGGGGTGTGAGAAATGAGAGGGATGTTGATCACTCGAATACTCGTGTGCCTTCTAGCGAACTTTTGTGCAATTTCAGGGGAAGCTAGATCCGTACATGAGGGAGAAAGGAATAGAATGATATGTTGATAGGGTGAGATGAAGTGAGGCGGGAGGAGGCTCGTGTGGAGCATAAACACCAGCATAGACCTGTTGGGCCGAATGGCCTGTTTGTGTGCTGTCAAAGTCTTTGTAATTCTATGTAATTTATGTACCAGCAGGTGCAGTAGCAGTTGCTGCATGGTCTAAGGAGACCGGGGGAAAGTGTTTGTGCCCTCCAAAGAAGGATAACTAAATAAATACAATTAACAGGCATTGAGAGTCAGTGCAGTGGGAGAAGTGATAGTTCATGGGTTCATCCCCATGATTCCTCATATATCAAGTTCCTGATTTCATCTGGATGGTCAGGAGGAGGTGCCATGCAGAGAGGTCATGTATCTGTAGGAAGAGGGAAAAAAGTCATCGGGTAAATCACTGAGTTGCTTTCCAGGTGCTGGCTCAAACGAGCCTTTGGCAAAAATTTGGCAATTGGCTGGGTTGCCAGGAAATGGCACTTGACACAATGAGTCCTAAAAGGAGTTCGGAGAAAATATAGTCAATTAAATCCAAAATGAGAAAATTCAGACTTTGTTCTTCCTGAAGAAATATGTAGCTGAAATGATTAAAATGTTTTCTACAATGCTTCTTCTGAAAAATTCTGAATTGCACTGTGTTTTCTAAATTAAACTTCCAGTACATTTTCATTCCTTGTTGGACACATTTCAAAAGGCAGCAGCAGAAAGTAGATTAACTTGAGAAGCTTATAATCAAACTTTCGCAACTCAACAAAGCAAAGAGAACAAATTGAAAGAGAATTTTAGTGTCTTCCATGGCTGCTTAAAAACCTTTCAGCCGATTGACTGAAATAAATACTAGAAAATGCTATCACTCTTTTGTAACTGGTTGTAATACATTGATATTCTGAAAGCCAGATGGAATAGTTGATGAACCAGAACCAGAAAGCCATGAATGTTTTAATAATAAATTGATGCATTGTATATTTAAAAAAAAACATTTACAGAATGTATTATAGACATTAGTTCAAACAGCTCTAAGTAATATGACCTTGACATAATTCACTAGAGGGCTTGATTAACTGCATCAAAATTTTCTCTGCTTGTGATTATGTTGGGAAGTATTTGCAGATTTCCAAAGGTGCATTATAAATGACTTTCACATGTCACTTTGATACTGATAACAGCTTTGTCATGCCAACTGTTCCAAGAAAATATTTCTTGCACATCTTGTTCAGAATTAATAGCAAATTATTATCCTAATTGCTCATTAAGATGTAGCAGGATGCATAAATTGTTTTCAAAATTTATATATGCCTTCAAATGGTGGTCTGTAGAGAGCAAGCATTGTTAAACCTAGATTTTCTTTCCTTAGACTTCCACTGCTACTGTCAACGTTGTGGTTACTGATGTGAATGACAATGACCCAACCTTTGACGCCATCTTTCTTAAGAACTTTACTGTATTGGAGGAGGAAGCAAATATCTATGTGGGTCAAGTCAGGGTAAGACCATTTGAACTGTTTTTGGAAGAAATGTGTAAAATGTTGAAATGTTTGAAGTGCTCCTTCCAAAGAAACTCTCAATTGCACTGTATTTTCTAAATTCAACTTTTAGTACATTTTTCATTGTAATTTGTATCTCACTTGTGAACCAAGATGGTATTAGAAATTAAAGCAGTTTGTAACAAGTGAGTATCTAGTACTATGTGTGTAATCTCTAGTGGGCTGAAATTCCATGGTGTGATATTCGTGGTGTAGTTAATTGTGCAGCTAACACAATTGCATGAAATTCTTCTGCTTACTATTTTAACAAGTTTTATTTTGTTAAAATAATAAACTGAAGACTCTCATGCAAGCACATTAATCAATGCATCACAAATATTGCACAGTGGAATTTCAACCAACAAGGGAATTTAAATAAGATTCATGAACTAACACTGTGACAAAGTATTTTTAAACGTGACAAATGCACTCTGCAGTTTGAGATTAATTCAAGGCATACTCCTTGATTAACCTTACTGCATTAGGCACCACTTTGCATTTTGTCCTATTCCAACCGGTAAATAAACAAAGCTAGCGTCATAACAATAAGCAAGTCTCTCATCACCTTCCCATTTAAAACCAGCTTCACTGTGGAACTACCTAGCTCAAAACTGCACAACAAATCTACGTTCTGCAATGACCAACACCACACTGACAGACATTCCATTGCTACAACTAATACAGAGTGTGTTGCTTGATCTCCATTCATCCTGCATATGCCTCCTCATATATTCTAACATATTTGGGCCCAGTTCTGTACTTATCAATAGGGAGCGTG
Organism: Heptranchias perlo; assembly: GCF_035084215.1. Lineage (NCBI taxonomy): Eukaryota > Metazoa > Chordata > Chondrichthyes > Hexanchiformes > Hexanchidae > Heptranchias > Heptranchias perlo. Next base: position 41,271,589 of record NC_090345.1, on the reverse strand, counting down.
ATTGTTCTACTCTAGAACAAGAATGATGTTCTGTTCAACAACATAATGTATTATGTTGTCCCACTTGCTCTATCATGTTTTAGGTTTACTAAAGCTTTTAGAGTGCTGCAAAGGGACACATTATAGTGCCCCACTTGCACCGCTATCTAATTATGGGAGAGCAGAGCTGCAGGTAGTACAAAATGAAGATGGTGTGAGACTACCCTGTGGACATAATCTCATATCCACTACCAAATCTTAAACTGATGCTGAGCTAGCTGGTCTTATTTATCAAATCCTTTTATATTAAAATGTAAATTATGGAAAATGGTGTCATCATTGTGTCAATATTGGGATTTTTTTCCTTTCGAACTCTGAACCATGTGGGTAAACCCAGTACAATTAGTAATGGGGAGAAAGAAGTTGGGTCAAATTGTTCTCTGATATAGTGCCATTATTCATGCCATTATGTGGAGATGCCGGTGATGGACTGGGGTTGACAATTGTAAACAATTTTACAACACCAAGTTATAGTCCAGCAATTTTATTTTAAATTCACAAGCTTTCGGAGGCTACCTCCGAAAGCTTGTGAATTTAAAATAAAATTGCTGGACTATAACTTCATGCCATTAAGTAGATGTAGCAAGTTCAGGTAAGAATACAGATTCTTGCCCAATGTTTCAAAAGACAGATGGCAAAAATGGAATATTGCATTTTAATCTGTTAAATATTCCTTGGCTGCACTCCTTGTGCAGAGTCCCGTTAGACAGGAGCTGGGGTGTGGGATACTATCACCTTGATTTCCAACCTGTGTTCAACACCAGCGAAACTTTGTGCTGGAAGGTAACACCTTGAAATTTCAGCCCTATAATCTGGAAATTGCTGAGAGTGATTTTATTTTATTAGTCCATGGGTTAACACCGTGATTAAACTAATGACCAGTTAAATCTGTGTTCTTCTTGGATTGTGAGGTTCAATTTCTGAATTCAGCAAAGTAAAATGTGGTACTCTTTTTTAAAAAAAAGGTTGAAATATTTCTCAAATTTAAATATATAAACTGAAACCATGTTTTCAATTGCTTTCAGAATGCATCATTTTTCCTTTCCAGATTTCATTTTACACTTCTCCACAATCTTCTCTCTGAATTATTTACGTACTTTTTACCATTTCTTTTACATTTCCTTCCATTTTTATTATCTCCTTCCATTCACCTTTTTTTTTCTCTTTTATTTTCTTCATTTTCTGCTATCGTGCATTTTATACAGACATCTCTGAATAGTTTGCCAAGGTCAAGACAAGAACTTGACTATAAAAGAAATGTAAGGATAAATATTGTTGGGCAAGATCAGAGGGTAGAGTCTTACAAAATTGACTCTATAGGGCCTATATTTCTCTCCCAATGATATCTGGCAGCAATTTGCACTGGGACCATAACCTCAACGCATGATTATCCTGTCGGGTCTGATTTAAGTGTTGCAGGGTACGCTGAGGGTACTGCACTCTATTGGAGCACCGATGAGGAATTCCAGGTGCTGCTTGTTACTTAAAGGCAGAAGCAACCTTAAAGGGGCAGGTCAGATGGAATTTTACTCTGTGTTAGGGAAACAAGTGTTTGTGACTCCAGGGGCAGCGTTTGCCTTGGTTCGGTTTGGGGACTGGTTACACTCGGGGCCCCTGACTGTGCAGTTGCATGGGTTGCAGGGTCCTAATGCCGGCCCTGTTTCTTCCTGTCTTTGTATTTCTCTATCTGCCTGTTTCTTTATTTTTGTTCTTTTTTAATTTCCTCTCTATTCCTGTCTTTATGTCCGAATTTCTTCTCTGTTTTTATTTTTCCTGGATAGTTATGGGGCACCTTGATTCACCTTTCTAAATTTCTGTTACGTGAACAAAACTTACCCAGGATGATGGCTCTGAAGCCATGACTTTGCTGCCCCTTGTTTGTGATGCTTTACGCCAACAGCAGCAAAGACCCGTACAGTCCAGTCGAGCAGAAACAGAGTACGTTAGGCCAAGAGCTCAGCCTAGCTGGACTGACCAATGCAGCCAGCAACGGCCGGTTACAGGGACTAGATCTGCTGAGGACCTCTGACTGGCTCAGGACCCCGTGCAGTTACTCTGGTTGCATGGTCTTAATGCCCAACCCTGTGTGGCTCAGGACAGGGCCAGATAGATTTCGCTAGCAGCTGTCGAGGGAGTTTCCCCTTGATTGCCTGTACATAAAGGGGATAGGACAGTACTGAACATGATCCCTATCAGTAAGTTTAAAGGACTAACAACATTCTCCATGTTGTACAGAAGCAGCAAAAACATTTCTTTAATTTAAAAGGCCAAAAATACCTGTCCGTTAAGATGGAAAGCACCTGTGAAAGGAGCGCCCAATCAGAGAATCAGTCTTAACATAGAATCATAGAAAGGTTACAGCACATTCGGCCCATCGGGTCCGTGCTGGCTCTATGCATGAGCAAAGCAGCTAGTCCCACTCCCCCGCCCTATCCCCGTAACCCTGCAAATTTCTTCCTTTCAAGTACTTATCCAGTTCCCTTTTGAAGGCCATGATTGAATCTGCCTCCACCACCCCCTCGGGCAGTGCATTCCAGATCCTAACCACTCGCTGTGTAAAAAAAGTTTTTCCTCATGTCACCTTTGTTTCTTTTGCCAATCACCTTAATATGTTCTTGACCCTTCCGCCAATGGGAACAGTTTCTCTATCCACTCTGTCTAGACCCTTCATGATTTTGAATAGCTCATGTTTCAGTGACCAGCCAGTACTCTCGGAATGGCGCAGTGTAGACAGACACTCCATAATGAGGGTGAAGAACAGTGATACTGACATCCCTGAAAGGCTGAAAAATGCCAAACAGAAATTGAAAAGGCATCAAAAATGGGATTATGAGGATTACCTGAAAGATCAAATGAAATGTACCTCTGATTGATCTATGCGGATATGGAATGCACTTTGGCCAAATGTGAGCGATGTCTTAATAGGCAGATTACAGTGCATAAACGCTCATAAAAAAATTAAGATCAGGATACAGTGGTCAGTGGTAAAATATCTATTAACTATTAATTACACAAGAAAGATTTCATCAGTAACAGAGTAAACAAAGTGTTATTTTATGGGATAAAACAGAAAATGCTGGAAATACTCAGCAAGTCAGGCAGCATCAGTGGAGAAAGAAACAGTTAATGTTTCAAGTTGATGATTCTTTCGTCAAAACTGGAATAAGTTGAAGATTTAACAGTTTTTAAGCAAGTACAGAGCTAGGGAAAGTGGGGGGAGGGGAAGGAAAGGGAGGGGGGGGGGAAGAACAAAAGGGAAGATCTGTGATAGGGTGGAGGGCAGGAGTGATTAAATGACAAAAGGGATGATGGTGAAAGACAAGGAGGGTGGTAATGGGACAGGTAAAGAAAGAAACGATGGGTCTCGAGGAGCTGTAAATGGCAACAGTAGAACCATTACCAACACCTGCTGTCTGAAAAAATGGGAGCGGTGGTTCTGATCTGAAGTTGTTGAAATTAATGTTGAGTCCGGAAGGTTGTAAAGTGCCTAATCGAAAGATGAGGTGCTGTTCCTCGAGCTTACGTTGAGCTTTATTGGAACAGTGTAACAGGCCGAGGACAGAGAGGTCAGAGTGGGAGTGGGACAGGGAATTAAAATAGCAAGCGACCGGCAGGTCAGGGTCACACTTGCGGATTGAGCAGAGGTATTCAGCAAAGTGATCACCCAGTCTGCGTTTGGTCTCCCGAATGTAGAGGAGACCACATTGTGAGCACGAATACAGTGTACTAAATTGAAAGTAGTACAAGTAAACCGCTGTTTCACCTAGAAGGAATGTTTGGGGTCCTGGACGGTGGGAAGGGAGGAGGCGAAAGGGCAGGTGTTGCATCTCCTGCGCTCGGACGGGGAGGTGCCATGGAGAGGAGAGTAGTTGATGTTGGTGATGGAAAAGTGGATGGGGTGTCACGGAGGGAACGGTCCCTTCGGAATGCTGAAAGGGGAGGGGAGGGGAAGATGTGTTTGGTGGTGGCATCGCACTGGAGGTGGCGGAAATGGCGGAGGATGGTACGTTCAACGTGAAGGCTGGTGGGTTGGAAAGTGAGGATAAGGGGGACCCCATCATGGTTCTGGGAGGGAGGTGAAGCGGGGAGGGCTGAAGTGCGGGAAATGGGATGGACACAGTCGAGTGCACTGTCAACTATAGTGGAGGGGAATCCTCAGTTGAGGAAAAAGGAAGACATGTCGGAAGCACTGGTGTGGAGGGTGACAACGACAGTACAGATGTGACGGAGATGGAGAAACTGGGGGAAGGGAATGGAGTCCTTACAGGAAGCAGGGTGGGAGGAAGTGTAATCAAGGTAGCTGTGGGAGTCGGTGTGCTCGTAGTGGATACTGGTTGACAGCCTATCCCCAGAAATGGAGTTAGAGAAGTCGAGGAAGGGAAGGGAAGAGTCGGAGATGGACCATGTGAAGGCGAGGGAAGGGTGAAAATTGGAAGCAAAGTTGATGAAATTTTCCAGTTGGGGTTGCGATAAGGAAACAGCACCTCCTACACTGTTCCCAGTGAAGCTCAACGGAAGCTTGTGGCACTTTATAACCTTTTGGACTCAACATTGATTTAAACAACTTCAGATCATAACCACTGCTCTCATTTTTTCAAACAGCAGGCGCTGGTAATGGTTCTACTGTTGCTATTTACAGCTCCTCCAGACCCATCTTTTATTTCTTTATTTGTCCCATTACCACCCTCCTTGCCTTGCACCGTCATCCCTTTTGTCATTTAATCACTCCTGCCCTCCACCCTATCTCAGACCTTTTAGTTCTTTCCTCCGCTCCCCCCCCACCCCCGACCCTTTCCCTGGCTCTGTACTTGCTTAAAAACAGTTAAATCTTCAACTTCTTCCAGTTCTAACGAAAGGTCATCGACCTGAAACATTAACTGTTTCTTTCTCCACAGATGCTGCCTGACTTACTGAGTATTTCCTGTATTTTCTGTTTTTATTTCAGATTTCCAGCATCCGCAGTGTTTTGCTTTTGGATTATTTTATGAGAAATGTTTTCCAACAGTTTGATGTGAGGAGATAATATTGATTATAGTAGTTACAGTGGAACATGGATTATAAAATCTTCCATTATTGCACCTTGTTGATCTTTTTAAAAAAAAGAATTATTCTCCAATTGTGGGCAACACTGCATTTATTGCCCTAGTTGCCCTGAGTAGGTGGTACTTAACGTAAGATCATAAGAAATAGGAGCAGGAGTAGGCCATATGGCCCCTCGAGCCTGTTGCACCATTCAATCAGATCATGGCTGATCTTCAACCTCAACTCCACTTTCCAGCCCGATTCCCATATCCCTTGATTCCCCGAGAGTCCAAAAATCTATCTATCTCAGCCTTGAATATACTCAATGACTGAGCATCCACAGCCCTCTGAGGTAGAGAATTCCAAAGATTCACAACCCTCTGAGTGAAGAAATTCCTCCTCATCTCAATCTTAAATGGCTGACCCCTTACCCTCCGACTATACCCTCTAGTTCTAGACTCTCAGTATCAACCCTATCAAGCCCCCTCAGAATCTTATACATTTCAATGAGATCACCTCCCATTCTTCTAAGCTCCAGAGAGTAAAGGCCCATTCTACTCAACCTTTCCTCATAGGACAACCCTCTCATCCCAGGAATTAATCTGGTGAACCTCCATTGCACCGCCTCTAAGGCAAGTATATCCTTCCTTAGATAAGGAGACCAAAACTGTACACAGTACTCCAGGTGAGGTCTCACCAAAGCCATGTACAATTGTAGTAAGACTTACTTACTCTTGTACTCCAACCCCCTCGCAATAAACTTGGCATTTACTTGGCATTCAAAACAACTGTTTTACTACTGAGTGGCTTGCTGGGCCATTTCAGAAGGCATTAATAGTCAGACACATAAGCCCCGACTGTAACCCTTCCCGCCCAAGAGAACAGGGCAGGCGGGTGGTTAAAATAGTGGAAGAGCACTTAACGCTGCATTCCCTTCGAGCCCCCGCCCGCTGCCATTTTAACTGCGCACTTATCAGAATTAGCCGAGGCGCCCGCTACAAGCAAGCAGGGGCCTCCGAACACATGCAAATCCTGGGGGGTCCTCTGATGGGATTAGGACTCGCAGGGATTGCGATAACTGCTCCTGAGAAACCTGTGGCTAGGGGCAGTAATCCAGATTGAAACTTGGGTGGGTTCTACAATGGTCAGGCTATCCACCTCGCCAGATTACTCCTCATGCAATGAAAGTGAAAATTACCCTTGGAGGTTCATGAAGATTGTTTGATGTAATGGATAATATATAATATATTTTAGTTATTCAGAAAATTGATTTAAAAATAAATGACAGAAATTGCTTTGAAAAAATTTAATGAAATTAACTTTTCTTATGACTGTAATTGTAAATTAATGGTCTTTAATCTGATTATAATTGTTGTGATTTGTTTCATTGGTTATTATCCCGATGGTGAATATTAGTGAGTTACTATTTTGTTCAGAACGCCATCTCTTTTCTGAAACTTGTAGATAGTGTTGTATTATTTTGTTTCTTTCTTAATTGTTATTGCTCTTTTTTTATTCCTATATTTACTGCAGCTGATTGGATTTTTGTGCATGATGACTATTTAATTGCGTTTTGTAAAGCTTTATTTTATGTTTATATATTCTGGTACTGTGTTGTGCGATTGACATAATTGGTGAGTTGAACTGTTTATTAAGCTATATAGCATGTACCTGCAATCGTTCTTTTTGTGCGACATACTATATTGCAACTGATGCCATTTGGAATTACTCTGGGAAGATGGTTGGAAAAGAGATGGGCTAACACCTGGTGGGAGACAGAAGTAGGCGGTTAGTGGAAAACTTAGGGAGGCGGATAAAATTTGGGGGGGGGTGGTGAGTTGAAATATTTGGGGGTAAAGGCTGAATCAAGGGGAATAGAAAAAGTGAGGTTAGTGACAAACAGACGCCAGGCCTGTGAGAAAGGCTAGGTCTCTGGGCATAAATATGATGCAAACATTTGAGCTAGGTAAATTTATGGATAAGTTGCAATATTTATTGAAAATTATTTAAGTTTTGAAATGTTTATTACAAGGAGTCAAGGCTAAGTGTAGTCTTGAGGTGAAATGGAGCTAGAACAAAGGGATATAATTGGACCAGTATGCACAGAAATAATTCAGTCCCGATGAAGTTATACATTCTGTCCTTATTTTTCTATTATAAATTCCTAGGTCCATATTTATAATGGAAACTGCCTACGTAAGCTTGTCACATTGTAATTATATCTTTCCATTAGTGGTGGCATTGCAATGTTTCTACTGGGGGAGGATGTAATTACAGCATGAGAAATGTACGTACGTAGTTTGCTTTAGAAGTATGAATTTAGAAATTTATAAGTGCATGCAAGATGTAAGATTTTGAATATGTATCGTAGTTTTGAAATGTGTGCAATCAGCTGGCTGAAAGAAAAAAGGCAGCAAAAAGTTTTTGAAGAAAGGTTTTGACTGATTTGGTTGGTTGAGTGTCTGCTTTCTCATTGTTAAGTTTCTCTCAGTGGAGCTAATTACAGATTCCTTGTTCTCTTTTTTTCAAAAAGTAGGATGGCAAAGTGCGATGTTTAACTATGATACAGGAAGTGCGACACGCACATGACAAGAAATGTATCTGGCATATCATTTCCATATTATATAAATAGTTAATGTCTGTAAAAAAGAAACACACACAGACATTACACTGATGGCAAGGATGCGGCATGACTGCTTCAAAAGTATTGAAAAGAAACTAGGACATCAACTAAGAATCCTGGTTAACACTAGTACATCAGTAGATGTGATGGTCATAAGCACTTCTGAGTGATACACACTAAATCACAGCTTGAATAGTGAAAATTATAGGTAGATGCCTCTGTCAATCTGGGCAAAATTTCAGTCAAAGAGACAAGAGATAAAACCTGCACGTTTCATGTAATGGCATAAGGCAATGACACTTTGCTTAGCTACAACAATGCAAATATCTTCAATCCTGTCTAGGTAGTCTACAATGTCACTAATTCAAAAAGCCATGTGCCTAGAAATTGAGCCACGTTGCGACCATATTGCAGTTGCTACGCGGCCTCCTAAGTCCCCACAATGACAGGCAGGAAGTGTGCCGCCCGCCATGTTGGGTGAGGACAAACAGGAGGCGTCCTTTACCCACGCCTGAAGCAGACGTTAGGCTCTTTACATATGCAAGGGAGGGCTCCTCCCAACCCCGCATTAAACCACCCTCCCGATCGCTGCCACTCCCGACCCCGAGATCTACGACCCCCGGACCCAAGATCCCCGACCTTTAGCCCCTGGCCCCAGGATCCCCAACCCCCCCACCCCCCATGCTTTGTGCATTCATATTCATAACACTTATTCCTGACTCCAATTTTTTTGGAACATGGATCCTGATTCTGATTCCTGTTTACTTTATTTATTGTTTTGATAGGGCCTGGGCCAAAAATGCTAGCACCTGTGCATCAATGGAGAAAATCAGGAGTATGAAATAAACAGCATTCTAACGTAAAAGTTCCAAGCATTTTCTCTGGTAAACATTTTCTTGCTATTGTTCCCTAATGAGTTCACAAATCAAAATCCATGTAGTTGAGAATAATTCAACTATTACCGACATACATATTCATGTTGCTATTTTGAATATCTGAGTTGTGGACAAAACAGCAGAATTAAACCAGGCAACTATGGTGTTATAAATATAAATTTATTATTTTATTAGAGGAAAAATGAAGCCTATTTGTTACTGTTCCTTACAACCTCAATGAACTTTTTATTGATTTTCTGAAGATAATCAGCTTCCTTTTATTATAATTACTCCTATGATGCACCAAACTTTTTTACTTAACTAATTTCCATCTATTCTGACAGTACCGCTGTGATTATTGTTATTGAATTTGGCAAAGTTTTTATGTTTCCTTGACCCATAGTTAATTAAAGGTTATATGGAACTTGTAGTACATACATTGAGTAGCTTATGTAACCTCAGTACAATTCGATACCATTACCTGTTAAAAATTAACAGGCTCAGGGCACTCCTTGGAGAGGGCTGGCAGCCGCCTTTCTGCAGCCCTTTTCCACTGCAGTACCTACTACCCGAGAGATTCCCACCTCAACTTCGCAGTTCAAGAGAGCCCAGAATCAATGGACAAACAGGGGACTCGCTTCCGTACGGCCAATTAGACACCCCTAGGGACTATGGGGGAAAATTCGATAGGGCCTATTATTGGGCGTAGGTAGTGTCATCCACTATTAACCTGCGCCCAATGGCCCCTGCACAGGCAGGACGAGAACTTTGTCCGGCCTCAGTACTCACCGTCAAGCTGCAATGAAATCCAGGCCTTGCACGTCAATCAATGCAATTCACACTTTCCACCAGCAGGGGGAGCTCCAATCTCAAAGAGAGGATGTCACTTCAAATCTCTTAAAGGTAGCCAGTACCTGTTGTTTGCTAAAAATAACAGTCTGCTGTCTGCACGGAGTCTGAACGGAGATCAGACATCGCACACGTAAAACACAGAGGCAGGTCCCGTCTCTATTTTTACACACTGATGAGTTATGTTAAAACATTGAATAAAGGTTGCGCACTACTAAATTCCACATGCTCCAATCTGCATGCGAGACCTCACCAATCTGCCGATCTGAGTTTGTACCAGGCCTGTGAGAGTGCGTGCACCAAGGTTCTCTGCTGATGCACCAGAGGCCACGGTGCAAGAGGTGGACAGAGGGAGGGGCATCCTATGTCCGCAGTGGGGAGTTGGGGGGAGAGGCCCTCCAGATATATACCCAAAAGGCAGTGGGAGGCAGTAGGAGACAAAGTCAATGCCAGACACACAGCATCATGAACACTGATGCAGTGCAGGAAGAAGTTTAGTGCTTTATCATGAGTGGTTAAGGTGAGTGAGGTCAACTGTCAAGTGGCAGCTCCTACCAATTGCACCACGCACTACACCCCCATCGCCCACATACCAACAAACTCTTTCCATCAGTACTCAATTGTTCCAATCAGATGCTTCCTCTCACCCTCACACATTATCACTGTTTCAAGCTGCCCACCCACAACTCACAGGCCACACACACTGGCAGCTATTCAACCATGACAGGCATATCACCCAGACACACATCCTGCTTTCTTGCAGGAGAAGGTGGCGCAAAACAGGAGGCAGCAAGTGGCAGTGGCATTTAGCCCCTCTAGCCTGTTCCGCCATTCAGTGAGATCATGGTGGACCTGTGACCGAACTCCATATACACGCCTTAGCCCCATACCCCTTAATACCCTTGGTTCACAGAAATCTATCAATCTCAGATTTAGAATTCACAACTGAGCTAGCATCAACTGCCGTTTGCAGAAGAGTGTTCCAAACTTCTCCCACCCTTTGCATGTAGAAGCATTTCCTAACTTCACTCCTGCACGTCCTGGCTCTAAATGTTAGGCTATGTCCCCTATTCCTAGTATTCAAGTATAGGAGACCTCCGCAAACAGTTACAAATGTCTCGGCAGCCAGAAGCAATAATCCAGCCACTAACCTGTAAATCCTGCATGGTCCCTTTAAATAGCGCTGGTGGGGGTCCTCCAGGCACTCGAAGACACGTTCAGATGGTCGGGGTTAAGACTGTGTGTTGAGTTGAGCGTTAAGTCCCAAAATGGTGTCTATCACTTTAAATCAACGTTGCACACTGAGTAAAGCCATTTTCTCCTTACTTTACATGATTCTGGCATTCGTTATCTGCACCTGCACTAACTCCTGTACTAAGATAGCGTCTGGCGCACGGCACGCTGGAAACATACGTGCACAGCCAAGACGCCATCTTGGCACTTCGGGAGATCGCGAAGCGCCGAAACAACGGGCGCTACACAGCCCAATTTGGCGCCCATTTTGTCAAGTGCCATTTCCTGGCAACCCAGCCAATTGCCAAGTTTCTGCCAATGGTTCGTTTGAGCCAGCACCTGGAAAGCAAATCAGTGATTTACCCGATGACTTTTCTCCCTCTTCCTGCAGATACATGACCTCTCTGCATGGCACCTCCTCCTGACCATCCAGCTGAAATCAGGAACTTGATATATGAGGAATCATGGGGATGAACCCATGAACTATCACTTCTCCCACTGCACTGACTCTCAATGCCTGTTAATTGTATTTATTTAGTTATCCTTCTTTGGAGGGCACAAACACTTTCCCCCGGTCTCCTTAGACCATGCAGCAACTGCTACTGCACCTGCTGGTACATAAATTACATAGAATTACAAAGACTTTGACAGCACACAAACAGGCCATTCGGCCCAACAGGTCTATGCTGGTGTTTATGCTCCACACGAGCCTCCTCCCGCCTCACTTCATCTCACCCTATCAACATATCATTCTATTCCTTTCTCCCTCATGTACGGATCTAGCTTCCCCTGAAATTGCACAAAAGTTCGCTAGAAGGCACACGAGTATTCGAGTGATCAACATCCCTCTCATTTCTCACACCCCTTATGGAGCAGCAGCTAGATTCTGCTGTGTGTTTCACTGCATGATAACTTGAAACTGGGACTTTGATGATTTTAGGGATCACAGGCAGGAATCCACATCCTACTGCACTGAAACTCCGCATGTTCGTGACTCTTGCTCGCGGGGAATTTTAGCCAGGAGCAGGTTTAAGGGCGGGGGGCCCGTCCAACGGCATCTGTTTGAGGCCCGGCTATTTTAACTCCCGAGCCTCGTTTGCATCCGACAGGCCAGCTGCCTGCTCGAAATGAGCAGAAAAAGGCAGCTTGCCAGCTTCGGGTGGAAACAACACCACCTGCACGTTCCCCTCCAAGTCACACACCATCACGACTTGGAAATATATCACCGTTCCTTCATCGTCGCTGAGTCAAAATCCTGGAACTCCCTTCCTAACAGCACTGTGGGAGAACCTTCACCACACAGACTGCAGCGGTTCAAGAAGGCGGCTCACCACCACCTTCTCAAGGGCAATTAGGGATGGGCAATAAATGCTGGCCTCGCCAGCGACGCCCACATCCCAAAAACAAATTTAAAAATATCACGGGGCCAGGGGGCCGCCTGCCAGCCCCAAGGCATGTTGCAGGGGGTGGGTGGAAATCAAACTTCCTGCCTGGTGGGATGGGTTACAATCCCATCTCCCCAATCTCTTGTACCGATAATAGAAATGAAATATATAATCTGTTCTATGAGCTGTTTAATCCACTGTAATCCTGTAATCTGATATTAAACACCTACAAGTAGAATAAATGTGTCTTCCAAAACACGGAGGGGGCCGGGGGGGGATAATTTTTACTTTTGGTGGTGGCAATAAACTGGAAGTAGTGGATTGGCTCCCGTTACACACCCACCAGATTTTTCTTTCAATTGTCTTCAATGAAAAGCAAAATTGGGTGAAGTGAACAGGCAGCCAATCTGCTACCACCAGTTTTCCGTCACTGCTAAAGTGAAAATCAGCCCCAGGAAAACCTGGAAAGTTACAGTAATGCTCTTCTCAATGTAACATAATCTGATAGGACTGTCTGCACTTCAACTACCTGGTTCAGAAGATTGAGATGTTGGCTATGGGTACTCACTCTCTAGTGGCCCAAATTATCCATCACCATTGTCTCTGAAGAGTCAATATTGTTCTTCCAGTGCTCTACTGACATGGGGCTCAGGACCAATGCATGTAGCACCATAAGTGGTAGTCATTGGTCAACTAGAGGCATAAGTATCACTGCACTGATATCTAAGACTTTTACAACTATCAGATCCATCTCTCCTCAACTACTGTACAGGAATCACAGTATTGATCAAAATAGGTTCGACTTTTGAGATATTGGGATTTGATGGTATAGTAGTTGATGTTGAACTAAAAATAGATGATGCTGCAGATTTTAAAAAATTCGTTCATGGGATGTGGACATCGCTGGCAAAGCCAGCATTTATTGCCCATCCCTTATTGCCCTTGAGAAGGTGGTGGTGAGCTACCTTCTTGAACCGCTGCAGTCCGTGTGGTGAAGGTTCTCCCACAGTGCTGTTAGGTAGGGAGTTCCAGGATTTTGACCAGCGACGATGAAGGAACGGCAATATATTTCCAAGTCGGTGTGGTGTGTGACTTGGAGGGGAACGTGCAGGTGGTGTTGTTCCCATGTGCCTGCTGCCCTTGTCCTTCTAGGTCATGGGATTGGGAGGTGTTGTCGAAGAAGCCTTGGCGAGTCACTGCAGTGTATCCTGTGGATGGTATACACTGCAGTCATGGTGAGCCGGTGGTGAAGGGAGTGAATATTTAGGGTGGTGGATGGGTTGGCAATCAAGTGGGCTGCTTTGTCCTGGATGGTGTCGAGCTTCTTGAGTGTTGTTGGAGCTGCACTCATCCAGACAAGTGGAGAGTATTCCATCACACTCCTGACTTGTTCCTTGTAGATGGTGGAAAGGCTTTGGTGAGTCAGAAGGTGAGTCACTCGTTGCAGAAAACAGCTGGTCAAAGGTGACCCCCAGGATGTTGATGGTGGGGGATTCAGCGATGGTAATGCCGTTGAATTTCAAAGGGGGGTTGTTAGACTCTCTCTTGTTGAAAATGGTCATTGCCTGGCACTTGTCTGGCGCAAATATTACTTGCCACTTATCAGCCCAAACCTGGATGTTGCACGCGGGCATGGACTGCTTCATTATCTGGTTTAATTCTGAGGGAGCAAATTTAAGTCAATACTGTGAATCCAGTACGTCTCTTTAGAATGGTTCATCAGTTTTCCCTTGAGGGAGAAGGAAGATGATGATCGTCAGCTGATTTACCTGTTGACCAGAAAAGATGCTATCAACATTTCAGCTACTCCGAATTTCAGACTTCTGATGCCTACTTCCCTCGGACTTCCCCCAGAAATTTTTAGCAGCATTCACATAATATGAAGTCACCGTCCATTGGAAATCACTATAAGCCTTGTCTGCTAGAGGCACTGGACACAGATTTGGGAACTAGTATGTGGCATAAATTAGATGCTAAGTAAACACTTGAGTTGGAGTTGCAAGCTTATCAAAATAAAAAGCTCAGGCCACAGGCCCAAATATAACTATGCAGAAAATAGCATACTCACTCGGGGGCAGTAGGAATGTGACTCATGTTGACAATGGGAGAAAGTGAATGATAGATAAACCACAGGGACATGGTTAAAAAATGCAGAAAGCGCAACTACATGTCGCAAGGATAGATATCTCAAAGGAACAAAGATTCTCTCATGCTAGGATACATTCATTTATCCACGAAGAATAATAAATAAACCACATCTGTAAATCTTATTGTGCAAATGTGATTCTCAATGGGATGGATAGATAGATCAATCTAAATTGGAATAGTATGAACTGGTCTGAAAATAAACGATCCTAATTTTTCCTGAGAAAATGTTTTAAAAAGACCCTAAAAATGCATTCGTTCTTATCCCTAATTCAAGTTTCAATTATGCAACACATTGCACACCCACACGCAAAGAAACACTGATCCATGCATAATGGGCTGATTAACAAGAGAGGCCTTGGTGCAAGAGGTGGACAGAAGGAGGGACATCCTATATCCGCGGGGGTGGAGGTGGGGTGGAGCAAGAGACCCTCCAGACATATACTCAAATAGCTGTGGAAGGCAGCGGGGGACAAAGTCAATACCAGGTGCACAGAAACCATGAACATGGATGCAGTGCAGGAAGAAGTTCAGTGCTTTAACATGAGTGGTCAAGGTGAGTGAGGTCAACTGTCAAGTGGCATCACCTACCAACTGCACCATTAGCCGCATCCACAACTCACAGGCCACACACACTGGCAGCCATTCAACCATGATAGGCACATCACCCAGACACACGTTCCGCTTTCTTGCAGAAGGTGGCGCATAACAGGAGGCAGCAGTAGCATTTAGCACCTCGAGCCTGTTCCGCCATTCAATGAGATCATGGTGGACCTGTGACCTAACTCCATATACCTGCCTTAGCCCCTTAATACCCTTGGTTCACAGAAATCTATCAATCTCAGAGTTAGAATTCCCAATTGAGTTAGCATCAACTGCCGTTTTCAGAAGAGCGTTCCAATCTTCTCCTGACCTTTGCGTGTAGAAGCGTTTCTTAACTTCACTCCTGCACGTCCTGGCTCTTAATGTTAGACTATGTCCCCGCGTCCTAGTTTTCAAGTATAGGAGACCTCCAAAAACGGCTACAAATGTCTCTGCAGCCAGAAGCAATAATCCAGCCATTAACCTGTAAATCCTGCATGGTCCCTTTAAATAGCGCTGGTGGGGGTCCTCCAGACACTCTAAGACACATTCAAATGGTCGTTGTTAAGATTGTGCGTTGAGTTGAGTGTTAGATACCATTTTGGGACTTACCACTTTAAATCAACGATGCACACTGATTATATCCATTTTCTACTTACTTTACGTGCTTCTGGCATTTGGTATTTGCGCATGCACTAACTCCTATGCCAAGATGGCATCTGGCGCACATCACGCTGGAAACATGCGTGCGCAGCCAAGATGCCATCTTGGATGTTCGGGAGGCTACGTCGCGCTCTAATAACGGGCGCTACACGGCCCATTTTAGCGCCCATTAAAATTAAGAAAAAAAACCATCCCCATACGCAGTGCCCAGTGAGACTCAGAGATTTTGGTAAATGTTTGATTCAAAATAGCTTGATTATGATGAATTATTTTTATATACTCTTTACAGTGAGAAGAATGTCTGGGTTGTTATTCAGAGCTGAAAGACTACTTGGTTTATCCAAAAGTGGAAAATACTTGGGAAATTGGTACAAGTCAATGAATGCCAATTGCAGTGGATCGCCCAAGAAAGCAAAGTGTGATATTGGTCGATCATGGCAGCGCTCCTTCTGTCTTACCCTTTGCTGATTGGGGACATTATGTCCACCTGAACATAGAGTAATTTAAACTTTCCAATGGCTCTATTCAAAGGAGAGCAGGGAAATCTCCCAGTGTCCTGCCCAACATTCCCACCTCAACCAAAACCACCAAAAACAGATAAACTGGTCATTCAGCTCATCAGTGTTTATGGAGCCTTGCTGTGTGCAAAATGTTTCTCATTTCAGCGACAGCAATTCAAAGTAATTCATCATATGTGAAGCGGCTTTGGGACATTACTGAGAGATGTAATAAGACATTATATAAATGTAAGTATTTCTTCTTCAATAATAACCGAAATAATTTGGCAGGCTGCCCACTTCCACACTCCCCCCCCACCTCCCCCCTGCCCCCAACAGAATAACTGGAGGTCTCAATCTCAATGTTTAATAATCTCCCTACAGTAGTTCAGCCAGTTTTTGGGGTGCTGTGGCCGATCGTCACTGCTCAAGCGGTGGTGCTTAGGAGTATTGTGAGAGCAGGCTTTATCCTGGCTGTTATCCCGAGGCCCTTGAAGTCATTTGCGCAAGATCGTCTTGGGACTCCAAAAGAAACCCAGTTCTTGTTTTAAGGGAAGAGCTAATTTCTCTTGACTGGCAGCTGTAGTCACTTTGCCTAGAGGCTTAATTGTAGATTCACAATCTGTGGCTAGAGTTATCTGTAGGGTAGGATTCCTTGGATAGCAAACTGTCAGTTTGGGCTTTCATTTGTTTTGTGCGTTAGAACTCGTGCATGTGCTAATTTTGCTTTGAGGGACAGTTATTTTGTGTCTTGTTATTAATTGAGTGGCATTAACTTATGTCCATGCTCCGAAACTTTCTTCTGTGAATATCTGGTTCTAATGCACCGTAGTGCATCGCCCCAGTATTAATGCTTTCTTTGCTTAATTACTTGTTAAGCAGCTATTGGTGTGGAACTGCAAATTTACTTAATTCCCACACCACATTCATTTCTCCCATTTAAAGCTAGGGTTCCAGCACCTTCCAAAGCCAAGCTAGCTGAAATATTGAGCAGAGTTGGGGATTTTGCCTAAAAGAGTCTTTCGGTGAATTCTGCGACATGGGTATCACACTAAATCTAGCAATGCTGGATACTTTGGAGGAGGAACAGCTGCAGCCGATAACCACTGCCTGGCAGGACCTAAAGCCGTAAGAGGTGGATTTACAAAACTTGCTAGTACTCAATGCAGCTCGAGTACTGCCGACTTGTCATCTTGCGGTCAGCAAAACCCGCAACTCATTTAAAAAGAACTTGGATGAGCACTTGAAGTGCCATACTGACCAAGTGCTGGAAAATGGGATTAAGCTGGATAGCTCTTTTTCGACCGGCATGGACATGATGGGCCGAATGGCCTCCTTCTGTGCCATAATTTTCTATGATTCTACTTGGACCTCGGCCCAAGGCTAGCTCCTGGAACTAGACCTACAACCACAGAAGACTAGCTGAACAGCACTTTTTGTAGAAATGAAAGTGACCACTGCACTGAGTTTCTATCCTACCGAGTGCACCCAGATACCAATGAGGCAATACTCAGATTAGCCAGTATCCAGTTCACTGCTGCATCACTGAGGTAAAAGATGCTAGGTAAGGTAAGGGTATCAAGGGATATGGAGCTAAGGTGGGTAAATGGAGATGAGGTACAGATCAGCTATGATCTGATTGAATGACGGAGCAGGCACAAGGGGCTGAATGGGCTACTCCTGTTCCTACGTTCCAATGCTTTCTTCCACTCTGCATCAGCATGCACTAGACCCACTTTTAGCAATCGTGCGGTGTTCCGAGTGCAAGATGCTAATGATTACATTCACGTTGTGAGGAGTGCACTTCCTTGTATCAACAGATAAGATTATTGCTCCCTCAAAATTCATATGATGTGGAGATGCCGGTGATGGACTGGGGTGGACAAATGTAAGGAATCTTACAACACCAGGTTATAGTCCAACAGTTTTATTTAAAAATCACAAGCTTTCAGAGATTATCTCCTTCGTCAGGTGAGTGAGTGAAAGGTTCTCAAATCGCATATCTTATATTAGGCTGGGACACGATCACACCAATCAAAGTTGACGTTGGTGTTCAGACAGGTTAGCCACGGAAAACAGTACATCCCAGTATACTGAATACACAATGGGTCAGATTACAAAGCCAGAGAAAGAAAGAGACCCGAAAGGCAGAGAGAGAGAGAGAGAGAATGTCCAGTTGTATTAAAAACAGATAACTTTTTTTCCCTGCTGGTGGGGTTACGTGTAGCGTGACATGAACCCAAGATCCTGGTTGAGGCCGTCCTCATGGGTGCGGAACTTGGCTATCGATTTCTGCTCGACAATTTTGAGTCTGAATGGGTAGAATAATTGTGTTTCCTCCAAGGCGGCCTTCGAGACAAGCTTTCAGAGATGTACTGGGATGTACTGTTTTCCGTGGCTAACCTGTCTGAACACCAATGAACCTTTGATTGGTGTGATCGTGTCCCAGCCTAATATAAGATATGCGATTTGAGAACCTTTCACTCACTCACCTGACGAAGGAGATAATCTCCGAAAGCTTGTGATTTTCAAATAAAACTGTTGGACTATAACCTGATGATGTAATATTCATATGGTAAGTGACCATCAGCAAAAACTGTGGATTGACGACCATTTTTCAGGGAGCACTCAGTGCACAATGCTTGAGGGAATCCAGGGTTCCCAAGTTGTTTGACAAAAATAAAAAATGCTAGGTTGACTTATTGAAGATGAATAACTCGCTCCAAATTTAAGCTTTGCGGAATCCTAGACCCAACAAGAAAGTTTCTACATTGACGCAAATTCCTAAAGCAGAAATATAATATAGGAGACCTTGGCCCTCATTAATCAATATTTCTGATGATTGGACTACTCTGGTAGTACCTTGCAGTATACGCTGGAATGAATGGGCAGAATAATTGTAGTATGCTGCACAACATTACCATTGGGAAAGATGTATGCAGTTTTTTCTGAACAAATGCTGCAGCAAGGCAGGTCCCAGGAAGAGGAACATGAACCCCCACTGCAGCACATCAGTCAATGCTGTAAAAGATATAGATACAACTGACATTGATCAACAATGGCCCTGATTTTAAAGCTGGGGAGGGGATGGCGGCTATGGTGTGTGCGAGTCCTAAAGGGGATGGGGAACCCGGGGAGTCCGGTGATGTGGAATCGCACATTACCATAAATTTTTCTCGATGACCCGCCTGAACCCGGCCAGATCCACTACCTGGCGGGCGGGATTAGGAATTCGGCGGCAGGAGGCCACAGCTGGGGGATCCTGGGAATAGTCCCGGGAGTCACTTAAGTGGTGAGGGGGCCTTTGGATGCAATCAGGGGAGGGGGGAGGAGGCCGGGGCAAGAGAGGCCAAAGGCTTCTTTGTGAGGCAATGAGAAGCACTCCTGATGCTCATAGCCTACAAGGAAACCTAAAATAAAATGTTAAAACTTACCTCGCTGGGCCGCTTCTGGCCCACGATCAGAAGCTCACTGCTGCTCTGCTCAGGCCTCCAACTAAAGTTGCAGATCGTGCCCTGATGACATCATCAGACATGATCTGCATATTGAAAGAAGGATCTTAATGTGGGTGCCCGGCTTGTCTGCTCAACAGAGCAGGTTAACATTGCAACATGGTGGGAAGGCAGCAGGATCAGAGGGGGTAAGTGACTGCCCTCATTTTAACTTCCCCACGGGGGGCGGGGAATTAAAATCAGGGCCAATGTCTTTCCTTGAGGCTTGTATATGGTTATTTGTGAAAACAGGACAGTTGGGGAAATTACCCCAAACCTCCCCACGTTGGCGTTCACCCAGATAAAGTGCTACTAAGGCACTGAAGTTATGAAATGAAGTTACTCTAGGGACTTTTCTGAGCCCCTAACCCCAATTCAGAGGACCAAAACGATTTTCTAAATTAGAATCATTCTCAATACTTTGGCTGACGTGAGCTGAAGCAGAGAGGAGATGTTGGCTGGGACTGAAGTGTCTTGCTGGGAGTGGGCACCAACTGAAAGCTGATGCTATTGACTTCTCAGTTGATCAAGCCAGCCAAAGGATTGGGTTGGTCGGCCAGCGTAGGTGTACGGAATCCAGAATCCTTTGTAACTACTGACATGGAACCAAAGCTTCTAATGAAAGAAATCTTTGTCCAAAGACAAGCAGAGATAATTTGAGCTCTGTGTGATCTTGGTAGATCAGTGTGGTTCACTTAAGCTGTATCCTGCCCAATCACTGAAGCTGCCAGAACAGATTTACAATTCTGTTTCCTTGGTCAGAACTTCAAAGAGATATAGTTCAGACTAGCTCAGCTCCTGCAGTGGTAATAAATACAAGGGAAGAAACACTAATCATATAAAGTTATTGATAAGAGAATAGCTTAGCATTTAGATTGCTACCTTTTATTATTTTCCTTTCAAAGAACCAGATAGAAGTAGTTCTACTTTTAGTATGTGTGTATATTATGTTACTATTATTAATTTGATTGTTCATCTTTTGTGAAATACTTTTGCTTAATAGTTAAACTTAAAACCAGGTCTGATTTTATGATGCACTGTTTATCAAAGATGAGAGAGGAAGATCTTCTGAAGGCGTAGGATAATTCCACTGCCAAAAAGCATTAACAATGAGGTTGTTTCTTTTTGTTATCCTGTGCACATTATCAAAAGCCTACTTAGATAAGAAGCCTATTGAAGATACTCTCAAAGGCGTAGGGAGTAGGGATTCAACTCTTACAGTGATCTGAGATATGTGGGCCAAAAATCTAGAATAAGAAATGTTAAAAAACCCAAAAATCCCCAAAACCTAAAAGACTTATCTCCCACTATTTGAGATGTATAGTGCATGCTTCAGCTGATGGTCTTAGAGTAGATCAGTCTGCTGATGGGCTCTAATGCCCTCCCTGTGCGACCAAGAGTGATTGTGCTATTTGGCTTTAGAATGCAGGTTTGGCTCTAAGATCTTACACAAAGTGAAAGAAGGTACATTGATGCCATCTTTTGTCCTGGACCATGGCCAAAACTTCAGATATTGTTAATTATCCCTTCTTGTCAGCTTTGAACAGACTTTCCACTCTTCCAAACTGTGTCTCAATGGAAAAGAACATAATCACTGGAAGTGACAACTATTGCTGGGAATGCTTGATAAGGAGATGTACAGAATTTGAATCCCAGGGGTGAGCATCAACCAAAGCAGGTTTTGATCTGATCAAAACAATTCTTTGACTGGATGTTTCTTCTACTGAAATACGTCTTGAAAAAAAAAGTTAAGTCCCCATTAATAAAATTGGTGGAATCTACTTCAAATGAATAGTTAAAGAGACAATGAAAAAATGCCGGGAATATGGCTATGAACGAAAAGGCATGGGATTCCGACAGTCAGAAGTATTCAAAAAAGATGGAATGTGTTTATTGGGCTGAGAGAAACAGTGTAACACAACGGGTGAAAAAAGAACTGTGCAGGAAATGACTATATAAAGGGTTTGAGTAGAGATCATGTAGCCTTCACGACAAATGTTTGAAGGAACAGTGCATAATGGATCTCCCTGCATTCCCAGCTCAACAAAAAAAATACAACAAAAAGGTTAGAACGGCTTAAAAATAACATTCAAAAGATATTTGCCTGAAATGTTAAGACCTCCAAGTAGTCATTGAGGGTCGAGGGAAAGAGTGGATACTTCCCTTCCACCAGTTACCCACTTGAAAAAAAAAGCTACTGGAAAAATTCCAGGGCATCAAAGTATAGTTTCAATTGCATAGATATACTGAATAAAAGCCAGGCATTTGCTGTAACAGGCGGTAACAATGGTATGTTTTAGTCCACTATTTTTAAAAATTTGTTCATGGGATGTGGGCTTCGCTGGCAAGGCCAGCATTTATTGCCCATCCCTAATTGCCCTTGAGAATGTGGTGGTGAGCCGCCTTCTTGAACTGCTGCAGTCCGTGTGGTGAAGGTTCTCCCACAGTGCTGTTGGGTAGGGAGTTCCAGGTTTTTGACCCAGCGACGATGAAGAACGGCGATATATTTCCAAGTTGGGATGGTGTGTGACTTGGAGGGGAACATGCAGGTGGTGTTGTTCCCATGTGCCTGCTGCCCTTGTCCTTCTAGGTGGTAGAGGTCGCGGGTTTGGGAGGTGCTGTCGAAGAAGCCTTGGCAAATTGCTGCAGTGCATCCTGTGGATGGTACACACTGCAGCCACAGTGCGCCGGTTGTGAAGGACGTGAATGTTTAGGATGGTGGATGGGGTGCCAATCAAGTGGGCTGCTTTGTCCTGGATGGTGTCAAGCTTCTTGAGTGTTGTTGGAGGTGCACTCATCCAGGCAAGTGGAAAATATTCCATCACACTCCTGACTTGTGCCTTGTAGATGGTGGAAAGGCTTTGGGGAGTTGGGAGGTGGATATGAATGTAAAAGGTATGATCAGTAAGTTCGCTGATGATGCAAAAATTGGTAGGGTGGTAAATAGCGAGGAGGATAGCCTCAGTCTGCAGGACGATATAGATGGGTTGGTCAGATGGGCGGAACAGTGGCAAATGGAATTTAACCCGGAAAAGTGCGAGGTGATGCACTTTGGAGGGACTAACAAGGCAAGGGAATACACAATGAATGGGAGGACCCTAGGCAAGACAGAGGGTCAGAGGGATCTTGGTGTGCAAGTTCACAGATCCCTGAAGGCGGCGGAACAGGTAGATAAGGTGGTAAAGAAGGCATATGGGATACTTGCCTTTATTAGCCGAGGCATAGAATATAAGAGCAAGGAGGTTATGATGGAGCTGTATAAAACACTGGTTAGGCCACAGCTGGAGTACTGTGTGCAGTTCTGGTCGCCGCACTACAGGAAGGATGTGATCGCTTTGGAGAGGGTGCAGAGGAGATTCACCAGGATGTTACCAGGGCTGGAGCGCTTCAGCTATGAAGAGAGACTGGGAAGATTGGGTTTGTTTTCCTTGGAGCAGAGGAGGCTGAGGGGGGACATGATTGAGGTGTACAAAATTATGAGGGGCACAGATAGGATGGATACTAAGGAGCTTTTTCCCTTCGTTGAGGGTTCTATAACAAGGGGACATAGATTCAAGGTAAAAGGCGGGAGGTTTAGAGGGGATTTGAGAAAGAACTTTTTCACCCAGAGGGTGGTTGGAGTCTGGAACTCACTGCCTGAAAGGGTTGTGGAGGCAGGAACCCTCACAACATTCAAGAAGCATTTGGATGAGCACTTGAAATGCCATAGCATACAAGGCTACGGACCAAATGCTGGAATATGGGATTAGAGTAGACAGGGCTTGATGGCCGGCGCGGACACGATGGGCCGAAGGGCCTCTATCCGTGCTGTATAACTCTATGACTCTATGACTCACCACAGAATACCCAGCCTCTGAACCTGCTCGTGTAGCCACAGTATTTATGTGGCTGGTCCAGTAAAGTTTATGGTCAAAGGTGACCCCCAGGATGTTGATGGTGGGGGATTCAGCGATGGTAATGCCGTTGAATGTCAAGGGGAGGTGGGTAGACTCTCTCTCATTGGAGATGGTCATTGCCTGGCACCTGTCTGGCGTGAATGTTACTTGCCACTTATCAGCCCAAGCATGGATGTTGTCCAGGTCTTGCTGCATGCGGGCACAGACTGCTTCATTATCTGAGGGGTTGTGAACAGAACTGAACACTGTGCAATCATCAGCGAACATCCCTATTTCTGACCTTATGATGGAGGGAAGGTCATTGATGAAGCAGCTGAAGATGGTTGGGCCTAGGACACTGCCCTGAGGAACTCTTGCAGCAATGTCCTGGGGCTAAGATGATTGGCCTCCAACAACCACTACCATCTTCCTTTGTGCTGGGTATGACTCCAGCCACTGGAGAGTTTTCCTCCTGATACACAACCATAGTAGAATGCTGTGAGCATTGATGTGTGCAGTCAATTTGACTCTCTGTTCAATTGTTCGAGACTGACACCATAATGATTAACAGCTATATGACTTTATTTAGCACAAGCAAGAATCAATACATTACAGTATTTAAGCAGTAGCTTAAAAAGCACAAATGAGAATCATGTTACCCCGTTAAGCTTTGGGTAGAAGCCGCGACCTCGTTCCTCATTCCTTCATTCATGTACTCTCGTTCTCCTGCCTGGTACTCTCTTTTCTGTCCTCTACATTTAAAGGCTCAGACTCCCCAATTATACCCCCAAAAAAGTAACTGTGGCAAAATACATCCAATCGGGTATCTTCCAAAATACCCACCTTAACTTACCCATTCATATATACAACACGTACTTGTCCAGAAGAGACAGTGCCTTGTGGCCCCCG
Source organism: Heptranchias perlo (assembly GCF_035084215.1). Lineage (NCBI taxonomy): Eukaryota > Metazoa > Chordata > Chondrichthyes > Hexanchiformes > Hexanchidae > Heptranchias > Heptranchias perlo. The sequence goes on along the minus strand of NC_090345.1, from coordinate 41,247,401 downwards.
ATTATCTCTCCTTATCCTTAGCACAATGTTCCTCAGTCCCTGCAGTTGATAACTCATCCTATAAGCATTGGAAATGACAGGAGTACTGGCTTGCTTCAGCATTCCATTATGTCTGAAGGAGTGGAGGTACCCCTATATCCGTCCCTTAGTTTGCAGTAACAGGATTCTAATGGCTTTTATTGCCTGCAGCTGCAGTAAGTTAATTTAAAAGCAGTCTATGTTATAGTACAGTAGTTTCAGCTAAAGCCTTGATTAATTAACCCTTTTGAGCCTGGTTCCCCTAATTACCTTAACCTATATTTCCTTATAGTCCCCACCTTGAGACCGAGAGAGTCCGGCTTTCGAGTCCTCACACCAACCTTATTTTCCCCTGAGCAAAGCTATGGTTTCTAAGGTCTGCTGTCTTTGGTTGACTTTCTTCAGGGTCCGCTTCACACACATTAGTAATATGATTAAAACGATTATCATGATCCCCTGGACGAGCACAAAGCCATATGAGAGTAATCTTACCCATGGATTCTGCCTGACATTATACACTGTTACCCATCGTTCATGATTCAAAAAGGTAAATGTCCTCTTTTCAATGTTAACATTGTGTTGTTTCATTTCAGTCTTTCAATCGTAATCCCCCACAGCCATATGACCTTATCTAACATTCTCATCTTGTCAGCACCACATACCTATCTGAGCCATTCACTCTTCTGGTCCAAGTGGGCTATGGACTTCCAACTGTCCCAAGAGCTCTACCTTTGGGTGTATAGTGCCCTATCTTTATACTATTTGGCTGTCGAGGTTGCACATACGTATCTCTGGTCTTATCTCCTAATCGTAAATTATCCCACTCCTATGCTGGTTCTGTGTTAAACAACTTCAGATAAACTACCAGGTAGTGTGAATACCTCATCCTTTATCTCCTAACTTAGAAGCTGCTTTTGTTCACACAGAGACAGCAACTTTGTCTCCCCCAGCACCACCCTCTTGCTAAATACCTAGATGCTATGTGAGATGGGATACTTGACTGCTCAGTTTAAGCCATATTCTTACATCTCCCTCCCTTTGAACCCGAATGAAACCTCTCTGGGTCAATTTTCACCTTAACTGTCTCCTTGGTTTTATCTAAGATCACGTTGAGTTTACATTTTATCAACATTATGTTTACATAAGCACACAGACATATATATTGCTTCTAAGTTTCGTTTGGTTAATACAGAAACCTGCAGTGTATCATAATTTCAAGAAATCATTGACTTAAAAGCTTCTCCAACTCTCCTTTTACTAATAAGCACCATGTGGCTATTTTTCCTCACTTGTCCCAATTTCATTGTTAACTCAAAAGGAACCTAACACTGAATTTTGGAAATCCAAATTTCTATGTCCCTTATTATTTTAATTTCAATCTCTGTTAGGTACCAGTGTTCAACTCTATCCTGATTGTTTCATTAATAACTATTTCTTTATGGAGCATGTGTCAGTGCCTTAATTAAAAGGTTTTCTCACTCTCCTGGGCCACATAAACCATTTCATGTCATGCTGTTGTCAAGTAACTGAGCATGTACCGGGTAAGGTAGCATAGTGGTTATTTTATTGGACTAGTAATCCAAAGGCCCGGACTAATAATCCAGAGTCATGAGTTCAAATCCTGCTACGGTAGCTGGGGAATTTAAATAAAAATCTGGAATTAAAATACCAGTATCAGTAATGGTGGCCACGAAACTACCGGATTGTTGAAGGAAACCTGCCGTCCTTACCCGGTCTGGCCTATATGTGACTCCAGACGCACAGCAATGTGGTTGATTCTTAATTGCCCTCTGAAATGGCCTAGCAAGCCACTCAGTTGTACAATCTCGCTAAAAAAAGTCATAAGAATAAAACCGGCTGGACCACTTGGCATCGGATCACCAGGCACCAGGCATGACAAAGGCAAACCAAGCCCAGTCGACCCTGCAAGGTCCTCCTCACGAACATCTGGGGACCTGTGCCAAAATTGGGAGAGCTGTCCCACAGACAAGTCAAGCAACAGCCTGACATAGCCATACTCACAGAATCATATCTTTCAGCCAACGTCCCAGACTCTTCCATCACCATCTCTGGGTATGTCCTGTCCCACTGGCAGGACAGACCCACCAGAGGTGGTGGTACAGTGATATACAGTCAGGAGGGAGTGGCCCTGGGAGTCCTCAACATTGACTCTGGACCCCATGAAACCTCCTGCTGATGAATTAGTCCTCCTCCATGTTGAACACCACTTGGAGGAAGCACTGAGGGTAGCAAGGGCACAGAATGTACTCTGGGTGGGGGACTTCAATGTCCATCACCAAGAGTGACTCGGTAGCACCACTACTGACCCAGCTGGCCGAGTCCTGAAGAACATAGCTGCCAGACTGGGCCTGCAGCAGGGGGTGAGCGAACCAACACGAGGGAAAGACTTACTTGACCTCATCCTCACCAATCTACCTGTCGCAAATGCATCTGTCCATGACAATATTGGTAGGAGTGACCACCGCACAGTCCTCGTGGAGATGAAGTCCCATCTTTGTACTGAGGACACCATCCAACGTGTTGTGTGGCACTATCACCGTGCTAAATGGGATCGATTCACTGGCTCAAAATTGGGCATCCATGAGGCGCTGTGGCCCATCAGCAGCAGAATGTATTCCAGCACAATCTGTAACCTCATGTCCCGGCATATTCCTCTCTCTACCAGGGGATCAACCCTGGTTCAATGAGGAATGTAGATAAGCATGCCAGGAGCAGCACCAGGCATACCTAAAAATGAGGTGCCAACCTGGTGAAGCTACAACTCAGGACTACATGCATGCTAAACAGCGGAAGCAACATGCTATAGACAGAGCTAAGCGATTCCACAACCAACGGATCAGATCAAAGCTCTGCAGTCCTGCCACATCCAGTCGTGAATGGTGGTGGACAATTAAACAACTAACGGGAGGAGGAGGAAGCTCTGTAAACATCCCCATCCTCGATGATGGCGGAGTCCAGCATGTGAGTACAAAAGACAAGGCTGAAGCGTTTGAAACCATCTTCAGCCAGAAGTGCCGAGTGGATGATCCATCTTGGCCTCCTCCCGATATCCCCACCATCACAGAAGCCAGTCTTCAGCCAATTTGATTCACTCCACGTGATATCAAGAAACGGCTGAGTGCACTGGATACAACAAAGGCTATGGGTCCTGACAACTTCCCAGCTGTAGTGCTGAAGTCTTGTGCTCCAGAACTAGCTGCGCCTCTAGCCAAACTGTTCCAGTACAGCTACAACACTGGCATCTATCCGACAATGTGGAAAATTGCCCAGGTATGTCCTGTCCACAAAAAGCAGGACAAATCCAATCCAGCCAATTACCGCCCCATCAGCCTACTCTCAATCATCAGCAAAGTGATGGAAGGTGTCATCGACAGTGCTATCAAGTGGCACTTACTCGCCAATACCCTGCTTACCGATGCTCAGTTTGGGTTCCGCCAGGACCACTTGGCTCCAGACCTCATTACAGCCTTGATCCAAACATGGACAAAAGAGCTGAATTCCAGAGGTGAAGTGAGAGTGACTGCCCTTGACATCAAGGCAGCATTTGACAGAGTGTGGCACCGAGGAGCCCAAGTAAAATTTAAGTCAATGGGAATCAGGGGGAAAACTCTCCGGTGGCTGGAGTCATACCGAGCACAAAGGAAGATGGTAGTGGTTGTTGGAGGCCAATCATCTCAGCCCCAGGACATTGCTGCAGGAGTTCCTCAGGGCAGGTGTCCTAGGCCCAACCATCTTCAGCTGCTTCATCAATGACCTTCTCTTCATCATAAGGTCAGAAATAGGGATGTTCGCTGATGATTGCACAGTGTTCAGTTCCATTCACAACCCCTCAGATAACGAAGCAGTCCTTTCCCGCATGCAGCAAGACCTGGACAACATCCAGGCTTGGGCTCATAAGTGGCAAGTAAAATTTGCGCCAGCCAAGTGCCAGGCAATGACCATCTCTAACAAGAGAGAGTCTAACCACCTCCCCTTGACATTCAACGGCATTACCATCGCCAAATCCCCCAACATCAACATCCTGGGGATCTCCTTTGACCAGAAACTTAACTGGACCAGCCATATAAATACTGTGGCTACAAGAGCAGGTCAAAGGCTGGGTATTCTGCAGCGAGTGACTCACCTCCCTACAAGGCACAAGTCAGGAGTGTGATGGAATACTCTCCACTTGCCTGGATGAGTGCAGCTCCAACAACACTCAAGAAGCTCGACACCATCCAGGACAAAGCAGCCCACTTGATTGCCACCCCATCCACCACCCTAAACATTCACTCCCGTCACCACCGGCGCACAGTGGCTGCAGTGTGTAGCATCCACAGGATGCACTGCAGCAACTCGCCAAGGTTTCTTTGACAGCACCTCCCAAAGCCGTGACCTCTACCATCTGGAAGGACAAGAGCAACAGGCACATGGGAACAACACCACCTGCACGTTCCCCTCCAAGTCACACATCATCCCGACTTGGAAATATATCGCCGTTCCTTCATCGTCGCTGGGTCAAAATCCTGGACTCCCTTCCTAACAGCACTGTGGGAGAACCTTCACCACACGGACTGCAGCGGTTCAAGAAGGCGGCTCACCACCACCTTCTCAAGGGCAATTAGGGATGGGCAATAAATCCTGGCCTCACCAGCGACGCCCACATCCCATGAACGAATAAAAAAAATGTCTGAGACCGTTCTTCATTGCATCTTCATCATGCATTTCTGCAGACTGGTTGCCTCACTTGCAACATTAACTTTCTGCTGGCCAGTTCCTTTTTCCTCATGGTATTTCTGTATGTGTTTCCATGGCACACTTCATATGTCCAGTGAGATTCAATCCTGGAAGAGCAACTGCTCTGTTTGAAGAGTGGTTCCAATAGCTCACCAGGCCAAAGGCCTTCTTGGTCTCCATGTCCAATTGATGACAACATACATTTGTATCTTTCATGTCCATTGTAGCCATTCTTGGACTTTCAGGTTAACTTATCAAAATATCAGGGGGTGTCTGGAGGTCTTTGCTTATCTCCCCCTGCATTGTCCCGATATCTTAGGTAGTGGCCAGGCTATCAAATGCAGTTTTCTCATTGTTCAGTATAGGCAAGGACACAAATATCTCCAAGAGAAAGCTATCAATTTACTATTCTCAGCTACACTTTCCTGACTTCCACTAGATTGTACATTTGTACCAGATTGATATCTTTTGGTAAATCATGCCCTGGTCAATGACTTAAGACAAATTCCCATTTGGTGGTAAATTTCTCTGTTTCTATCTTATATTCTCAATCACTTCCTCTCATCCAATTTTACACATCCCATTTTATTACCATTCATGAGCCCCAGAGGAACTTTACTATCCAATACAATATCTTAATAAGTTTTTTTGTTTATTTTACTTAAATTCTTCTTGATCAGCTTTTCATTTATCCCAATTCGAAAGCAGTATTGTTGGACTGACAGGACTTGTCAATGTACAATTTTATTTTCCCCCAAAATACTTTCTTCCTTGATACACAGCATTGGGCAGGAACCATTTAGACTCGCCTCCTTTTATTTTAAAATATAATTTGATTATCCCCTTAAATTACAGGTAAATTTACCCTTCTCCAGTGCTTGAACAGCAACTCATATCAATTTATCTTATCAATTCCAATTTCAGAAACAAATCATGCCCAGTCTTGGTGGTTTTGCAGTAGAGATCGAAGTGTTTCTAATTACTCTTGGCAAAATGTTTTCAAAAGAGGAGAAGCAACTTAGTTTACTCTTAGCTAAGTATTGAAGAGTTTTGATCAAGGCTGATGATTGTTTTCCCTTCTCTATGTAATTTTGAATTTTCAAAATCCAAGTCTTAAGTCTTCGTCCAAAACATCACCAAGCTGTGATATTGGATATCTGCCGATGTCTGCAGATAAGGTCTTAAATTCTTCACCCAGGAAACGGCCAGTGGTTTGAACACGCCTACAGCAAAGCTTGTTCCGTAACTTTGTGAAGCCACTTGTATGTCAAAGAACTACTCTTGGTAATCCTGTACCATCAACACTTATGCAGTCCTGAAACCAAAGTTCCCTGTGTAAAAAGAAAAGAATAACAGGATATCCATTGTGGCTCTTCTTGAGAGCCTGAGGGGTCAGATCAGCCATGATCTCATTAAATGGCGGAGCAGGCTTGATGTGCTGAATGGCCTATTCCTGCTCCTATCTCTTATGGTCTTATTAATTTGTCAATTCATGATTTCCTTCTGACACAGTGGGGAAATATCCACTTAAATTAAGAAACTTAAAAATCTTATACGCAATAACTAAAGCACAGGACCAGAAGAACATGGGAGAGCCCATCTCCCAAGTTTTCTCTCTCTCATTAAGGGACAATAAAACTGCTTGTGAGTCAGCAGATTAACCTGCTTGGAAGTTCAGGGGGTTGGGAGGAGTCAATCACAATAGTAGTTTTTTTAAAACTGTAATGTCATTAAAACAAAGATGCTTTAAAGAAGTTCAAATTGATCTTTTTCCAAAAAATCTTTGTGCTTTTATAACTGCATTAACTTGCACAAAGATTATAATACAATTAAACTCTGGATAATAAATTTCAGCATCCTTAACTTCCAATTTTCAAAACATGAGCTATAAAGGCACAAAACATTTAAAAAATTTTATCCATCCTTAGTAATTTAAAATCCCTTAAAAACAGCAGAAACTTTTAAACATTCTATGAAACAATTCTGCAGTACAATCTAACTACTCCAGTTCATTATCACAGAGATAGTAGAAATCCTTTATCCATTTTTTTTCTTCTTCATGGTTACTTTGGTTTGACCGTTGTCAATCACAAGATCAAAGGTCAGTTTACTAACAGCTATCACATTTTAGTACAAACAAGATGATTATCCCAAAATTATCAAAATTGATGCCCTGTACTTGATAACAAGATATTGTTCTTCAATTTACAGTTACACACAAGAGTAACTCCTTACACATCAATTCATGCCCACCAAATCTCAACATAACTTCAATCAGATCAATTCACGCTCACCAAATCTCAACACAATTTCAAACAGATTAATTTCCACACGTGATAATCTCATGTCCGGAATTTCAGACTCTTACTTTTTTTATATAAGAACCAGAATTTTATGTGGCCACAATAAAAGTCTGGTTTTCACAATTTAATCGGTTAGTTAACATCAATAACTCCAATTTTAATTCAGCAATATCAGAATTTAACACAAGACAGAACAGATTAAGTTATTAATATAGCACGTGTTTACTAAAACCCAGTAAATTACACCGTGTTTTGCTTCGTTCTTCAGTTGCACCTTTCCAAAAACTGTGAAAATACTGCAAATAACTGCTTTAACAGCTAAACAAAATCTTTGTTACATTACACAAAAGAGGAAAACACATAACAAGCATTAAAGAGGGAGTGTAGCTTACAACAGCGAAAAGAAGGCACTCACAATGAGGACAGGCTTTTAAAGAGACAGTACACTGAAAACAAAAGAACACATTCTGTAGCTTGTGATCCTCTCCCTTTCTCCTTCTGGATTCCATCATAGAACTCCATTCTATACCGACTCAAAGTCTCAAGCTCACAGTCTGTATCCTCACTCAAGCATGGTGTAGTGAAGGTCCCGCCATCTTTCTTTTTGTTCTTTCTTCCTCATCTTTCAACCTACCCTTCTGAATTTCAACTTCCTCTCAGCCTCCCAACTCCTGTGGCTGAAACAACAAGACTCCTGCTGTCCAATCCTCCTCATTAATTTCCTTCTCCTTTATCAGTTTCTTCATCTTCGTCTCCACCTCACACAAAGTCTGACAGATTTTAACTAATGCAATACAAGTTCCTATATTCTCCTGGATATACATTGCATCTGATTTTTTACATAATCTTTAACTCCTTGTCTTCTTGAACAATTCTGTAACCTTTTGGCATGAGTTCTCTTCAGGACTGGTCAAAAATGACACTAAATCTGTTACACATAATTTCTCAAAATTCCTATGTCATGCTCTCAACATTGGTTGAGCTAGCCACTCTGTCAGCACTAAAATGTTAATGAACCATCACTATACTACTGGTAGACTGCAATGTCCTACACTCCCCAAAGATTCCCTTCCTTAACTGATTAGGTGCTATTAGTCCACGTCGGTCCTAGGATCTCGCTTACACCAAATATGCCAATGGCTATTGTGTCAGTCTCCTGGCTGGCTCGCCAATTTGTAGTCAATTTGAGTCTCTGTTCAATTGTTCGAGACTAACATTATATTGGTTAATAGCTATATGACTTTATTTAGCACAAGCAAGAATCAATACATTACAGTATTTTAGCAGTCATTTACAAAGCACAATTGAGAATTATATTACCCTGCTGTCCTTTGGGTAGAAGCCACAACATCGTTCCTTGTTCCTTCATTCACATACTCTATTCTTGCTTACCTGCCTGGTACTCTTTTTTTTCTGTCCTCTACACTTAATAAAGGCTCAGACTCCCCAGTTATATCCCAAAAAATTGAACTGCAGCAAAATACATCCAGTCAGGTGTTTTCCAAAGTATTCCCCTTAATTTACCCACCATATAGACAACATGTACTTGTCCAGAGGAGACAGTGCCTTGTGGCCCCCCCCATTATCTCTCATTATCCTTAGCACAATGTTCCTCAGTCCCTGCAGTTGATAAGTCACCCTATAGGCCTTGAAGATGACAGGAGTACTAGCTAGCTTCAGCATTCCATTATGTCTGAAGGAATGGAGATACTGCTATATTTCTCCCTTAGTTTGCAATAACAAGATTCTCATGGCTGTTAGTGCCTGCAGCTGTGCTAAGTTAATTTAAAAGCAGCCCATGTTATGGTACATTAGTTTCAGCTTGAGTCTTGACTAATTAACCCTTTTGAGCCTGGTTCCCCTAAATACCTTAACCTATATTTCCTTATATGTGTTTTTTTTTTAGCTTCTGCATCTTGAGCATTAATAGCTTGATGCTATCCATATATCTCTATGTGGTAGCTGACCAATACCCAAGGCAGGTGTTGAATAATAACTCACTAATGACACTGCTCCAAGCAGAGAAAGATTACCCTGAGGACCATGTTTTGACTCCCTTTTGGTATTCTACACAAACTATACATCTGCTTCACCTGACTTGATTTTCCAATATGGGAAATTATGGATTTCTTGACCCAGAAATACTGTAATCAAGATGCAGATTTCGTGCTGAGGATGGTCTTCTTGCCATTACATCCACTCTCATGAATATTGAACAAAATACCAAGAAAATTATTTGTGATATAGACCGCAACAATGTGACTTTACGATCAATATCTGTCAGCCTAGACCAAATTACCACAGGCTTGAAAATTTTACCTAAATTAATGGCCACCATTTCTCGATCAGTGCCTTCCACTGAAACTCGATCATCCTTATCTAACATTGTCAAAGTCATAATGGAGGTTACAAATTACATCAAACGTGATGTAAATGGCCTTATTTGCCTGAGAAGAATAAGTGATGTGGTAATGTTGCATGTTCATGTTGGGAGCCTTTTATTTAGTTATCCCATTGGCATTATACGCAAGCTATGAAGGGTCATCAGCTCTAGTGTGCAGGATATAGAAAAATCAGCAAATTGAGTCAGCAGGTGTTCGATGGGCTTTGCACCCAATTCCTTTTTGTCTGAAATTTTCTGGCTACATCATGTGTGTCAGGATGCCTGTAGACGTTTGCGCCATTGCTTCAGTAAGACCGCAGAATGCATGCAAAATATTTAAATGAATATTTGACATTTTTCAACTTTTGCACCAGGATTACAACTTTTCCCTACCAAGCCGACTTTGAATGGTTACAAGGGAAAGCTCTATGTGAAATGGAATTCTTAAAGGGAAACAGACTTTGAATGTTTTGTTGCTTTGTTTACAGCACTTTACTTTAGTACTGATTGTTCTTCAGATAATGCCATGGGATCTTTTACATCCACCTGAGAGGGTAGTCAGCTCTTGTTTGTGTCTTCACATTTTAGTTTTACTTTCATTTAATTTTTGCCTGGCACTTTTTCACCACATCAGCTTTGGCAGCGGCTGCCAATGGGTTGAAATTTTTCCAAATCTTTCTAAAGGGTGTAATTTTTTTTGTTGCCCTCTGTTTAAGTAGCCAGACACCTTTACATTTCCACCTACACTGAGATTTTCCACACCCCTCCCTCCCCCGTTTGATTAGCTTCATGCACAGATCCAAAAAAAGGATATTGAATTGAAATATAATTCCGCTTTTTGTAGATATCTAGACATTTTATTGCTGGTTCTACCCTTGCTGAATTGTTGCACACAATACAAACTGGGGAGGATTTGCGGCTTCCTCCTGAAACAGGCACAAAGTGGGCAGAGTGGATGCGCTGTCTATCTGAAGCCAGCATCAGGAGGTCCAAACTATTTCCAGGTTCTGGCCTTCTTTGAATTGAGCCAGTAGCTGCGGACGCCAGCTGCACGTTAGTTGTAACACACCAAAACTCCCATAAGTGCACTGAGTAAAGATGCACAGACCTGAAATGAGTGTGAAAACTAACTCATTTAGCACAATCAATATGCAAAGATGAAATTAACTGCATATATTGATAACCTCACTCACAAAAATTATACGGATGGCAGTAGAAGGCAGTATAGAAAATTTAGCATTGGCACAGTAGGGTTGCCCTCCTAAAGTTGAAGCAGAGTAGAGTTTTAGTCTGTGTCTGGGTATGTTATATCTGCCCTTTAAGTGCTTTATGATGATTTAGCCAAAATAGAAATGGCTTCATCCCCTGCTCTGTAATCCCTTCACTCGCTGAACACAAAAAAAATGCTAGGGAATGTAGCTTTCTAAAATTTGCATATTGAGAGACAGGACCTTTGAAAAGAATAAGAAAGTGATTTTGCTTTGAATATGTTGTACATTCATGCTTTAACTTACCTGTATTCATATTGTGAATAAGCAAGAATCCTTTTAAGATCAAGAATTGAAATATGACACATTAAATATTGTATTGTCAAATGTGAATAGCACATTTTGAAATGTCTTATGTAAGCTGTGTGCCACATTAAAATACTTGTGTTACTTCTTTTCAGGCCACTGATCCAGATGCCAGTATTAACGGGCAAATTCGCTACAGCTTGGCAAACTTCAATAACCTTTTCAGAATAACATCAAATGGTAGCATTTACACAATGAGGTCATTGGACCGAGAAACAGAAGATAAGTATGATTTGCTTGTAGAGGCTTCAGATGGAGCAGTGGACCCTCGTCACTCAACCTTGACTGTACCAATCAGAGTCCTTGACGTTGATGATAACAGTCCTGTATTTTCACAATCCACCTACGTAGTTTCTGTGCCAGAAAACAATGCAGCTGGAATGGTTATTCTGCAGTTGCAGGTAAGCCAAACAAAGATAATATTCACTATGAATACATTACATTTATAATCTTGTAACATTTTCTGCATGAAAAGCATAAGGCTAGAAACTACTGCTGGTAATATCACAGAATAAATTATTAATACGCTCATAGTGCTATTGTAATCAAGGTATCCTGGTCAATCAAAAGTGAGAATCATACAAATGAAGCAGCCATATCCACATGTAGCCCAGGATGATTCTAGACCCAGCCTCTCCACTCCCAAACTGACTGCATCCAGGTTCTCTGCTTCCAATCCAACTACCTCACTCCTCTCCAGACTTTTACTACGAACCGTTCGCACAATACGTGTGCTCGAGGTCCTGAGTTTTGGTCCGCCTATACTCCAGTCTGTCGGCCTGGACTCATATCCATCTCTATTCATTGGGCATGGATTTGGCCCAAGCCCACCCTACTCCATTCCCTGTGAGTAACACCGAAGGAAATTGACTTATCATTATTCAGTTTGATTCCTATAATGGCTCTTGTTTCTGTTGACATTTTACAGTAAAGATGCTTAAAGTCATTGTTAAATTTGATCTGGTTTTAATCTTTGCTTTTCTTCACCTTTCTCAATGTTTTATATAAAATTCTCAAAGGAGAACTATAGTCCAGAATTTACTCCTAGTGAAAGAACTTGCATTTATATAGCACCTTTCATACTTCAGCACATCTCAAAACGCTTTGCAGTCTATGAATTAATTTTGAAGCGCAGTTACTTGTTTTGTACACAAACATGGAAGCCAATTTGCTTGCAGCAAGGTTCCACAAACAGCATTTGAGATAAATGACCAGTTAATCTATTTTGGTGAGTTTGATTGAGGGATGAATATTGGCCAGGGTACCAGGAGAGCTCCCGGCTCATTGGGTTAATGCCTTACCTGAAATACGACAGCCCCTACAACACAGCAATCCCTCAGAACTGCAATTAAGTGTCAGCCAAGAGTATGTGCCAGCGTTCCATCAGAAATTTCTAATTCAACCTACATCCCATTTCACACAGATTGAAATAGTTGTGCCGGATTTGCAAGAGTCTAGGAAAGTTATTGAAAGGATACATATTGCCATTTGGACCTCTGTGGGATCTTGGACACAATGATATACACTATATAAGCTTCAAGGGGCTTTTACTTCATCAGTGTGCAGGTGGTATGCAACCACCAGCACAGAATAATACAGGTAAATGCTGCATCCCCGTAAGCCTTCATTTTAACATAATCCTCAGTGCCACCATTGTTCAAAGGGGAAGGAAGGGAGGAAGAAAATAAACTTTCATTTATATAGTGCCTTATCACTGCTCTCAGAAATGTCCCAAAGTACTTCACCTACAGTATATTACATTGAAATGCAGTCACAGTTTTATGTAGGCAATCAAGAGAGCCATCTTTGATAGTAAGCAGGGAGATGAGCGACCAATCTGTTTTTGATGTTAGTTGAGGGAAGAATGCTGGCCAGGACACTAGGAAAAATCCCTTCAATTCTTTGAATTGTGTTGTGGAATCTTTAATGCCCCCTAAACCACCAGAACAGGCAAACAAGAGCTTGGTTTAATGCCTCACTTGATGGACGACACCTCCAACAATGCAGCATTCCCTCAGCACTGCAATGAAGTGTCAGCCTAGATTATGTATTTAAGTCTTAGAGTGCAGCTTGAGCCCACAACCTTCAGTCTCAGAGGCAAGAATGCTACCAAATAAACTTAGCTTCCAGGAAACCAAAGCTACCCTCTGCACATCATGGGCCATGACATCTTTGCGACAACCACACAGACAGAACAAAGTGCAGGTACAGAAAGGTACATGCAAAAACAAGGATATTCATAGAACAAATAAGAGATTCAGATATCTGGAATAATCGGTGAGACATACAGTACAGCCTTTTCAAGGGCTTAAGTGTGATAGTTGCCTGCTGCATGCTGCGTGCTTCACTGCACAAAGGCATCATCACAGAGAAAGAGCAACAGAATACAAAAGACGTTGCAGAGCAGATGGCTGAGAATGGAAAAATGACTGCAGAATCACCAGTGCAGGAAGAAAGCTCGGTGCGGCAGGTACTAATCCGAGACGTCTCCCAAAAGTAACTGAGCTGGCCAGTTTAAAAAAAACACATGTCAATTCACACGTGAAAATTTTCCTCTTCCACATCACCTCCTCACACACGTTCCTCCTCTGACCCTCGCATACCATTTATTTCCACCTTTTGCTATGGTCCTTCTATATTTTAAGCAGCAATATATAAATACTCAGTTCAAGTGCTGTGTTTTTATTTCTACTGTCTTGCATCCAGTGAATGTTGTCCCTTGATTACACATGGTGCTTTCCCTTGTGTTTGTTGTTTGAATGTGGTGTGAAATGCATAGTCTACTGCTGCTTCTCAGTGATTCCCTAATGAGGGCAGTAGGTGTACTGGTTGGTTGTAGAGTTTCACTGCCGGTGGTGACATGAGAGTGCCATGTACTGCAGACTCAGAGGTCCCTGTGTGTGAGTCAGCCATGTCCATTGCTCTTCTGGCAGCCTAGTCCTATATGCTTTTTGAACATGTATCAATACATTCGGTGTCAGCCGTGGCTCAGTGGTAGCACTCTCGCTTCTGAGTCAGAAGGTCGTGGGTTCAAGTCCCACTGCAGAGACTTGAGCACAAAATCTCGGCTCACACCCCAGTGCAGTACTGAGGGAGTGCTGCATTGTTGGAGGTGCCGTCTTTCGGATGAGACATTAAGCCACGGCCCCGTCTGCCCTCTCAGGTGGACGTAAAATATCCCACTGGACTATTTCAAAGAAGAGTAGAGGAGTTATCCCCGGTGTCCTGGCCAATATTTATCCCTCAACCAACATCACTAAAAAAAACAGATTATCTGGTCATAATCACATTGCTGTTCGTGGGAGCTTGCTGTGTGTAAATTGGCTGCTGCATTTCCTACATTTTAACAGTGACTACACTTCAAAAATACTTCATTGGCCGTAAAGTGCTTTGGGAAATCCTGAGGTTGTGAAAAGCGTTATATAAATGCAAGTCTTTCTTTCATTATGTATTGTCACGTGTGCAGAGATGCTTGATAGCCCAGATGTGGCATGTCCTAACAACCAATAATATGATCCTTGACTATTACATGTATGCCTCTGCTTCAGAGCATCCTCTCAGTATGTCTATTGAACAGAACATTGAACATCAGGGAAGTCTGCAAATCTCTGGTTCAAGGTTGTCTGTATCTGTTCTCCAAGCTGGTAAATAGTGCATCTTAGAAATTGGACTCCAAGGTTCCTATAGCAGTAATGTGAGTATTCCTGAGAGTTGCTTTACTGAGAGCAAGTTTACTACAGGACAGAGTTGCAATCTTGATTGGTGTGGAGTCCTATTTCTGGAAGTTGTGGGCTGCACTGAAGGTGCCACAGAGGTTGTCACATACTTCATGGCAAACAGCAGTGCAGATACACATTCGTCCATGATTGTACAGATTCAGCTAGTGGATTCCTCCAAGGTCCTCCTCCTAAGTGTTTGAAATGTGTTTTCCATGGAGATAAGAGACTTGTGCAGGCGATCCTGCTCGGGCAACAATCTGAACTTGTAAGCAAGTCTTGTGAGGCCTGAATCCCCAGGTGCTGCAGCAGAGCCAGTAATCATGCTGGACTGTGGCTCACCAAATGACTGTGCTTGTGTAGCCTACACTGCTTGGACTTCCTCCCCTTGTGTCCCCTCCTCAACCTCACCATCCATTTCCTCTGAGGGGATGGGGGTGTAGCTATGCTGATGCTTGGATGAGTTGGTGATTGTGGCACTGGGAGCTGTGAGGCATAGACTTGTTCAGAGGCATTATGTTGATTCACTGTTATTCTATTTCTGTCAAAAGAGAGAACAATGTCAAGTTTCTGTCTCAGTTAACAAGACTGCGACACTACAAGTTATTGCATGGTTTTATTAGTGATATTATTCAAGTTCAGTGTAGGCATGTGTGATTGTTATTCAGTCAAATGATGTCACATGGTACTAGACATGAGCTTGTGAACAGTCCCTGGCTTCATCCTTCACTTCCTCTGTGTTCTCCCTGCCAATTATTTACAATGTGGCCTCCCTGAATGGGGTACAGGGTTTGAATTGCCTGGTCCATTTCCAGTGTGGCGCTCTTCATATTGGTTGTCCTGCGAATTGAAGAATACTGGAAGTACATAGTACACTGATGGATAAAGTGATGGTCCTTTCTTTCCCTCAAACTTAAGGGGCTTTTACTGCTTCCTGTGGTGCATTCTTGGAGTGAAATTTGTCAGGAAAGAGCCTTACTGCTCTGGTATTCACTATTTCAAAATATTTAGTGACTGTTTAGCATCTTAAACAGATGCTGGACATTATTACTGCAGTTTGTGTTTCATTGACTGCCTCTTATATAATTATTACAGCGCACAGCTTCTTGCACTAAAGAACAGCAGTAAAACTGTGGTTTCATGAGCTTAAACAACATAACCAACACTCAAATAATTCTTGGCCATAAAACAGTCACTTTTAGCTTAGTGTGCTCTGTTTGATTTGTTGCCTCTCTCTCTCTCTCTTTATTTTCACCTTATTCTCTCTCCTCTCCAATGCTACATAATTCACACATCCCTTTAAGCTACACCATCCAATAATAAAGCTGAGAAATGACAAAGCAAGATAAGGGAGCCAGACTGTCAAACAACCTGTGGTTTAGAATTTACATTTCTCTTGTTCAGACTAAACCCTTCTATCACTTGAGCTACAAGGTTGCTGGCTTACCATTCATCAATTTCTGACTGTAGTATATCATTTATTAATTTTACCTATCTTTAGTTTTTATTTGACAATTAATGTACTACACTACCCACCACTTATACCATCCATGTTTCACACGGCAGACATCTATATCGGGCAAATGACGCTAACCATTTACCAATACCAGCGAGGTTAATTACAAAGGCGCACATTAACATAGTAAGCCAGCTATTTTGGACAGTGGAGGATCTAATGCTGGTTATCACTGTTGAAGTGCGTGGCCAGAGACAAGATATGGGCGATAGAAGATTTGTCGAGTTAATGTTCACAAGTTGCCTCCAGTCATCAGGATGATGCTGTTAACTTTTGTACTCCTCCAGCACATTTCAGAGACCGGTACACTGCACCAAAGCTTTCTGTGCAATAAACACATCTATTAATGGTATCAGTTTTAACAATATTATTTAATTTCCTCTTTTAAATGCTTTTCAATTGATTAGCTCAATGTATTATAACAAAGACAGGCAACACTTCCAATATGTTCTCTCACGATTTATCACCCACTTCTTATAGCGGGCAAATCGCATTAACACTAACGTGCCTGCTATAAGCGGTGGGTACTGTACATTCAAATTAAAATTGCATTTAACTGCATTAAAATTAAATCCACTCTTATGAACATAGGAACAGGAGGAGGTCATTCAGCCCCTTGAGCCTGTTCTGTCATTCAGTTAAATCATGGCTGATCTGTACCTCAATTCCATTTACCTGCCTTTGCTCCATATCCCTTGATACCCTTACCTAACTAAAATCGATCGATCTTGGTCTTGAAAGCTCCAATTGTTCCCCAGTATCCACAGCCTTTTGGGGGAGAGACTTCCAAATTTCCACTATCCTTTGTGTGAAAAATGCTTCCTGATTTCACTCCTAAATGGCCTAACTCTCATTTTAAGATTATGCCCACTTTTTCTGGATTCCCCCACCAGAGGAAATAGCTTCTCTATATCTACCCTATCGAATCCCTTCATCATTTTAAAGACCTTGATTAAATCACCCCTCAACCTTCTAAACTCAAGGGAATACAAACCAAGTTTATCTAATCTGTCCTCATAATTTAACCCTCTAAGCCCTGCTATCATTCTGGTGAATCTGCTGTACCTTCTCCAAGGCCAATATATCCTTCTTGGGGCTTGATGCCCAAAATGAGGTTTGGTGCCCAAAAATGGAATGCAATGCTCCAAATGGGATCTGACCAAGGCTCTGCAACTGATATATAACTTCCTCACTTTTATATTTCAGTCCCTTTGAGATAAATGCCAACATTCCATTATTTTTTTGATTACTTTTTATACCTATGCACTAGCTTTTAGTGATCTGTGCACATGGGCACCCAAATCCCTTTGCTCTTCTGCAGCTCCTGATCTCTCACCATTAAGAAAATATTCCGATTTGTCTTTCTCTGATCCAAAGTGGATGCCGCCTTCTTTATACAGACAAGACAATTTCTTGAGTTAATACAAAACTAATTGGGAATATGACATAAGAAGTCACAGCAAAGTTTCAAATCCAATTTGTATTTCATGTCATGAAATGTTATTGTTTGACACTGTGCAATATACCACAATTTAATTTATTTAATTGAAAATTAAATTGGATAACTACGCACTGATCTGAATAACTTGCCTGATTTCATGAATAGCAATGTTTTTTTAAAGTTATCCACAATGAATATTCTTCTTCCCAATTCTGCTGCTGACCATACATGGATCTCATGGGTTTCAGCTTTCTTTTCTACCAATTGTAGCACTGACAATATGGGAACAGTGAGTGGACACTAGATACAGAGCACAAACCTTCTCTCTCCTTAATCAGAGTATATATTTCCCCAAGAATAGTTCTTGTCTTGAGCCTTTGTTTGTAATGCTAATCATTTTTTGATTCAAGTTTGTCACATTATTTAAAGGGATCCCCTAAGGAGGCCATACTGTGGCCTTCTCTTCAACTATTTGTTCAAAATATATGCTTGGATTTTTAACTCCTTTGCAGGTTAAAATATATTTAAAACCTTTACTTTTTGATGGCTGGCTTCTGGTCAGAGCTTTCAGTTCTCTGCCATTTCCATGGTTCGCTATTAAAGTTTATATCCAAATGATGTCTATTCACCTTTAGCTAGGTTTTAGCTCTTGCTCACCTTGTACCAGCAGCCAAGGAATCAAAGATTTTGGATGTTGCATAGTTAATTTTCAAATGTCTGCTTGCAGTGGTTTACAGTGATGCTTCAAATAGTGTAGTATCAATTTTACATAACAACATAAGAAATAGGAGCAGGACTAGGCCATACGGCCTCTCGAGCCTGCTCCGCCATTCAATAAGATTGTGGCTGATCTTTGACCTCAACTTCACTTTCCCACCCAATCCCCATATCCCTTGATTCCCTTAGAGTCCAAAAATCTATCTATCTCAGTCTTGAATATACTAAACGACTGAGCATCCAGAGCCCTCTCAGGTAGAGAATTCCAAATATTCACGACCCTCTGAGTGAAGAAATTCCTCCTCATCTCAGTCCTCAATGTCCGACCCCTCATCCTGAGTCTTCTAGCCTGTGGCCCCTAGTTCTAGACTCTCCATCCAGGGGAAACATCCTCTCAGCATCTACCCTGTCAAGCCCTCTTAGAATCTTACATGTTTCAATGAGATCACCTCTCATTCTTCTAAATTCCGGAGAGTATAGGCCCATTCTCCTCAATCCCTCCTCATAGGACAACCATCTCATCCCAGGAATCAATCTAGCGAACCTCCGTTGCACTGCCTCTAAGACAAGTATATCCCTCCTGAGGTAAGGAGACCAAAACTGTACACAGTACTCCAGGTGTGGTCTCACCAAAGCCCTGTACAATTGCAGCAAGACTTCCTTACTCATGTACTCCAACCCCCTTGCAATAAAGGCCAACATTCCATTTGCCTTCCTAATTGCTTGCTGTACCTGCATTTTACCTTTTGTGTTTCATATACAAGGAAACTCAAATCCCCCCGAACACCAATATTTAATAGTTTCTCACCATTTAAAAAATATTCAGTTTTTTTATTTTGCCTACTAAAGTGAATAACCTCATATTTCCCCACATTATACTCAGTCTGCCACCTTCTTGCCCACTCATTTAACCTGTCGATATCCCTTTGAAGACTCTTTGTGTCCTCCTCACAGCTTACTTTCCCACCTAGCTTTGTATCGTCAGCAAACTTGGATACATTACACTCGCTCCCTTCATCTAAGTCATTAATATAGATTGTAAATAGCTGAGGCCCCAGCACCGATCCCTGCGGCACCCCACTAGTTACAACCTGCCAACCTGAAAATGACCCATATTCCTACTCTCTGATTTCTGTCCGTTATCTAATCCTCAATCCATGCTAATATATTACCCCCAATCCCATGAGCCCTAATCTTGTGTAACAACCTCTTATATGACACCTTATCGAATGCCTTTTGAAAATCTAAATATACTACATCCACTGGTTCCCCCTAATGTACCCTGCTAGTTACACCCTTAAAAAAACTAATAGATTTGTCAAACACGATTTCCCTTTCATAAAACCATGTTGACTCTGCCTTTGTTATGATTTTCTAAGTGCCATAGAAAAAATAGGAGCAGGAGTAGGCCATTCGGCCCTTCGAGCCTGCTCCGCCATTCAATATGATCATGGCTGATCCTCTATCTCGATACCATATTCCCGCTCTCTCCCCATACCCCTTGACGCCTTTTGTGTCTAGAAATCTATCTAGCTCCTATTTAAATATATTCAGTGACGTGGCCTCCACAGCCTTCTATGGTAGAGAATTCCACAGGTTCACCACCTTCTGAGTGAAGAAATTTCTCCTCATCTCAGTCCTAAATGCCCTACCCCGTATCCTGAGACTGTGACCCCTCGTTCTGGACCTCCCAGCTAGGGGAAACATCCTCCCTGCATCCAGTCTGTCTAGCCCTGTTAGAATTTTATATGTTTCAATGAGATCCTTTCTCATTCTTCTAAACTCGAGTGAATACAGGCCGAGTCGACCTCATACGACAGTCCTGCCATCCCAGGAATCAGTCTGGTGAACCTTCGCTGCCCTCCCTCTGTGGCAAGTATATCCTTTCTTAGGTAAGGAGACCAAAACTGCACACAATACTCCAGGTGTGGTCTCATCAAGGCCCTGTATAACTGCAGTAAGACATCCTTGCTCCTATACTCAAATCCACTTGCAGTGAAGGCCAACATACCATTTGCCTTCCTAACTGCTTGCTGCACCTGCATGTTTGCTTTCAGTGATTGGTGTACAAGGACACCCAGGTCCCTTTGTACATCAACAGTCCCCAATCTATCACCATTTAAATAATACTCTGCCTTTCTGTTTATCCTTCCGAAGTGGATAACTTCACATTTATCCACATTATACTGCATCTGCCATGTATTTGCCCACTCACTCAACTTGTCTAAATTGCCTTGAAGCCTCTTTGCATCCTCCTCACAACTCACGATCCCACCTAGTATTGTGTCATCAGCAAACTTGGAAATATTACATTTGATTCCCTCATCCAAATCATTGATATATATTGTGAATAGCTGGGGCCCAAGCACTGATCCCTGCGGTACCCCACGAGTCACTGCCTGCTACCCCGAAAAAGACCCATTCATTCCTACTCTCTGTTTCCTGTCTGTTAACTAATTTTCAATCCATGCCAGTATATTACCCCCAATCCCATGTGCTTTAATTTTGCACACTAACCTCTTATGTGGGACTTTATCAAATAAGGACATTACTTTATCAAAGGCCTTCTGAAAATCCAAATAAACCACATCCACTGGTTCTCCCTTATCTATTCTACCAGTTATATCCTCAAAAAACTCCAGTAGGTTTGTCAAACATGATTTCCCTTTCATAAATCCATGTTGACTTTATCTAATCCTGTTGATATTTTCTAAGTGTCTTGTTATCTAATCCTTTATAATAGACTCTAGCATTTTCCCTACTACTGATATTTGGCTAACCGGTCTGTAGTTCCCTGTTTTCTCCCTCCCTCCTTTTTTAAATAGTGGGGTTACATTTCCCACCCTCCAATCTGCAGGAACTGTTCCATAATCTATAGAATTTTGGAAGATGACAACTAATGCATCCACTATTTCCATGGCTACCTCTTTTAGTACTCTGGGATGCAGATTATCAGGCTGTGGGGATTTATCGGCTTTCAGTCCCATTAATTTCCCCAGCACTATTTTTTTACTAATACTAATTTCCTTTAATTCCTCCTTCTCACTAGTCCCTTGGTTCCCTAGCATTTCTGGGAAGTTATTTGTGTCCTCTTCCGTGAAGACAGAACCAAAGTATTTATTGAATTGTTCTGCCATTTCCTGGTTCCTCACTATTTCCGGTATGTTTTTTGTGTCTTCTACTGTGAAGACCGATACAAAATATTTGTTTAATGTCTCTGCCATTTCCTTATTCCCCATTATAATTTCTACTGTCTCCGTCTCTAAGGGACCCACATTTACTTTTGCTAATCTCTTCCTTTCTCTATACTTGTACAAGCTCTTACAATCTGTTTTTATATTTCTTGTTAGTTTACTCTCATATTCAATTTTCTCCCTCTTTATCAATTTCTTGCTGATTTCTAAAACCCTCCCAATCCTCAAGCTTACTACTCTTTTTGGCAACATTCTAAGCCTCTTCTTTTAATCTAATACTATCCTTAACTTCTGTAGTTAGCCATGGTTGGATCACTTTTCCTGTGGAGTTTTTATTCCTCAAGGGTATGAATATTCGCTGGGAATTATGATTTTTTTAAATGTTCTCCATTGCTTATCCACCATCATATCTTTTAATCTAATTTCCCAATTTACCTTAGCTAACTTGCCCCTCATACCAACATAATTGGCCTTGTTTAAAATCAAGACCCTAGTTTCAGAATTACCTACATCACTCTCAAACTCAATATGAAATTCTATCATATTGTGATCACTCTTCCCCAGAGGATCCTTTACTATATGATTATTAATTAGTCCTATCTCATTACACAATACTGGATCTAAAATAGACTGTTCCCTATTTGGTTCCTCGACATACTGTTCTCGAGAACTGTCTCAGATGCATTCCATGAACTCCTCCTCCAAACTGCTTTTGCCAATTTGGTTTGCTTAGCCTATATAAAGATTAAGGTCCCCCACGATTATTGCATTACCCTTGTTACATCTTCCTCTAATTTCCTGATTTATACTCTGTCCAATACTATAACTGTTTTGGGGGGGGGCCTGTAAACTAGTCACACCAGTGTTTTCTGCCCCTTGTTATTTCTTAGCTCCACCCATATTGATTCTACATCCTGATTTTCTGAGCTAAGTTCCTTTCTCACTACTGTCTTTATCTCATCTTTTAATATCAGGGCTACCCCCCTCCACCTCCCCCCCCCCCCAACCCTTTTCCATTTTGTCTATCTTTTCTAATAGTCAAGTACCCTGGAATATTTAGTTCCCACCTTTGATCACCCTGCAACCACATCTCAATAATGGCTACCACATCAAACCCATTTGTCTCTATTTATGCCATCTATCTTGTTATGAATACTTTGTGCATTCAGATACAGTGCCTTTAATTTTAAGTTTTAACTTTTTTTTCCCCTGATGTGACCTTAGTCACTAATGCGCTATTACCTTTGTTAAACTTTCTGTCCCTTCCTGACACACTCTGCTTGTTTTTACCCGAATTGCTGCTCTGCTCTACAACCTTGACTTTTCTTTTTAGACTGATAAAATTACCCTCACCTGAACCCCCCCTCCACTCCCCCCCATTAGCTTAAAGCCCTATCTACTACCCTAGTTATTTGACTCGCCGGACACTGCCCGGTTGAAGTGGAGCCCGTCCCAACAGAACAGCTTCTTCCATCCCCAGTACTGGTGCCAGTGCCCCATGAATTGAAACCCCTGCTTCCCACACCACTCTTTCAGCCATGCATTTAAGCATCTGAGCTGTTTGTCCCTATGCTAATTTGCGTGTGGCTCAAGTAGTAATCCAGATATTATTAACTTTTGAGGTATTGTTTTAATTTGGTCCCTCATTCCTCAAACTTCTCAGCAGAACCTCATTCCTAGTTCTACCTATGTCGTTGGTTCCTACATGGACCATGACAATTGGATCCACCCCCTCATGCTCCAAGTTCTTTTCCAGCCGTGAGGAGATGTCCTTAACCCTGGCACTGAGCAGACAACACAGTCTTTGCGACTCCCGGTCACGGCTGCAGAGAACAGTGTCTATCCCCCTGACAATACTATCCCCTACCACTACCACATTCCTTTTCACTCCCCCCACTTGAATGGCCTCCTGTACCATGGTGCTGTGGTCAGTTTGCCCATCCTCCCTGCAGTCTTTGATCTCATCCATACAGGTAGCAAGTACCTCGTACCTGTTAGACAAGGTAAAAGACTGAGGCTCCTCCATCACTGCATCTTGGGTCCCCATACCTGCCTGACTCGTAGTCACATCATCCTGTCCCTGACCACTGACCAAATCTAAACTACTACCTAACCTAAGGAATGTGACTGCCTCCTGGATCAAAGTGTCCAGATAACTCTCCTCCTCCCTAATGCATCACAATGTCTGCAACCCAGACTCCAGCCCAACAACTTTGAGCCAAAGTTCCTTGAGCTGCAGAGACTTACTACACATGTGGTTGCTCGGGATCTCGCTGGTCTCCGCAAACTCCCAGCGGCAGTTATGACACACCACATGCCCTGCCATCTCGATCTAGCCTTGTTTTATTTATTTACTTAATTAGAGTTTTTATTCACTTGATATTTTTAGTTTTATTAACTAATTAGTTTATCTAGTTTAAGTTATTAATTTAATAAAGTAATAGCAAGTTATAGTTTTCCAGCTCTTAGTTTAACCCGTTGCCCTAATTTAGAGAGGAAAAAAAAGGGTAACACTCACCACCAACCACCACCTGCTGTCCTATGACATCACTCTTTCAAATTTCTGCCTGTGTGAGTTAGTCTCGACTGTAAGTGAAGGAGGGTCCTCCCCTATAGGGTCTCCGCTCCCACTCCTTTTATCCCCACTCTAAGGCCTCCGTTCCCATTCTCCTCTCGGGCCTCCGCTCCCGCTCTCTTCTCAGTCCTTTTATCCCCGTTCTCGGGCCCTCGTTCCCACTCTCCTCTCGGGCCTCCGCTCCCGCTCTCCTCTCAGTCCTTTTATCCCCGTTCTCAGGCCTTCGCTGCCACTCTCCTCTCGAGCTTCCGCTCTCGCTGCTCCCACTCTCCTCTCAGGCCTCTGCTCCTGCTCTATCTTGGGTCTCCGCTCCCACTCTCCTCTCGGGCCTCCGCTCTCACTCTCCTCTTGTTCCTTTTAACCCCACTCTCGGGCCTCCCGCTCTCGCTCTGCTCTCGGGCCTCCCGCTCTCGCTCTGCTCTCGGGCCTCCCGCTCTCGCTCTGCTCTCGGGCCTCCCGCTCTCGCTCTGCTCTCGGGCCTCCCGCTCTCGCTCTGCTCTCGGGCCTCCCGCTCTCGCTCTGCTCTCGGGCCTCCCGCTCTCGCTCTGCTCTCGGGCCTCCCGCTCTCGCTCTGCTCTCGGGCCTCCCGCTCTCGCTCTGCTCTCGGGCCTTTTATCACCGCTCTCCGGCTTCCCACTCTCGCTCTCCTTTCAGGCCTCTTATCCCCGCTCTCAGACTTCTGCCCCCGCTCTCCTCTAAAGCCTTATATCCCTGCTCTGGGGCCTCCCGAGTTTTCTTCAACTTCGCTCCATCATTTGCAGAAGGTACTGTCTCTTGCTGTGCTGTAGTTTCATGGGTATCTGCAACTTACTGTTAGCTTGGCCAAATCATCATTTTTCATATGTGAACCGAGACAGAGGGGTCGATTTTAGCACCCGCAATCGGGTGCGTTCCTGGCGGGGGGGGGCTCCGAAAATCGGGGATTCCAGAGGCGGGGCGGGAGTCCGGCTCCAACTCGCCCACTTTTGGGTTTCCCACAGACGTGCTGACATGCGCGCAGCCCCCGCATGTGGGACTCCCGCTGGCAATTAAAGCCGGCAGGGTACCACTTATAGTGTTTACTTTGGTATTTCAGGTTGTTTACAGACCTAATTAACGAGATATTTTAGGAGGGTTGGGATTTTACAAACAACTGGGACTGTTTCCCGTACTGGGGGAAACACTCCCAGTTCAAATTTTTTAAAATTTGTTCATGGGATGTGGGCGTCGCTGGCGAGGCCGGCATTTATTGCCCATCACAAATTGCCCTTGAGAAGGTGGTGGTGAGCCGCCTTCTTGAACCGCTGCAGTCCGTGTGGTGAAGGTTCTCCCACAGTGCTGTTGGGAAGGTAGTTCCAGCATTTTGACCCAGCGACGATGAAGGAACGGCGATATATTTCCAAGTCGGGATGGTGTGTGACTTGGAGTGGAACGTGCAGGTGGTGTTGTTCCCATGTGCCTGCTGCTCTTGTCCTTCTAGGTGGTAGAGGTCTCGGGTTTGGGAGGTGCTGTCGAAGAAGCCTTGGAGAGTTGCTGCAGTGCATTCTGTGGATGGTACACACTGCAGCCACAGTGCGCCGGTGGTGAAGGGAGTGAATGTTTAGGATGGTGGATGGGGTGCCAATCAAGCGGGCTGCTTTATCTTGGATGGTGTTGAGCTTCTTGAGTGTTGTTGGAGCTGCACTCATCCAGGCAAGTGGAGAGTATTCCATCACACTCCTGACTTGTGCCTTGTAGATGATGGAAAGGCTTTGGGGAGTCAGGAGGTGAGTCACTCGCCACAAAATACCCAGCCTCTGACTTGCTCTCGTAGCCACAGTATTTATATGGCTTGTCCAGTTAAGTTTATTGTCAATGGTGACCCCCAGGATGTTGATGGTGGAGGATTCGGCGATGGTAATGCTGTTGAATATCAAGGGGAGGTGGTTAGACTCTCTCTTGTTGGAGATGGTCATTGCCTGGCACTTATCTGGCGCGAATGTTACTTGCCACTTATGAGCCCAAGCCTGGATGTTGTCCAGGTCTTGCTGCATGCGGGCATGGACTGCTTCATTATTTTAGGTGTTGCAGCCATCAGCCTGTGGCAGCTGGAAAGGTCCATTTGACAGGTGTGGGGGGGATACCCTCACTCATTGCAGGAGGCCACTCTGTCACTCTGGACAAAGTTTGTCCTCCACCACCCTCCTCCTAACAATAAAATTCACCAACTTGCACACTTACCCCGGGGTCCAGAGACATGTACCTACCTTGCGGACCCCCTCAGATGTACATCTTCCGGATGGGGGCCGCCGTAGCTGCAGTCATGACCTCCTCGGAGGGCGAACAGCATCACCAGCCTCGTCGGCCACGCCGTCCACCTCTGACACGTGGAGCTCCACAACACAGTGCTGTGACACATCCACCTGCACAGCAGGAGGGAGGGCAACCACAGAGAGAGATGAGTCGCAGAGGGCACTACCCTCGCCACAGGGTCCACAGACCGAGGTTATCTTCGTGGACCTCTCTGAGCAGCAGTGCACACGGAGGCTCAGAGTCACTCGACATGTAGTTGTGGACATCTGCAGCCTCCTTCATGCCGAGCTGCTCCCGGCTGGCCCGAGCACCATCTTCTTACCTGTCGCTGTCAAAGTCCCCACTGCCCTCAACAACTTCTCCTCTGCATCCTTCCAGGGTGCCACCGGGGACATCGCCGACGTCTCTCAGTCGTCTGCACAAAAAAGCTCTGCAAATACACCTGCACCACTCTGCAGTGACACAATGGGTGGCATCAGGTGTGGGTCTTCATTGTGATCCTCAGGAAAGGGCATTATTGCACAAACCAGACAAGATTTGCAAAGACGTGGCAGTAGTGTTGCTAATATAATATGTAATGTGAGTTGGTCAGAAATGAAATATAAGTAAAAACCATGACAAACCCTCAAACACCCTTGTGCATCCCCTTCATGCTCACAACACATTTGCCTTACGCTTCCTCCTGCACATATGTGATGCATGCCCTGTGGCTGCAGCACAGGTAGTGGCAGGTTGAGTGAGGCTGACTGTGAAAGAGATGCATGAGAGGGTGAGTATGAGATAGAGCCATGAGATTGTATGAGGATTGGGTTGAGTGGTAGTGGCGGGATGAGTACTGGCGAGGTGAGTAAGTGCAGGTAAGATGAGGATGAGGTTTGAGTGGGTGTGAGGTGTGATGTGATAGAGTAGTGTTGGCAGTGCAGAAGGAGATGTGGGGTGGGGGAGGTGATGTGGCAGACGGAGTGTAGGGGAATGAGTAAGTGTACTCACTTTGGCTGACCTACTTAGGTCATTGCAGCGCCTCCTGCACTGTATGCAGGTGCGCGATATGTTGGTGGTGCAGGTGACCTCCTCTGCCACCTCGAGCCAGGCCTTCTTGGTGGCAGGGGCAGGCCGCTTCCTCCCGCCCTCCGGGGGGAAGATCTCTGTCCTCCCCCTCCTCCTCACCCCATTTAATGATACATGGAGTGAGGCATCATTAAACCTGGGAGCAGCCTTCCCCCTGGGCTGCTCCATGCTGTAATTTTTCCTATTTCTTGCAGCATCAGTCAGTGGAGGACTGCCCCTTTAAATAGAGCTCCTCCAGCTGACAGACCTTACTGCGCATGCGCAGTCCGCCCGCTGCACAGCTCAGCAGCGGGGAACCCGGAACAAGAGGTAAGTGGATCCAATCAGCCTGCGATTGCACGCGGAGCAGACTGATTTCACCGGGCGCGTTACCCACGCGCCCAATCGCCGCCCCGCCGCCCTGGTAATATCGGGCCCAGAATGTCAACACAACCACACCAGATCTGCTAATTAGATAAATGAAACAAAGCAATTTGCTCTTTCGATCAAAAACAATCAGATCTTTTATGAAATAAGCAAATCATACTTGCCACAATGTCATGTGGCCATTTTTCTTATTTAACAATGGCCTCTCCTGTGTAGTGAACTCATACTGACACAACTTGACTATTTTTATTTACTGAAAGCAAGGACAGAGAAAACAAGTGCTCTTATAAAGGTTTTGTAAAATAACAGATGGTTGAGTTGATTTACAGATGTGTGTGGGTCCCTTGCTGGTTTTAGTTTTGTGTTTGCAGGTGTAGTTCAGACCTTACTTGGGTTTATCATTTATATCAGACCATCTGTTATTTTGTGTAAAATTTAGATTTTCGATTTTGAGAGCTTATCATTTAAAGCCCGTGTGGCATTTTTCATACAATGTGATCTTCTTCATGGGTCTTAAAATTTGTGGTTTCTTTTAATTTTAGTGAAATGTTGTGCTTGTCAATTGAGGCAAAGGAATGTCATGCCATTTCAGGCACTCAATGTCACCAACAGGTCAGGGTTAGCACAACCACCTGCAAGATCAAGGATCCTCTCCAGTACCTAATGTAATTTTAACAAAAAAGTAGATCTGAGTGTA
Organism: Heptranchias perlo; assembly: GCF_035084215.1. Taxonomy (NCBI): domain Eukaryota; kingdom Metazoa; phylum Chordata; class Chondrichthyes; order Hexanchiformes; family Hexanchidae; genus Heptranchias; species Heptranchias perlo. The sequence goes on along the minus strand of NC_090345.1, from coordinate 41,218,825 downwards.
AAGGAGCGAACATTGCTACAAATTTAAATCTGCTTGCATTTAGATTGTCAGGACATCTCAAAATCAGAGTGTGTGAGTGATTTTTGATTGCTGAGTGCTTTACTTCCTTGGTCACCGAATGGTGATAGATGTTAGTTAGGTAAATATATACATGTGAAGTACATTTACCTGTATTGTGTGAGTGTATGTAAGGTGTTTTCTACTAAAATTACTGCATGTGGCTAAAATGGTGTCACCATAGCCACATCTGTGGCTAGTCAATGATTTCTATTGGACAATACTGCTGTCAAACACATTTGCCTGTTGCACTATGTGGTTTTAGCATCGATATTATATGTTCACTTCTCTGTCTTTTACTGTAGTAGGGTTGGTTATCCATTTGAGAGTGTACCCCCATAAACAATTAAGGAAAACAGTCCTCTGGAGGAATTACTGCTTGTGTGTTTAATCTCCTCCCCATCATATATACACATGTACCTCCTAGTACGTTTCCTACATTACAACACTGAGTACACTTCAAAAGTACTTAATTGGCTGTAAAGCGCTTTGAAATGTCCTGAAAGGCGCTATATAAATGCAAGTCTTTCTTTCTTTAGTAGTCAATTACGGAATGACAACATTAGTGCCTTGGAGCAGTGTTACCCATTCTCTTGATTACAGTTGCATACATGACATAGGGATCTAAAATAATACTGAAGTACATCTAGCTGATGCTTGGTTTCACAACATTTCCCAAATGTTTCCAGCATTAGTGCTGTGTAAGTGAAACTATGACCTAATCCTGCTGTATTTACCCCAGAATACATAGCAGGCTCCCTGGTGATACGGCTATAGGAGTCAGCCACAGTAAACTAATTTTTGAGAATGTTGTTGGTTTGCCTTGTAAGAACATAAGAACATAAGAAATAGGAGCAGGAGTAGGCCAATCGGCCCCTCGAGCCTGCTCTGCCATTCAATAAGATCATGGCTGATCTGATCCTAACCTCAAATCTAAATTCATGTCCAATTTCCTGCCCGCTCCCCGTAATCCCTAATTCCCTTTACTTCTAGGAAACTGTCTATTTCTGTTTTAAATTTATTTAATGATGTAGCTTCCACAGCTTCCTGGGGCAGCAAATTCCACAGACCCACTACCCTCTGCGTGAAGAAGTTTCTCCTCATCTCAGTTTTGAAAGAGCAGCCCCTCATTCTAGTTTCACCCATCCTTGGGAACATCCTTACCGCATCCACCCGATCAAGCCCCTTCACAATCTGATATGTTTCAATAAGATCGCCTCTCATTCTTCTGAACTCCAATGAGTAGAGTCCCAATCTACTCAACCTCTCCTCATATGTCCGCCCCCTCATCCCCGGGATTAGCCGAGTGAACCTTCTTTGTACTGCCTTGAGAGCAAGCATGTCTTTTCTTAAGTATGGACACCAAAACTGTATGCAGTATTCCAGGTGCGGTCTCACCAATACCTTATATAACATCAGCAATACCTCCCTGTTTTTATATTCTATCCCCCTAGCAATAAAACTAGTTTCTTCACTACAACTTTTCAACAATAGTTAAGTATACTGTAATACCAAGACAAGAATTTCAAGTGGCAAAATTCAAAATATCGGGGTAGACTTTGACTTTGTGCAGTAGTGTAAAACGGGTGATAGCGAGTCAGAAGCCTGCTTTACATCTCTTCTCGTCTTTATTTCCATTGAAGTCATAGAATCACAGAACAACGGGAATAAAAATTGGGAATGATATAATATGAGTTGCTGATTTACACCATCGCACAAAGTCAAAATCTATCTCAGAGTGCAAAGGGTGTAGAGTTATTGTAGTGACTGCATAACTTGTGAATTGCTACTTTACATTATTTCAGCACAGACCTACTGCTGGAAATGTGTTAATAGCTAAACGTGGATGATTGAAATACGTTGTTGCCAACTGGAATCAATATATACTTTTTTTTAAAAATGAATATTTTTGGTGATATATATTTGTACTCACAACGGTCGGTAATGTAATTTACGGGCAATGCAGCTCCCTTTTCCACTTGTGGCAATCAGTGCCACGTCATAAGACCATAAGACCATAAGAGATAGGAGCAGGAGTAGGCCATTCGGCCCTTCGAGCCTGCATCCGCCATTTAATGAGATCATGGCTGATCTGATTTTTACCTCAACTCCACTTTCCTGCCCTTTCCCCATATCCTTTGACTCCCTTGCTGATCAAAAATTTGTCTAATTCAGCCTTGAATGTATTCAATGACTCAGCCTCAACAGCTTTTTGGGGTAAAGAATTCCAAAGATTCACGACCCTCTGGGAGAAGAAATTCCATCTCATTTCCGTCTTAAACGGGCGACCCCTTATTCTGAGACTATGCCCCCTAGTTTTGGATTCCCCCATGAGGGGTACCATCCTCTCAGCATCTACCCTAGCGAGGCTCCTCAGAATCTTATATGTTTCAATAAGATCTCCTCTCATTCTTCTAAACTCCAATGAGTATAGACCCAACCTGTTCAATCTTTCCTCATAAGACAACCCTTCCATACCCGGAATCAACCTAGTGAACCTTCCCTGAACTGCCTCCAAAGCAAGTATGTCCTTCCTTAAATAAGGGCACCAGAACTGTATGCAGTACTCCAGGTGTGATCTCACCAGCACCCTGTACAGTTGTAGCATGACTTCCCTGCTTTTATACTCCATCCCCCTAGAAATAAAGGCCAATATTCCGTTTGCCTTCCGGATCACCTGCTGCACCTGTATGTTGACTTTTTGTGTTTCATGTTCGAGGACACCCAGATCCCTCTGTACCGCAGCATTTTGTAGTATTTCTCCATTCAAATAATATTTTGCTTTTTTATTTTTCCTCCCAAAGTGGATGACTTCACATTTTCCCTTATTATATTCCATCTGACAATTTTTTGCCCACTCGCTTAACCTGTCAATATTCCTTTGCAGACACTTTGTATCCTCATCATGTACCCCAGATCAAGTGCAGCAGCATGGACCAATAGTGGAATAAAGCTCACTTGCCTCAAAAATGCACCTCAGCCCGAATCCTAGGAAAGCAATCCCTACTGCTTAAATGCAAATTTTCTATTGCATATTAAGAATATAAGAAATAGGAGCAGGAGTAGGTCATACGGCCCCTGGAGCCTGCTCCGCCATTCAATAAGATCATGGCTGATCTTCTACCTCAACTCCACTTTCCTGCCCAATCCCCATATCCCTTGATTCCCTTAGTGTCCAAAAATTCCAGCCATTGAGATTGACAACAACTGGGGACCCTTCTCAATACACCTTTTAAAGGTATCCAGTTAACAGGAATAGCTGGATAGAGGAAGTATTTAGTATATGTTAAAGTATGCCCATTATTAAGCTCTTATTTTACTTACAATTATAGTTTTTACAATTTCCCATTGCCCACTATATAACAAATACAAGAATAATTTTAATAATTACTAGTATCATTTGGTAGTATTAGATAAGTCCAACCCAGGCTGTTGGGATGAAAGTCTCTTCTGTCTCCTGGTAAAACAGTTCTATATGAAATGAGTTTGGTCTTAGTCCAATTTTTTAACAACCATATAGGAGCACAACAGCAAATTACATATAATTTGGCGGTAATTAGTAATCTTCAAAGGGGCATATGATGGCTGGTGCAGGAAATTAAAAATTGCGTGGTGCTCTTCAGAGGTTGGGGCTGAAACATATTGTTGGGGTGGAGCAGAGGAAGCTATATTCTGCATTTAACTGCTCTCCCTGACCTGGAAGTGCTGAAGCTGACACTTAAACTGTTTCAGTCCCCCAGCACTAACATTTGATGAGGACAAAAAAAAATCATAATTTCTTTTTCAAAACTGAAGAACCAATTCAGAACCATAACGAAGCTTGGATCCTACAATTGCCTGAACAAAAAACCCTTTTGTTCTTTAAAAATAACAAAGTCTTCAAAGGGTTAAATCTTTGCCAGTGCTTTAAATTCTTCAAAAGCAAAATACTGTGGATGCTGGAAATCTGAAATAAAAACAGAAATTGCTGGAAATACTCAGTAAGTCAGGCAGCATCTGTGGGGAAAGAAGCAGAGTTAACGTTTCAGGTCGATGATCTTTCATCAGAACAGTTCTGACAAAGGGTTGTCGACCTGAAACATTAACTCTGTTTCTTGCTTCACAGATACTGCCTGACTTGCTGAGTATTTCCAGCATTTTCTGTTTTTACTTTAATATTCTTTTCAGATTTATAACTGTTTTTAATTAAAGACCTGTCTCACCATAGCTTTTGAAGTGTATTGATTGTTTCTTGTCTGTTCTAACACTCCTGTGGCCTTTCCAATCGATGGAATTAAAACAATGTTATTCTGTGGCTTTTGGGAACTTACAACATGACATTGTAACTGATATAACTTTAAATCAACAGACTAATGAAAGGCAACTTTTCTTACCTACCGAGGACGAATAAATTACTGTCAATGTGTCAGTCCTCATTAAATGTAAATCAAGAACTATAAATTAAAATAATCAAATGTTGTACATGTTTGTATGTTGCCTTGGCTCACTTGGTAGCTCTCTATCCTCTATGTCAGAGGATTGTAGATTCAAGCCCCACTCCAGCACTTCAGCACATAATGCAGGCTGACATCCTTCAGTGCAGTACTGAGGGAGTGCTGCCTTGTTGGAGGTGCTGTCCTTCAGATGGAATGTTAAACCAAGGCATGACTGATGGTTCAGGCGATTGTAAAAGATAGCATGGCATTCTTCAAAGAAGAGCAGGGAGTTGTCTCAGCGTCCTGGTCAACATTTCTCCCTCAACCAATGCCACCAAAAGAAAGACAGATTAATTGGTCACTCATCTCATTTCCTGTCTGTGGGGTCTTGGTGTGTGCAAAATTGGCTGCCATGTTTGCTTACAAAATAACCGTGACTGCACTTCAAAAGCATTTAATTGGCTGTGCAGTGCTTTTGAACACCCTGAGGACAGATAAGATGCTATATCAAGTTTCTACTTTAACTCTTTAGTAATGGAATAATTTTCTTTGAGGAACCGTGAAGCACAGGATTTATTCTACTTGGTAATTATCGGATCTTTCTTACTTACGGAATTGCACTGTGCATTACTATAATGTCTTTATTAAAATAATATATCATGAGATTTCAAATGAATGAGTACGTTATTTTAACAAAAGCTAAAATATTTCAGAATGTGATTTCAACCCATTGAATTTATCAGTGAAAATAATGTTTTATTGATGACCATTTGTACATCATTAGATTTTGTTTCATTTATTGTGCTTGATTTACTTTAATGAGAACTGAAACAAGGACGATATTTTAATCATCTGCAGGAGATAAGAAGAGTTGCCTTTCACCAGTCTGCTGATTAGTAAAGAACGTGTTCTGAGTTTCTATGAAATTACTCTGTCTGCTATTTTAATAAAGGCCCTAACCTGTTTAAAACAAATGGATTAACACTGTGGTTAAAATGGTGGATAGAGACATTTGGGACAAATGTGTTCATATGAAATTCCTTTGTACACTATTTTAATGAAGGTGTTAACATATTGCATAGTGTGAATTCTACCCCCATGTTCCATAGTTCCCTGTTGAGTTCAATTTGCATACACAAATTGAATAGAATATTATTGTAACAATCTGATGATTTAATTTCCCTCAACAATTATTACCAAGTTATTAAATGACTTTGCAAATTGATTTGGGAGATTCTCAACAAAAACCTTTAATCCAACTAACATTGATGCATTGAAAATTGTCCCACTGCATAACACACAAATAGCAGCTGAGGCAAAGAAGAATACTTGCCTAGGGGTGATTGACTGCGAAAAGGCCTTTGACATAATCCATCAAAATCTCCTGATGCAGAAACAAAATCATCATGAAACTCACCCTGACTAAGTCAAATGGGTCACTACGTTCCTGTTACACTATAGAAAGAGAACTGAAATCAGTACCAGAGCGCTTTACAGCTTTGGGACGTCCTGAGGTCATGAAAGATGCTAGATGGGATGGGAAAAAGCCAGCAGTGCGTCCCCACAACATACCAGATTAAGTCCATCTTCTTAACAATTGACTACTGACTGTGTTTGAATAATGAAGCAGCCAAAAAGGTGGATGATGAAATGGGTTTTCAAAAGTAGTACGACTGGAAATCTTACAAAACCCCTAGATGGTCTTACTTAATGGACAAGAACAGGATGAAAATCAACTCTATAAAACAAAAAAGTGCCTTACACGCAATGTTTTAGCATACTGTCACTTCACCACAGGGACCTGTGTTGAAATACGAAACAGACTCTTCTCCCTGTTGGATGCAAAGCATCCTACGTGAAATAAGTGTGGCAGTTTCTAGTGGGTGGGAGTGTACAGTCCAAAACTATCTATAATTTGGCAATAATTCAGACTAAATTGACAATCTAACTGTGAGATCTACGCACGTGAGGGCAAACTTTCTCTTCCGCAAGATGGCCTATGGTTTAATTTAAATATTAAAATACATGGTATATATCAATTTAATGAGGACAAGCACAATTTCCTGATTTTGTTTTGGGGAATGCACCGAGGGTTCAGTTAGCACATCTAAAATGAGCAATGCGGGCCAACCTGGTTCAGGGCCAATAGGAGCTGATTGCTTAAAGGGGGACCAGCTGGATTTGTTCCATGATCATTTCTGAACACAAACTTTATTGGTAGATTGCAAAATGTTTGTTTTTTTTCAACTGGGGTTTTGCATTTTTACATGGATATATGACAGCTCCAATTAAAAATCAGAATATGGGAATTCCTTGGCTATTCCTCTCTTGTTGCATCATTTGGTGAAGGAGGGATGTGATGTAGTTTTACATTGTACCAGAGATGGACTGTCCTTATCTACACAGCAGTGTGTACAGACCCTGGCATCTGGGAATGTCCTTCACAGGCTCTATTTCACTGAGGAGGCAGTGATGGAACTGAATCATCTCTTGCAAGCCAATTGAGAATCAAGGTTACCACAGCAATGAACTTTTGAATCGGGGGAAAACTCTCCATTGACTGGAGTCATACCTAACACAAAGGAAGATGGTATTGGTTGTCGGAGGCCAATCATCTCAGCCCCAGGACATTGCTGCAGGAGTTCCTCAGGGCATCGTCCCAGGCCCAACCATCTTCAGCTGCTTCATCAATGACCTTCCCTCCATCATAAGGTCAGAAGTGGGGATGTTCACTGATGATTGCACAGTGTTCAGTTCCATTCACAACCCCTCAGATAATGAAGCAGTCCGTGCCCGCATGCAGCAGGACCTGGACAACGTCCAGGCTTGGGCTGATAAGTGGCAAGTAACATTCGCGCCAGACAAGTGCCAGGCAATGACCATCTCCAACAAGAGAGAGCCTAACCACTTCCCCTTGACATTCAGTGGCATTACCATTACTGAATCCCCCACCATCAACAACCATTGACCAGAAACTTAATTGGACCAGCCACATAAATACTGTGACTACAAGAGCTGTGTATTCTGTGGCGAGTGACTCACCTGCTGACTCCCCAAAGCCTTTCCACCATCTAGAAGGCACAAGTCAGGAGTGTGATGGAATACTCTCCACTTGCCTGAATGAGTGCAGCTCCAACAACGCTCAAGAAGCTCAACACCATCCAGGACAAAGCAGCCCACTTGATTGGCACCCCATCCATCACCTTAAACATTCACTCCCTCCACCACCAGTGCACCGTGGCTGCATTGTGTACCATCTACAAGATGCACTACAGCAACTCGCCAAGGCTTCATCGACAGCACCTCCCAAACCCGCGACCTCTACCACCTAGAAGGACAAGGGTAGCAGGCGCATGGGAACACCACCATCTACACGTTCCCCTCCAAGTCACACACCATCCTGACTTGGAAATATATCGCCGTTCCTTTATCGTCACTTGGTCAAAATCCTGGAACTCCCTACCTAACAGCACTGTGGGAGAACCTTCACCACAAGGACTGCAGCGGTTCAAGAAAACGGCTCACCACCACCTTCTCAAGGGCAATTAGGGATGGGCAATAAATGCTGGCCTTGCCATCGACACCCACATCCCATCAATGAATTACAAAAAAAAGGCTAATTCCAAGTACCACAGGAAACATAAATCAATCTGCAATGCACAAATGCATCAAGCTGGTCACTGATGCCTTTTTTTTTAACCAGAGAAAATGCTATCGTCACTTTCCCTTTGAACAGGCACCAGCAGAATGGAAAGCCCCTCCCATTTTCCCACATCACAGGATTCCTCAAAATCCACAGCAGTTTTCATGGCTCACCTGGAATTATCCTGCCCTCTATATCCAGTCCAATGGTTTACATAAACTGCAAGATGTTTCATTCCATCAATGGCCGGGGGGTCAGTGATGAGCAAAACGGAACCATGCATGTGAATGCCCATTTCCCAAGCAGAAGTGGTGATGCCTTCATTTTAAGATAGCTCTCTGGCTATGTCAATCATGCCTTAGCTACTGGGTACTGCCTGAGCATGATCATAGTGATTTGTGTGGGAGCAGACCTCTGGCCCGCTATGAAATGGTGAAGCCCTGCCAAATGGCTCTGTCCAGCATGTTGAAGTCAAACAGAACAGCTACTTGAAGATTGAATCCAAAGGCCCTCGTAACAGCAATGTAAGCATCCATAAGAGATTCTCCTACAGTGCGAAATACTCCTGTTACTGAGAGCTCTGATACAGATGCCCCTGAAGTTGCCATATGCTTCATGGCAGACTGTATTTCAAGATGTTGTACATGACTGTACAGATGTAGTTAGTGGACCCCTCTACAGTCACTGCCACACTTCACAAGGTGCTCTGCACACTCTCTAATGACAGTGAAAAAAAATGATGTTCAGATAACAATCTTTTTCAAATGCAGGCTCCTTGAGATCTCAATTCCAGGGCTCTGCAGCAGAGGAAAAATGCAAATTGGACCTCCAGTCAGCAGGTTCCTGCTCCTCCTCTGCCCCTACCACATGCTCTTGTTCACTCACACTCTATAATTCACCCAGTGTATGGTCCTCAAACTGACCATCTAAATGCCCTAAGATGAATGCACCTGTGCTGGCGCTTGTTACAGGTGGAGTCCTTGAAGGTGCTCGGTTGCTGGCCACCTGGGGCAGCTGGTCTGGTTCATCTGGGTTGCTTATAGAAACAGAGAAATATGTTAGAATGCCAGCTGAAAGAAATACCTTCAAACAGACATTATATAGCTAGAGTGCGTGCTGGAGTACACGTGTGTGTGTGCGAGTGACTACGGAGAGAAAGAATAGATGGAATGGAATGGTACTGCACTTCACAAGGAGTGAAAAATATAGCCTATAATTGCAATGGAGAAATTCACACTGGTGCAGTCTGTGCTTTTCTGAGATTTGTACTTGAGGTACAATTGACTAGGCTAGTCTCCAATAGGACTAATTGTAACCCATGAGCAAAATGAGGATTAAGGCTGAGGAAATTCAAGGTGTGAGCAAAAGTCCCAAATTCTTCACTGGTATCTCTGCACAAGGGACAGTGGATATCTCCCAATACACCCAAACCCAAACAGCCAGAACGACACACAGCATTGCTGCCACAAATACAGTGTCAGTGGCAGATGGAAGGTTTCCCTTAGAAACCTTGCACTTAGCTATCATACTGCCCAGTAAAGCACTTTCAGCATCATTTTCTATAATCTATTAACAAGACAGTATAATTATCTCCACATCAGCAATGCGTTTTGGTTCTGTGAGGTCTTTCCGTGTGAGATATACATAACGTCAGCTTTCATTTCAAATCCCATCCTTCCGACACTCAAAATGAGAAACGAATTGTAGAACTGCTGAAACAGCCATGCTTAATTCACTGTTTTTATTTCATGCTTTAAGCCTGTTTTGCCCATTTAAAGATAGGATTGTCATCAACCTTGATTAAATCAAATATCAAATATGCTGCTTTGACTAATGACTAACATAAACTCTTAATTTTTCCCAAATATTAAAATGTAATATGACAGGAAAATAACTGCTGTAGATAGATGAAGTGGGACTTTTTAATATACATTTGTACTGAAGTGGAATTTACAGCAGAATTATCAGTATTTCACTGGGTTTCATACCTTGCAATCTTCATTTAGATTTTAACTACACTCCCCTCCCTCCCCCCAATCATCCTTAGATCAAAGAAAGTGTCTATCTTAAATAACCCTTGATCGAAAGACCATTGCTGCATTCTAAATGATGCATTTCACAATGATAACATGTGAAACATTTTTAGAATTGTGTTTCCTGGTCATATTCAATTGAGGTTTCTTGGCAATAATCTTATATTTTATTAATTACCATTATGTTGGAATCTTGTCGCTTGTATGATTTTGATTTGAAATACAATGAAAGCAATTTGATAGACCTATTACAGGAACAACTGTTTCTCAAGTTTATTCTCATTGACTTTTATTTTGCTTAACTTAGACTTGTAAATAAAAGTTTGATTTATTCCATTTTTGAAGGACAGTTGCCAACTACATAATAATACAAGGTACTATGGATAAATTTAAATTGCACAGCAGTAGGAGGCCATTTGGCTCGTTAGTAGACCTATCCAAATAGTCCCACTCCCCTGCTCTTCCCCCATAGCCCTGCAAATTTTCCCCCTTCAAGTATTTATCCAATTCCCTTTTGAAAGTTACTACTGATTTTGCTTCCACCACTCCTTCAGGTAGTGCATTCCAGATCATAACAACTTGCTGTGTAATTTTTTTTTCCTTCATATCACCTCTGGTTCTTTTGCCAATCACCTTAAGCCTGTGTCCTTTGGTTATCGACCCTTCTGCTACTGGAAACATTTTCTCCTTATTTACTCTATCAAAACCCTTCATGATTTTGAACACCTCTATCAAATCTCCCCTTAACCTTCTCTGCTCTAAGGAGAACAACCCCAGTTTCTCCAGTCTCTCCACGCAACTGAAGTCTTTCACCCCCGGTACCATTCCAGTAATTCTCCTCTGCACCCTTCTCTAAGGCCTTTGACATCCTTGCTAAAGTGTGGTGCCCAGAGTTAAACACAATACTCCAGCTGGGGCCTAACCAGTGATTTATAAAGGTTTAGCATAACTTCCTTGCTTTTGTACTCTATGCCTCTATTTATAAAGCCCAGGATCCCGTATGCCTTTTTAACAGCCTTCTGAACTTGTCCTGCCACCTTCAAAGGCTTTTGTACATACACCCCCAGGTCTCTCTGTTCCTGCACCCCCTTTAAAATTGTAGCATTTAGTTTATATTGCCTCTCCTAATTCTTCCTACCAAAATGAATCACTTCACGCTTCACTGCATTAAATTTCATCTGCCATGTGTCTGCCCATTTCACCAGTCTGTCTATGTCCTCTTGATGTCTGTTACTATCCTCCTCATTGTTTACAACATTTCCGAGTTCCGTGTCATCTGCAAACCTTGAAATTATATCCTGTGTACCCAGGTCCAGGTCATTAAAAGATATCAACACTGATCCCTGGGGAACACCACTGTATACTTCCCTTCAGTCTGAAAAACAACCATTCACCACCACTCTCTGCTTTCTGTCCCTTAGCCAATTACATATCCACGCAACCACTGCCCATTTAATCCCATGGGCTTGAATTTTGCTAACAAGTCTATTATGTGGTACTTTATCAAACGGCTTTTGAAAGTCCATATACACAACATCAACCCTCTCCATTATTTCATCAAAGAACTCAATCAAATTAGTCAAACTCATTTTGCCTTTAACAAATCCGTGCTAGCTTTCATTTATTAACCCCTATTTTTCCAAGTACCAATTAATTTTGTCCCATATTATTGTCTCTTAAAGTTTCCCCACCACCGACGTTAGGCTGACTGGCCTGTAATTGCCGGGTTTATTCCTCTCCCCTTTTTTGGACAGGGGTGTAACAGTTGCAATCCTACAGTCCTCTGGCACCACTCCCATAGCTAAGGAGGATTGGAAGATTGTGGCCAGAGTCTCCACAATTTCCACTCTTACTTCCCTCAGCAACCTAGGATGCATCCCATCCGGACCAGGTGACTTCTACTTTTTTGTGGAACCATTGCATTTAAGTACATGACGTGTTTCACAATGGATCACTGAAATATTCACTAATTATACTAGTTAATTTGAAATTTGGCCGCTTGAGATGCATGAGGCTTCTTCAACAGCACCTCCCAAACCCGCGACCTCTACCACCTAGAAGGACATGGGCAGCAGGCACATGGGAACAACACTACCTTCACGTTCCCCTCCAAGTCACACACCATCCCGACTTGGAAATATATCGCCGTTCCTTCATTGTCACTGGGTCAAAATCCTGGAACTCCCTACCTAACAGCACTGTGAGAGAACCTTCACCACACGGACTGCAGCGGTTTAAGAAGGCGGCTCACCACCTCTTCTCAAGGGCAATTAGGGATGGGCAATAAATGCTGGCCTTGCCAGCGATGCCCACATCTCATGAACGAATAAAAAAAAATGAAAGAAGCAATACAAAAAGGCATGCCTTAATTGGCTAATGTTCTGTCCTTCCTGCTGATGACATTATGGTTTTAACTTTGAATATTGGCGGGGTTGTAAAGCGGGAGGTAGTGGATCATTGAAAGCAATGGAAAGGAAATTTGGATGTGGTGTGTAACGGACAGCCAATCTGCCCCCGCCAAAGTTCAAAGTTCCACCCAACATTTCTTAAAAATCACCCAAAGGAAAATTATGTTCAGTCACCATTTTAATTGGCACCCATTAAAATCTATTAAAAATGGATAATGAATTGATTCACTACACGTTAAATATGTCTCATTTATTTTATCCAAGTAACTTCAGTAAAATTGATGTTCTATGATCAATGTTTATTGTGACTTTAAACATGTATTTTTCTTATCTGATGTGTTTATGGACCTTCGTGAAGATAAATGTAATGATTGTATATATAAGAACAGTTTTCTTCCTAAGATCTCAGTTGATAAGACCACCGAACTGACAGACAGATCTGTACTGATATTCATTGTTTTGTTTTGCTTCAGGCAACAGATGCTGACCTTGGTCCAAATATAACTTACCGTATAAGAACTGAGGAGGCCAGACAGCTATTTTCTGTCAATCAGTGGACAGGAGAATTGTCAATTTTAGAGTCTGTGGATTATGAAACTCTGTCGACTGCTGATGCAAGCTACACTTTTGTAGTCGAGGCACTGGACAGTGGGGGAAGCATGCCTCCAGGTTTAGCTACTGTGACTGTCCAAATAAAGGTAAGTGATGTATATTCGTGTAACTCAGTAAAAGGACTGACCATTAAAGTTTGCACAGTAAAATGTAAAATTGGTTAACAGTGCATGGACCTAAGTGGTACTCAAATTTCACTGCCTGATTCATTTTAAAGAAAAATTCAAACATTTTTAGAAAGCAGTAAATTTCAATCCAGTTTTTTCACCAAACACTGTATATCTTTCTCTGCTTCAAATATTTATCCAGTTTTCCCTTAAAGGATTCAATTATCTCGGCCTCATCAACTTCCAATTCATTCCATGCTCCAACAGTTCTCTGCATGAAGAAATTTCATATAACACCAGCAAGGCATAATGCCATATTTTAAAAGTACCAGGCAGTCTGTCGTACCTCCCAGGAACTTTTTGAATTTTGTATGGAATCTTTCTAATGTTAGTGTCAGCCGTAGCTCAGTGGTATCACTCTCGCCTCTGAGTCAGAAGGTTGTGGGTTCAAGCCCCACTCCACTTGAGCACAAAATCTAGACTGACACTCCAGTGCAGTACTGAGCTGACCTGTCGGAGATGTTGTCTTTCGGATGCGATGTTAAGCCGAGGAACCGTCTGCCCTCTCAGGTAGACGCAAAAGATCACATGGCATAATTCGAAGAAGAGCAGGGGAGTTCTCCCCGGTGTACTGGCCAATATTTATCCCTAAATCAACATCACTAAAAAAACGGATTATCTGCTCATTATCACATTGCTGTTTGTGGGACCTTGCTGTGCACAAAGTGGCTGCTGCGTTTCCTATGTTGCAACAATGACTACACTTCAAAAGTCCTTCATTAGCTGTAAAGTGCTTTGGGGTGTCCTGAGGTCGTGAAAGGCGCTTTATTTAGAGAGAAACCCATCTCTCACCTGCTGTCTTTCAGTGTTAAAAATGAGCTCCTTTGACATTAAGCTGAATGAAATGAACAGCCAGTAGTGCAAATCATGTGTGCCAGCTGCACATCACAATCTACAGATACCAGTCTGAGACCAGTACCCTGTAGTACCTGTGCTAACTGCACCCCAATTCTCTATTTTGTGGCTTAATTTGAACCATGAAAATTACAAGAAATATGGTGGTAGTAAAATCAGCAAAGCAGGAAGCATAAGGAAATGATGTAACATGATTATCATAGGCAATTTGTTTGGACCAGTAAATAGTCTGAAAAGAAAAGCCTTGTATCAACAGGCAGTTTTTAGGTTCTGATAAATCAGTGTGAATTGGCTATACCTGAGCGCATTATAATGGAAATATATATTTTAAAGTGGTTTATGGTAAAGCTTCTCCAAAGCAGCTTATTTATATGGCTATGAAAACAGTTTGTGTGTGAATAGTTTGTGCAAATACACACAAGTCATTTTGATTGATCTGAACCACTACTCAAACCGCAATTAAGTTTCTTACAGCATGCCAGGGAATACCTAATGAAGTGAAGCATTTTAATAGATGGCTTTTTATGTTATGCTCCTGGACATCATAAATCAGTGACTATGTCTTTAAGGTATTTTATTACTGAGCTTTGCGGTAATGCCTGTACTTAGGAGCTATGATAGCTTTGTTCACTTAAAGACAACTTGCACCAATGGACTATAGGCCATGACTGTTGTCTTCAGTGGCTGGTAACAGAATAGTGGATGACCTGTTACTTTTTGCCTTTAAAAAATGAATTAAAAAAAATACTGTTCAGTCATAGACTTTATACATTTCAGCAGCAATATTTGAAGGCTGCCAAGAGTATGTAGCAGGGAGTTTGTCCATAATATTGAGTTCAGGAGTCACTGGGAGGGATAGAGTGACAGAGATCCACTCATTCCCCAGTATGTTTCCATTCCACGTCAGACCCTGACACCTTTCTTTTGTTACCACATTTGAATGAAATACCAGAAAAGAAAGTAGTTGAGACAAAATAAAAAATTATCACTCGGTATGGATAGGTCACTTGTTATGGCGAAGATTAGTATAAGATAGCATGTTGGATAGAGTCTCAACAATATACATAGTTAGGCCTGTTTCAGTAAGAGTCACCTCTTTGAAAGTCAAGCAAAACATTTTGAGGCAAATAAACACTTCCTTTTCACATGCAGCAAATTTAAGTTACTGGACAGCACACTTTCTTGTTTCAGAAGCTGCACGAAAGCCCAGGATTATCGCAAGTCATTTTCTTCTGGCCCACAATCAGGCATTTACCTAAGCAATCTGGGTGGCTGAAAGCTGGAATTTACAGAACTCTGGAGTCTGTTCCAAGGCTGAAGAAGTAATTTAGACCAAATCAATAGGTTACAGGCTGATATAGATACATTAAAGGAAGGGACCCATGTGTGGCAGATATCCTTAGTGTCATCAGTGAAAGGTAGAGAAACTCCAGGAATGCCTATACCATGTAGGGGTTCCTGTTAAGGGTAAAGAATCAAGAAAGGGTTCTGGGGGTGATTCTTGATCACTCATTAAAAGTATGCACAAACATTGGTAGGTAGCTATAGAGAAAGCAAATGGGTTTTTAGGTTGTATAACGAGGACCATCGAGTATAAAACAAAGATCACTATACTTAGGCTCTATGAGGCTTTGGTACTTCTGCACAGAGTATTGTGTCCAGTTTTAGTTGCAGGATAATCAAGCTCTGGAGAAGTTGTAGAGGTAGGTGATGAGAATGATAACTGGCCTTTGAGCTCTTATTGTCAGGATAAGCTTCAAGAGTTAGGACTATTTACTTTAGAGAAACACAGGCTATTAGGGGATATGATTGAGCTTTTTAAAATGATGAAGAGATTGGACTTGGTTAGATTGGATAGATTATTTGAGCTGGAAGAGATGGTAGGACTAGATTGAATGCATATAAACTAAAAAGAGTTAGGTTAGCTGTCAGGGAGTATTTATTTTCATAAGTAGTCATCACCCTGTGCAATAGACTACCTGAATATGTGGTGGGTATCAATTCAGTACTGATCTTCAAAAGGGAACTTGTCAGGTTTCTGAGTGAAGATGACACTTCCAGTTGTAGAGCGTACGTGGCTAATATTTATGGGGACTACAGTCTACTGGGGCTTTGCTTGATTGTCTTCGGCAGTCAGAGAGAAATTTCCCAAAGCTTTTCCAGGGGTCAGTATCAGGACCACTGCTCTTTTTGATATATACTAATGACCTGGATTAGGGTATACAGGGCATAATTTCAAAGTTTGCAGATGTCACGAAACTCGGAAATGTAGTAAACAATGAGGAGGATGGTAACAGACTTCAGGAGGACATAGAGAGACTGGTGAAATGGGCAGACACATGGCAGATGAAATTTAACGCAACGAAGTGTGAAGCGATACATTGTGGTAGGAAGAATAAGGGGAGGCAATATAAACCAAATTATACAATTTTAAAGGGGGTTCAGGAATGGAGCGACCTGGAGGTGAATGTACACAAATCTTTGAAGGTGGCAGGACAAGTTCAGAAGGCTATTAAAAAAGCACTTGGGATCCCTTGCTTTATAAATAAAGGCATAGAGCACAAAAGCAAGGAAGTTATGCTAAACCTTTATAAAACACTATTTAGGCCTCAGCTGGAGTATTCTGTTCAATTCTGGGCACCACACTTTAGGAAGGATGCCAAGGCCTTAGAGAGGATGCAGAGAAGATTTATCAGGATGGTACCAGGGATGAAAGACTTCAGTTATGTGGAGAGACTAGAGAAACTGTGGTTGTTCTCTTAAAATCAGAGAAGGTTAAGGGGGGATTTGATAGAGTGTTCGAAATCATGAAGGGTTTTGATAGAGTAAATAAGGAGAAACTGTTTCCAGTGGCAGAAGGGTCGGTAACCAGAGGTCACAGATTTAAGGTGATTGGCAAAAGAACCAGAGGCGACATGAGTAAAAAAGATTTTGCGCAGCCAGTTGTAATGATCTGGATGCACTGCCTGAAAGGGTGGTGGAAGCAGATTCAATAGTAACTTTCAAAAGGGAATTTGATAAATACTTGAAGGGAAAAAAATTGCAGTGCTATGGGAAAAGAGCATGGGAGTGGGACTAATTGGATAGTTCCACCAAAGAACCGGCCCGGACACGATGGGCTGAATGGCCTCCTTCTCCGCTGTATGATTCTAATTGGCCTCAGTTTTTATTTTCTTTCCCAGGAGCTTATGTGGTTAGGGGATGGGTTAATGATGTGCATAGTTGCACCATGTCTGAATGGCAGGTGCTTCATAAGGGGATGAACATGTTCAGGGTGTTGACCAGTTTCACCCCCCGCCATGTATATTAGTGTCTAGACAATAAGTCTAATTGGCTTCTTACCTTTGCCCATCCCATTGTTGGCTGTAAAACTCTTCTCCTTAGTGTTAATCTTTCATGTTAGGCATTATTGAACACAGCAGAAATTCCCTCAACACTACCCATCCATCTATGACTGACCTATATTTAACACCTCATTATGTGATATTTCCTCTAAAGCTCAGGCTATGAATAACATCACATTTTACATTTTACATCTTTCAAAGCTATTACACTTATCACAGTATCATTGTAGGTATAGCACAGAAGGAGGCCATTTGGCCCATCATGCCTGAGCTGGCCCTTTGAAAGAGCTATCCAATTAGTCCCATTCCCCTGTTCTTTCTCCATAGCCCTGTAATTTTTTTCCCTCCTAGTATTTATCCAATTCCCTTTTGAAAGTTATTATTGAACCTGTTTCCACCACTCTATCAAGGAATGCATTCCAGATCATTACAACTCGTTGCTTAAAGAAATATTTCCTCATGTCGCTTCTGGCTCTTTTGCCAATCACCTTAAACCTGTGTCCTCTGGCTACTGACCCATCTGCCACTGGAAACAGTTTTTCCATATTTTCTCTATCAAAACTGTTCATGATTTTGAACACCCGTATCAAATCTCCTTTTAACCTTCTCTGCTCTAAGGAGGAGAACCCCAGCTTCTCCAGTCTCTCCACATAACTGAAGTCCCTCATCCATGGTACCATTCTAGTAAACCTCCTCTGCACCCTCTCTAAGGCCTTGACATCCATCCTGCCCAGAATTGAACACAATACTCCAGCTGAGGCCTAACCAGTATTTTATAAAGGTTTAGCATAACTTCCTTGCATTTGTACTTTATGCCTCTATTAATAAAGCCAAGGATCCCACATGCTTTTTTAATGGCCTTCTCAACTTGTCCTGTCACCTTCAAAGATTTGTGTACATACAACTCCCGATCTCTCTGTTCCTGCACTCCCTTTAAAATTGTACCATTTAGTTTATATTGCTACCCCTCATTCTTCCTACCAAAATGCATCACTTTACACTTTGCTGCATTAAATTTCATCTATCATGTGTCTGCCCATTTCACCAGTCTATGTCCTCCTGAAGTCTGTTACTATCCTCCACATTGTTTACTACATTTCCGACATTCATGTTATCTGCAAACTTTGAAATTTTACCCTCTATACCCAAGTCCACGTGATTAATATATATCAAAAAAGAGCAGCAGTCCTAATACCGACCCTGGGGAACACCACTGCATACTTCCCTCCAGTCTGAAAAAATAACCTTTCACCACTACTCTGTTTTCTGTCCCTTAGACAATTTTGTATCCACACTGCCATTGTTCCTTTAATCCGATAGGTTTTAATTTTTCCCACAGTTTTCAATCCCATTCTCACCAAATGTCTCCCCATCAGTAGTGGGACATAAGAAAATTGGATTTCTGGTTATTATGAGTGCCATCCTGCCCTCTGGTGGTCTTCTCCAAGACCAGGCAATGACTCCCTTCCATAACAGTTAAAGATAGAAAGTTGGGAGCTTGCTAGCAAGCCGTGTATCAATACTGCTACTAGCGACCAGAGAATCACATTACACCAATGCTGATACCAAAGCTTGTTATTGCCACAGGAAAATCATATATTGAATTTCTTTATTGAGAATTAAACTTGAATTATATACTGACTTTCAATGTAGGCATCAAGTTATTATTTTAACTGATACTGATATAGTGCCTATTTCAGTTTACTTTACAAACTCCCAGAGTCCTTATGTTAAAGAGAATAAAATGCTTGCTTTAAAGCTTCTTTGCCCAATAACAGCAGAATTGTTATCAACTTCTAATGTAAATCATGCATAAAACTATAAGCTTGCCTGCCATGATTAATGCCACACTGCAATCAGTCTGACCCTCAACGATGTCAGTAATCAGTTGCTAACTTTTACCCATCAACCGACAGGCTGATTGTGTTACTCCAGGAAACAGTGTTTCATCCTCGCCTTCAGTGAGCTGTGACAATAGAGAGTGGAGGTCACAGCTGAGCTCAGTCATTGATTTGAGAGCTATACATAGTGCAAAAATACATGTGGAGCTCTGCTTAATTTTGAGGTTGATTCACTTCAAAACAAGCCATATTTTTAAGTCAAGATGAGTATTTTCATTCTTACCAAGTGAAACTGGTCAAACTGCTGCACTTTGGTTAAAAATTATAGGAGGTGACTTTCATGTCCCTACTGCCTCATTTGTGCTTAAAAATGGAGCAGCAGCGGAACCAAAATGGCGCGTGAAACGAAAGCACAGATTACGACTTTTTCAGGCCGACCTCGATTTAGGCAGCCTGATAGGCAGCCCACTGGAAACAGGCCGGAGCCTCACTAATAAATGGCCGGAGCTCCCACTGGAAACAGGCCGGAGCCTCACTAATAAATGGCCGGAGCTCTCACTGGAAACAGGCCGGAGCCTCACTAATAAATGGCCGGAGCTCCCATTGGAAACAGGCCGGAGCCTCACTAATAAATGGCCGGAGCTCCCACTGGAAACAGGCCGGAGCCTCACTAATAAATGGCCGGAGCTCCCATTGGAAACAGGCCGGAGCCTCACTAATAAATGGCTGGAGCTCCCATCGGAAACAGGCCGGAGCCTCACTCTAACAAATGACCAGAGGTCCCATCGGAAACAGGCCGGAGCCTCACTCTAACAAATGACCAGAGGTCCCACCGGAAACAGGCCGGAGCCTCACTAATAAATGGCCGGAGCTCTGCGCAGAAAGATTTTTAAAACGATTAGCATTTTACTGGCTTATGCAAATGCCTACACTCTAATTATCACCCTTGTGTGAGACCCTAGTACTCCCCTAGTGGGAGGTGGAAGGCTGCTGCGACTCAGTCAAGTATGTGCTCGGGCCTGAGAGGGCCTGGCTGCAGGCTGCAACAACTTGGTGTCTGCCAGGTGAGTCTGGCCTAGCTCCCATATTATAGTCATGCAGGGCTGTGCAGAGACTTTGAGAGAAGTGATGGGGTCTCTTACTTGGAAGCCATGATTATTCTTTTTTACTTGCTGCGGCCAGGTCCTGGGAACAATGCTGTTGGCATTGAGATTCTCTGCCACCTGTGTCTTGGCACCAGTTGGCCATCCATTGGGAAGAGGACTGTCTTCCTGCCGGTCACTTGTTCAGTCAGTATCTCCACTGCTGCATCTGAGAACCTCATAGCTCTGTTGGACGTCATTTTGTCTGCTGCTGCACAGTCTTGCTGGTCGTTGACCCCCCCCCCCCCCATGATAAAATGCACCTCCCCTTTAAGGTGCTACTGGCTGCCTTTAAGTAGCGGCGGCCCCATTGGATTTCCCGCCCTCCCAATTGGCAAGCTGCCCACAGGGAGCACAATTTGCGCTGGCAGCCCGCCGATTTAATTTAAATAATTCCCAGCCACAAAAATATCATGGGCCCCATGCCGATTTCTTCTGGTGGACACCCTGCCCACCACCCACCCAATTTACCCTGGAAATGAAACTTGCCTCCGGAGGATGAAATCTTAGTGGTTCTTTTCAGTAGCTATTGACTGAGTCTTTGATGAAGAGCTACATGGGTAAGGACTGTCTCAGAGCCCCTCTTGGCCACATCTTGGGGGATATGCAGCGTGAGGCAGGGAATTGATCACCTCAAGGCCGTTGCTTCATTTTATGTCTGTCTTTTCTTTGATGCTGAAGAAACTTCATTTGAAAATCGGATGGATTCTTCTCAGTGGTCAGGCAATTAAGCTGTTAACTGTTTCTAACACCAGGTAGCTATGGTGTGACCAGCATTCCCCAGCCATCTGTGCTTCCTTTGCTTTTGCCAGCTGACCGCAAATAAACCATTCTTGATATCTAATTAGAATCTGCAACTAAAATACCCATTGCCCTTTGAGGGAACACTAATTCAATTATGCCCTTAGAGACAAGCTACTGTATCTAGGTTGACTTGTAATGCAATATGCCTGTCACTTCCACGCAGATGTCTAGTCTGTATTCTCATATATTGGCTGCCCTGGGCACAACTTTGGCTGTATCTTTAATAAAGTCAATTTTAAAATTTGCATTATTTTATCGAAAGTCATATAAAAAGATATAACAGGTATTTCCAAATCCCTTGCTCCTAGCAGAGAGCCACATAGGGAGCATAGTCGTAGAATTAGGGTTACGGTGTTGTAGAGCTGCACGGTCCCTGTGAGTGGGACTCCCCCTAGAAGCTCAGACTCATAGAATTACTCCCAATTATACAGAATGTTTTCCTGTTTGGCTCTGACAAAATTCTGCTTCCATTACAGCAACATCCATCAACTTATATTTTGAACATAATTCAAGTATTAATGAAAACATTTAATTTTAATCCATGTTAATGTTGATCGGTACAATTATCATTAAAATGTCTGAATAATGTAAGAGTTTTATAAGAAGCAATGATAGACATTTCATTCCATTTGTGTAAAAAAAAAGTGTTGTTTAACAATGCAGCATAAAACATTCCCAGGTGTATTAGCAGGGAAACAGTCCAACCAGCTTTTATTATTAAAGAATAGACTGAGAAATAATCTCTGGTCCACATTAATGGGATGCTATTTCTCTTCTTTTCTAAATGGAGATAACTCCGTAATTATGAAACTTTCTCCAGTTAAATTGTCTTAACATTATAAAATTATCAAATATATGAAAGCCAAAATCACATGAGTTGGTGGTACTAAAGTTTATGGAGCCAGTATCAAAGGTTCAATGTTTATGCAGATCTGGGAGGCAAGAGGCAGTTTGAGTAGTCCTTAATAAATTCCACTTCAATATTACTATCTACATTTCCAGCTTATAGTGTATTTTCCCAGAATGGAGCAGCTCTGAAACAGCTCTTAGACTGGCCCACAGTCAGAGCTCCTGCTGTTTCCTGTGGAGCTGCTCCAGGATACATGGGGAGACTCCCCAACACTGATATCACCAGGGGTGGGGATATTTTCTTCCGCTTTAACTGTAAAAGAGACTGTTTTGACTTACTCTCCGTAACTTCAATTATAGAATAAGCAAATCAATTAAAGCAAAACTGGCAATGTGCAGGTTTCCTACTGGATTTGATTTCCATTGATTACTTTATAAAACAATCTATTTTTGCAACTGTTCTGATGTTCTTTGTGTGATTTTCTAATGGTTTGTTTCTTCTTATCGTACACAGCTGTCTCCATTTATGTTTTTCTTTGTCTCATTCTCCAACCATGTTGACCTGTTTATATGTTCCTTGTTGTATGTTTTTCCTTGCATTTGTTCATTTGTCTCTTAGTCTCTGCTCATTCATGATTCAAATAGAAAAACTGACCAAGGCTCAGCAAGTCAATGCATTGAGTGATGCATTGTGTGACTAAGCAACACAAACAAGGCAGGCCTTGGGTTCAGTCCCTGGTACTCATTTAGTAGACCCATGCTGGGATGGAGCAAGGCATTATAGTTTGCCTCAGTGAGTTAACTCGAGAAAAGAAAGATCGGGTTCTTCTCCAGTGACTCATGTAGGAAATTGGTTACATGTCAGTGATGATAAAATCGGGCTTGGCAGTTGTGATCCATCCACCACCTTAAACATCCAATCCCTCCACCACCGGCACACTGTGGCTGTAGTGTGTACTACCTATAGGATGCACTGCAGCAACTCACCAAGGCTGCTACCTCCCAAACCCGCCACCTCTACCTGACTTGGACGTATATCGCCATTCCTTCATCGACACTGGGTCAAAATCCTGGAATTCCCTACCTAACAGCACTGTGGGAGAACCTTCACCACACGGACTGCAGCGGTTCAAGGAGAAGGCGGTTCACCAGGGATTCACTAGGGATGGGCAATAAATGCCGGCCTTGCCAGCAATGCCCACTTCCTGAGAATGAATTATATGTTCAAACACTCTCTGTCTAGACTCACACATGAAGAATGAGCAGTTGGGCCAGATATTGAAGTGCTGCCAGCACCAGCAGAACTGTATGCCAGCATGAGACATTGTCTTAAGGGGAGAAATAGAAGAAAAAAATAGAAATATACTTGCTGCTTTTGGCACCTCAGTTTCACAAGCATAAAAATTAAAGAATCTAAAATGTGTTGATAAAATTCACTGGTTGATAAGTCCCCATCGCCAACATTTCACACAATTTGCTGCATGGCTTACAATTTTTGTTACTGCCCCTCTTTTCTGATTGGCTTAAATAATCACTGTTTTCAGCTAACCATGCTGATTTTTCTTTTTATTCGTTCATGGGATGCGGGCGTCGCTGGCGAGGCCAGCATTTATTGCCCATCCCTAATTGCCCTTGAGAAGGTGGTGGTGAGCCGCCTTCTTGAACCGATGCAGTCCGTGTGGTGACGGTTCTCCCACAGTGCTGAACTATCTGCCGGGGTAGGAAAAGCAACCCACTACCAATCACAAATCAGAAAGCCATACAATCACCATCAATCGCACTTCTCTATTATTTTTCAAAGATACCAATCAGAAAGCAACAACCACAAAATGAAACATCTCGAATACTTCTTCCAAACTTCTTTCAGCCTCCATTTACCTTCCTAACTCACGTCAGTGTATAGAGCTAAAAATAACGGGGGTGGTTTTCAACTGCCGGCTACCCTGTTTACAAGGCACCCATCCGGCAGTTGAAAATGGCAGGGAAGCCCTCCAGGTCTGCCTGATGCAATGGGCACCCAACACTCCTGTCCCAAATAGTTGGGAGGCTGCTTGTATATGTACAAATGGGCGGAGTGTGCACCACACACGTGTACCAGGTGGTCAGCGGCTTAACCAGCAGTCCTTAAAGGGACCACTTTAAGGACTGGAATATTTTTAGATGGGATGGGGAGAGGGGATTTTTGTGGAGACAGGAGGAGCGGGAATACTTGTCTTGGCCCCACAAAAGTATTGCGGCTTGCTTCTGGTCATTGGGAAGACTGATTCTGACTCGGCTAGCCCATAGCACCGCCGGATTTTCCACCCTCACAGTTTGGCGAGATGCCCGCTGATGCTTATTGAATGCTGGGCAGCTTGCGGACTGTATTCGGGCAAGGCTCGAATCTGAAAATGGCTCAGGCTTGCTGCTGAATCCATTAGGTGGACACCACAGACACATCACATCACTTCACGCCCATTTTGTACAAGAGTTCAAAATTGCCCCCAACATTTAGAGCGCAGTAAACTCACACAAATTACACAAGTGTGAGGGGGAAAAAAAAAATAAACTTATCCATAAAATGAGTCATTTACTATTAGATTTGCCTGAAGCACGTTTGACCTGAACTGGCCCCAGGGTCTGGGGCTCGAGTTTTGCTTCAGTCGCAGAATTGAATGTTCACTTGGGCCTTGGCTGCTGGTTAGTTCCAAACTCTATTGATAGATTTTGTGTGTGAAAGGTGCATACATCATGGGATATTTTAACCAGCTCCTACGGAACCACGATATCCAGAGTGCATCACTGCTCATGAGAAAATCAGGCAGAATATTATATAATTAACAACTGTGAGGCGAGAGCACTGGATCAAGATCATCAAAAGTAAAAAAGATTTAATTTGATGCAAAGTAAGCATTAAATAAAAATTGTGACTGAAGTGTATCATTTGGGATGATGTATTTCGTGCCACTGGGAGATAATGATGTTTGCACTGGGTCCAGAGAGGAATGTTTATGAGGTGCTTTGATGCCAAGTTGGATATTGATGCTGAAGTCAGTGAGCTGGGCTGGATCCTGGCTGATGATTACCTGTTCTGGGCATTGGATGCTCGATGGTGGGAAATGATATTATATCAAGGACAGCTTTTGCAAGTTACACAAATACACTGGAGGAAATAAGGGGGGCAAATTTTTCGATAATCATGCTAAATCTTTATAAATCACTGGTTAGGCCTCAGCTGGAGTATTGTGTCCAATTCTGGGCACCACACTTTAGGAAGGATATCAAGGCCTTGGAGAGGGTGCAGAGGAGGTATACTAGAATGGTACCATGGATGAGGGACTTCAGTTATGTG
The DNA here is from genome assembly GCF_035084215.1 of Heptranchias perlo. NCBI lineage: Eukaryota > Metazoa > Chordata > Chondrichthyes > Hexanchiformes > Hexanchidae > Heptranchias > Heptranchias perlo. The sequence continues at coordinate 41,193,324 of NC_090345.1, read as the reverse complement.
GAGAGACTGGAGAAGCTGGGATTGTTCTCCTTAGAGCAGAGAAGGATAAGGGGAGATTTAATAGAGGTGTTTAAAGTTATGAGGGGCTTTGACAGAGTAAATAAGGAGAAATTGTTTCCAGGGGCAGGAGGGACAGTAACCAGAGGACACATATTTAAGGTGATTGGCAAAAGAACCAGAAGGGAGATATGGAGAATTTTTTTTCTGCAGAGAGTTGTTATGATCTGGAATGCACTGCCTGAAAGGGTGGTGGGAACAGATTCAATAGTAACTTTCAAAAGGGGAATTGGATAAATACTTGAAGGGGAAAACATTGCAGGGCTATGGGGAAAGGGCTGGCGAATGGGACTAATTGGACAGCTCTTTCAAAGAGCCGGCACAGGCACAATGGGCCAAATGGCTTCCTTCTGTGCTGTATGATTCTATATAAATAACTGAGAAACATATAGACGGTTTTGGGGAAGCAGGAGGGAAAATAAATATGTAGTACTTATATCTTCAGCGAGTGCTGCAAAATGAGAGCTAAAAAAGATACAGGGGGTGGATTTCCTCGGAGCTGCTATCGCTCCTCCATGCAGACGAAGCCCCATTTACGCGTGCAAACGGGAGTCTCCGCAACACTTCCCGCAAAATTACGACGGCGGAGTGAGAGTAGCTCCGAGGAAATTCCCGGTCATATTTTATAATGTAAATAATTGGGAATAAGAGATTTTCGAGGAGGGAAGACCAAAGTTATTTGCATCTTAAACATGTTTTGTAAAGTGGAAGGCAAACAACATTACAAATATTATATCTATGAGGCCAGTATCTTTCAGCATGAGTATGATATGTAATGGCTCAGAATTTGCTGGAGTTGGGGCAACTGTGAGTTGTATTTTTTCCCTCACCCTTCAGCTCCTATTACTTTTGCGCTGCAAGTTGCTGGAAATGCAGGCTGATAATAGCACGGCGAGGTCAATGGTGCATTTGGGACCTTGGTGAACGACAGGACTAATAATCTATCTCCTTAAGCAATGAAATTTAAGCATAGAGAAAGAAACAGGACTGATGGAGAAGGAAATAGGGTGAATTAGATTCAAACTAGATACAGAAAGAGAAATAAATAGTGGGAAAGAAAGATTGGATTAAGAGAGAGAAAAAAAAGAGACAGAAAGGAAAAGTAAGAAAACATTTTTAAAATTTAAAATGTTAAATTCAAAAAACTTGCGGGAGTGAAACTGCACAGTTTCAATTGTTCCCTTTCTGGGCCTCCAAGGTTGAGTGGCATTGTAGGAACATAAATCATCCCATTAACTGTGAAATAGCACCGCTAACTTTCTGTGGCAAGTTTAATTAGTATTTACGGCACAAATCCAGCAATTCCTTGACAGTCATGGGGAGGTTATTGGAGAGATCCCATTTTTGCAAGGCTAACGGCAGAGCGACGCAAATCGTCCAGCAGTTTGTGGCGATTCACAAATCACGCTGTATCTGTTCCTCGCCACAAATTGCTGGGTTTTACACGCACTAATAATGTATGCGCGTGAACTCGCTGCTGTTTATCCAGCAAATTCTGGGCCAATATGACATTTTTATCTCATGTCATTGATGTGACATATTGCTTCAGTATGGTGTCAATCCATGAGCATCACCACAGAATATCTATTATTATATAATTAAATGTCAGCATCCCATCATAACTAAAAATATTTCAGACAAATCATTTTTATAGCAAACAGAAGTATTTATTAAGTCTATAATAATTTTCTCTAGAAAATGAGTTCTTTAATATTAAAATAAGCAAACATTGAGGAGGTCTTCAAACTTAATTTGAACACCAAAGACAGTATACTCCTGAGGGCACATACTGAGCAGAGTATTAATATTGAATACACTTAGACTACAACAGCAACTTGCATTTATGTAAGTGCCTTTAACATAGTAAAACATTCCAAGGTGCTTCACAGGAGCGTTACTAAACAACATTTGACACCGAGCACATCAGGAGGTATTAGGACAGGTGACCAAAAGCTTTGTCAAAGAGGTAGGTTTTAAGGAGCATCTAAAAGGAGGAGAGAGAGGTAGAGAGGCGGAGAGGCTTAGGGAGGGAATTCCAGAGCTTAGGCCCTAGGCAGCTGTAGGCATGGCCACCAATGGTGGAGCACTTAAAATCGGGGATAAGCAAGAGGCCAGAATTGGAGGAGTGCAGAGATTTCTAAGGGTCGTAAGGCTGGAAGAGGTTACAGTGATAGGAAGTGGGGAGGCAATGGAGGGATTTGAAGACAAGGAAGTGAGTTTTAAAATCGAGGCATTGCCGGACCGGGAGCCAATGTAGGTCAGTGAACACAGAGGTGAGGGGTGAACGGGACTTGGGCCGAGTTAGACTATGGATAAGCTCAAGTTTATGCAAGGTACAAAGTGGGAGGCCAGCCAGGAGAGTATTGGAATAGTCGAATCCAGAGGTAACAAAGGCATGGATGAAGGTTTCAGCAGCAGATGAGCTGAGGCAGGGGCGGAGACAGGCGATGTAACGGAGGTGGAAGTAGGCAGTCTTGGTGATGGAGAGGATATGGGGTCGGAAGCTCATCTCTAGGTCAAATAGGACGCCAAGGTTGCGAACAGTCTTGCTCAGCCTCAGACAGTGGCCAGGGAGAGGGATGGAGTCGGTGGCTAGGGAACAGAGTTTGTGGTGGGGATCAAAGACAATGGCTTCAGTCTTCCCAGTATTTGGAAGAAATTTATGCTCATTATACTAATTATCAGACAAGCAGTGTGACAAATCAGAGGCAGAGGAGGGGTTGAGAGAGTTGGTGGTGAGGTAGAGCTTGGTGTCAGTCGCATACATGTGGAACCTGACGTCGTGCTTTTGGATAATGTCGCCGAGGGCAGCATGTAGATGAGAAATAGGAGGGGGCCATGGATAGATCCTCGGGGGACTCCAGAGGTAATGGTGTGGAAGCAGGAAGAGAAACCATTGCAGGTGATTCTCTGGCCAAGACTGGATAGATAGGAATGGAACTAGGCGAGCGCAGTCCCACCCAGCTGGACAATGGAGGAGAGGTGTTGGAGGAGGATGGTGTGGTCAACTGTGTCAAAGGCTGCAGACAGGTCGAGAAGGATGAGGAGGGACAGTTTACCACAGTCACAGTCACATAGGATGTCATTTGTGACTTTGATAAGGACCGTTTTAGTATAAAGCACATTGATTTTAATATTGAGCACACCAATATTAATATGGAGTACACTAATAATAATGTTATACATGCTAATATGACCTAATATCGAATACACTAATAATATTGAGTACGCTAACAATGTTGTGTACTGTAATATCAAGGAGAGTAATAAGACTGAGTATACTAATAATATCAAGTACACCATTAATATTAATATCAAGCATAGTAATATTGAGCAGACTAGTATTAATATTGGGCCAGAATTTGATATCCAAATAACAGTGAGACTAATGGCACTCGCTGTTATTTATGCATAAATGGTACAGCAACTTCAAGCGAGGAGCAGATGTGCGGTTAAATGCGAATATCTAAAAGTTTCAGTACCAGTTGCGCCGCTCCACTGTTAGCTTTGTGAAAATGGCATTTCGCTGTCTGCCTCCCCATTGAAATGTATTGAATGGTGTGAAGTCGCTGTATTTGTGCAGTAGATACGAACTAAACCCGCCTCAGATATTTAGGGCTAGTAATTAGTAGCGCAACTACCCTTTTAATGACATAATAATTGTTAATTACTCCAAATCAACCTCTCTGGCATTGAAAATTAACAATTACAAGTATGGAGTCTCATTCCTTCAGGTTGTGAATTGTTTTAGGAGATTTTAAAAAAGTAAAATTTTTAATTTTTTTTACTTTTCCTTTCTGTTTCTTTTTTTCTCTCTCTAAATCTAATGTTTCTTTCCCTCTTTATTTCTCTTTCTGTACCTGATTTAACATTGAATTCACCCACCCTGATTCACCCTCCTTCTTAGTCCTTCCTGTGTTTATTTCCCAATCCTTAAATCTCATTGATTAAGGAGATACCCAGTTGCTTGCCCTGTTCACTCGGGTCCCAGATGCCCTGTTTCCCTCACTGCCCCATTATCAGCTCGCACTTTCAACAACTTTGTGGGCAAAATTGTTTTGAGCTGAAGGATGTGGGGGCAAATCTAACTAATGGCAGACGTAGTTAGATGCCCTACTATGGCAAATTCTGGCCCATTGAGTTTACTAATATTAATATGGAGCAGATTATTAATATCAAGCACACTAATAATGTTGAATACACTATTAATATCACAAGAATTAATATTAATATCAAGCCAAGTAATATTGAGCAATCTAATATTGACACAGCAATATTAATGTTATGCACGTTAGTTTTAATATTTTGTGCACGAATTGTAATTTTAAGCACAAATATTAAAAGCAGGCACATTCACTTTAATACAAAGCACATTGACTTTAATATTAAGCACACCAATTTTTATACAGAGCACACTAATATTAATGATATGCATACTAACTTTAATGATGAGCACACACATTTTAACATTGAGCATGCTAATATTAACAAAAAAACTATTTTTAATACAAAGCACACTCATTTTAATAATGAGCTCATCAATTTGTAGGCTCATGTTCTGTAAATGCAATATCAAGGCTGAAAAGGGCTAAGCCCTAGTAAGTGATACTGTTCTTATTCAAGTGCAGAAAAATGGGGAGCTGGTTATATAGATCTGTGCCAGGTTTATTAACAGAAACCAAGTATTAATGGGAGATTACTTAGAAAACTGTTTGTAAAAGGCATGGTTACTTTTCTATTGGTTTCTTTTTTAACCTCTTCTCACAGCAAGTCGTCGTCTCAGAAACCAACAGTTAAGATTGCTTTGCAGCACATTACAGGCATTTCAATATGAAAATTTAAGTTCCCTAGTGCTACAGATGTATGACATTGTATAATTACATTAACTTCATCTTTGGAATTCCATTTGCTCTCCCACAGTGAAATCACTTATCTTATGCAGATTTACAAATGTACTCAAAATAAACTAGGATTTGCAATTTCTTATTACGGAAACAAACCATTTCCACTCATTTAGATTTAATTAATCCATCCACAGCCTTACATAAAAATGGAATGATTCACAAAAGGAAATTTTTCTGAACATTTTTGTTGTCTGCTTATACACTTATTCAACCGTTAAACCAATCAGCCGTTGAACTATTTCTTCTGCAACCCATTTTCAATCGGTTAGAAATATTTGCAGGATATTCTGGTTTCAAATGCTGCATAAAAGCATTATGCAGGGAATCAAAGATAGCTTTAATTTCCTTGTCCACTAACATAGAAACATATGAAAATGATGGACAGGAAAAGAACTACTGGACCGTCCAGCCTGTCCCACACAGTTATGATGCCTTATGCTTTACGATACATACACTCCCCACCCACCTGGAGTCATGTAATTGTTATAAATTGGATAGCCTGATGGTGAAAGATAGAATATTAAAGCCTGGTCTTCAGTTGCTTCCAAGCCTTTATTCAGAGAGATCCACATTACACCCAACCCACATCCTAGATCAGCTCGCTTATAAATGGATACAAGAGAGTTCCCAATTGAATAGAATTAACACTAATTGATATAAATCACATGGATACAAAAAAACAGATTCCCTTCTCTCTCTTTAAATTAAAATAAACTTTATATATACAATACAAACAAAAATTTCAAAAATCAAAAACTTCCATACCCTGTAGAATCATAGAATGGTTACAGCACAGAAGGAGGATATTCAGCCTGTTGAGCCCGTGCCAGTTCTCTGCAAGAGCAATCCAGCTAGTCCCACTCCCCCGCCCTTTACCCGTAGCCCTGCAAATTTTGTTCCTTCAAGTACTTATCCAGTTCGCCTTTGAAAGCCACAATTGAATCCGCCTCCATCATCCTTTCAGGCGTTGCATTCCAGATCATAACCACTCGCTGAGTAAAAAAGCTTCTCCTCATGTCGCCTTTGGTTCTTTTGCTAATTTCCTTAAATCTGTGTCCTCTGGTTCTCGACCCTTCTGCCAATGGAAACAGCTTCTCTCTATCTACTCTGTCTAAACCTCTCATGATTTTGAACACCTCTATCAAATCTCCTCGCAACCTTCTCTGCTCTAACGAGAACAACCCCAGCTTCTCCAGTCTATCCAAGTAACTGAAGTCCCTAATCCCTGGAAGCATTCTAGTAAATCTTTTCTGCACCCTCGCTAAGGCTTTCACATCCTTCCTAAAGTGTGGTGCCCAGAATTGGACACAATACTCCAGTTGTGGCCGAACCAGTGTTTTATAAAGGTTCATCATAACTTCCTTGCTTTTGTACTCTATGCCTCTATTTATAAAGCCCAGGATCCTGTATGCTTTTTTAACCACTTTCTCAACCTGACCTGCCACCTTCAACAATTTGTGCACATATACCCCCAGATCTCTCTGTTCTTGCACCTACTTTAGAATTTTACCCTTTAGTTTATATTGCCTCTCCTCGTTCTTCCTACCAAAATGTATCACTTCGCACTTCTCTGTGTTAAATTTCATCTGCCACGTGTCTGCCCATTCCACCAGCTTGTCTATGTCCTCTTGAAGTCTATCACTATCCTCCTCATTGTTCACTACACTTCCAAGTTTAATGTCGTCTGCACATTTTGAATTGTGCCCTGTACACCCAAGTCCAAGTCATTAATATATATCAAGAAAAGCAGTGGTCCTAGTACCGACCCCTGGCGAACACCACTGTCTACCTTCCTCCAGGCCGAAAAATAACCATTCACCACTACTCTTTGTTTCCTGTCACATTGCCATTTTTGTATCCATGCTGCCACTGCCCCATTTATTTTATCGGCTTCAACTTTGCTGACAAGCCTACTATACTGCTGTACAAATTATACTATTCAAAGCATTACATTTTGAGGCAACCCTTCTCCTGGACCCCAAATAATTTCTTTGTACTCTTACTTCTTTTAGTAAAACAATCTGACAGTCGTTGGCTTGAATCCACCCATTTAATTTTAGAGATTTCCTTTCTCTCCAGCATTTGTTTCAAGCCGGCAAGGTCAATCCATAATCTTTTCTCACTCACTTTTTCGTAGAGTGTACATTATCTCACAATGAACGATTATCTACATAACATTCAGTGGGTGTACTCCCGTTGTACAGGATGTCACTCAAAATATTTGCCAAATATAATCCCATATTCACTGTTAACAAGAGCCAGTGTTTCAACAGCCAGAGTACTTTTAACAACCCTTTTTATTTTCTTAGCTTCCCAAGCTAAAGAACAACATTTCCCATTCCCACCCATAAGAAACACTATGAAACCAGCTGCACTAGAATACCCATCAGGAAGATTAGCATGTGAAGCATCGCTAAAGATAACTAGCTTAATTTTCTTTGGGTCACCTAAGGATGGGAACACATTTATCTATATTTAATTTTTTTTAAATTCTCTACTATGGGGTGTTTTATTGAAGTACTTAACTCCAACTCCAACACATCAAAACTAACATCTGGTCTAGTCTGAGTGCACAACCAGTTTAACTGACCAATCAAGCTTCGTAGGTGTTCTGTCTCTTCTTTCAGATATAACATCACCTTTCTGTGATGACCTAGTATGATTCACCAGGACGGGAGTAACACTCTCATGAATATCTTGCCAAAAGAGCCAAAAGGATTTTTAAGATTACCTTTCCAGCAGTGGAAGAATCCACTCGAACATCTGTATCACCCAGTTTCTCTTCAAAACCCCTGGCTACCAACCTCACTTTAGTTTTATAAGTCCCATTTGCAAGGACTTTTTCGGTGCAAACCCATCTATGCGACAAAGTTAATTGACTCTTATCTGTTACCTCAGAATAAACTCCAAATTCTTTCCAAATATCTAACTCCCTTTGTTTTGACTCTCTTACTCATTTATCCTCAAGTTTATTGGCAGCCACCAAAACTTCATGATCATGAAGACTTCTGCTCCTAGTTCTGTTATGTGACTGTTCTGTGGTCTTTGTTTCATTGTCTGACCTAGTCAAGCTACGTCTTCTACTTCCACTTCTATGTCTGTAGAGACTACTACTGCGAGATCTCCCTCTTTCATCTCTTGTTCGCGATCGTTTTATGACATGAGATTCACTTCCGGACTCCCTATCACTACTTGTACTCTGCTTTCGTACTTTCCACTCTTTTACCCCATTCTGCCAGTCCATGGACCTCGCTGCATGGCCATCATCCTGAACATTCAAACAAAATTTAAACCTACCAGTAGCTGTGCCTGCATGTCCCAAAATTGTCACACCCTCCATTCATTAGTCCTCTCTGGAACATATGTCACCTGTGTACCCATTTTGGGCAATTGTTCTGTGGATGCGCTAGCTCTGACATGTGTTTCTTGATCACAGACATTACCATTGTCCAGCCTTTGATCTACCTCAGACTATACCTCAGGAACCTCAGCAAAAGAATCATGAACATCTGAGGCACAAGGTGCCTTGTTTACTTCTACCAACTGCTCAGAGTCCGAGATTTTATAATTAATTCCAATTAATCATGAGGAATGAACCTTAATAGTTTGATTGCCATGTTGGACATGTACTGTCTTACTATCATGACCTAGTACCTTACCAGGGCCTTTCCATTCCCTATGACCCTCTCTTTTATAGTATACCAAATCTCCTGAATTGAACTCTGCCTCAGATAGTCTAATACAATGCCTCAGTACTCTATGAATTTTCTCTGATGCCTCAGCCTTGAAGAAAGCCTATCTCCCTGCATGCACAGCATTTAAATGCTCAGGAAAAAATGATACCAATTGTAGTACCTTCTAGAGCAGGAGGATTATCACAAACTACAGAAGGCAATTTGGGATTGCGCTCATAGACTAGTTGGTAAGGACTGTATCCTCCAACCATCTGAAGAGAATTCTTTGCATGAACTGCCCATGCTAGGGCAGTTGACAATTTACTCTCTGTCCGATCAGCCAAAATTTTATGCACCATGCTATCAATCACAGCATGATTCCTTTCACAAATACTATTGTTAAATGGGCTCTCAGTTGCTGTATTCATGACAATTATATTCATATTCTCACACATATCTCTGAACTCCGCGTTCGCGAATCCACTTCCATTATCGGTCAAAAACTTTGCTGATATCCCAAGTCCAGTCCCTATACATTTTTCCATAATTTTATCTGGAATAACCTTCTTCTCCTTACTATATATTAGTGTAGAAATACTAAGGGCGCTAAATTGGGCCGTGTAGCGCCCGTTGTTTCGGCGCTACACGGCTTCTCCGACATCCAAGATGGCGACTTGGATGCACACGCACGTTTCCTGTGTGACATGTGCTGGATGCCATCTTGGTATAGGCGCAGGCGCAGATAATGAATGCTGGAATCATGTAAAGTTGGGAGAAAATGGCCTCAATCAGTGTGCAACGCTGATTTAAAGTGATAGACACCATTTTGGGACTTAACGCTCAATTCAACACACAGTCTTAACTCCAACCATCTGAACGTGTCTTAGAGTGCCTGGAGGACCCCTCACCGGTGCCATTTAAAGCGAACATGCAGGATTTACAGGTTAGTGGCTGGAGTATTGCTTCTGGCTGCCGAGACATTTGTAACTGGTTTTGGAGGTCTCCTAGACTTCAATACTAGGACGCGGGGACATAGCCTAACATTTAGAGCCAGGACGTGCAGGAGTGAAGTTAGGAAATGCTTCTACACACAAAGGGTGGGAGACGTTTGGAACGCTCTTCTGCAGATGGCAGTTGATGCTCGCTCAATTGTGAATGTTAAATCTGAGATTGATAGATTTCTGTGAACCAACGGTATTAAGGGATATGGGGTTAAGGCAGGTATATGGAGTTAGGTCACAGGTCCACCATGATCTCATTGAATGGTGGAACAGGCTCGAGAGGCTAAATGCCACGGCCACTTGCTGCCTCTTGATATGCATCACCTTCTCCTGCAAGAAAGCGGGACATGTGCCTGGGCGATGTGCCTGTCATAGTTGAATAACTGCCAGTGTGTGTGGCCTGTGAGTTGTGGGTGGGCAGCTTGAAACAGTGGTAATGTGTGAGGGTGAGAGGAAGCATCTGATTGAAAGAGTTGAGTACTGATGGAAAGAGTTTGTTGGTATTTGGGGGATGGGGGTGTAGTGCATGGAGCAGTTGATAGGAGACACCACTTGACAGTTGACCTCACTCACCTTGACCACTCATGTCAAAGTATTGAACTTCTTCCTGCACTGCATCCATGTTCATGATGCTGTGCACCTGGCATTGACTTCGTCCCCCGCTGCCTCCCACTGTCTTTTGAGTATATATCTGGAGGGCCTCTTTCCCCCCCCCCCCTCCCCACGGATATAGGATGTCCCTCCTTCTGTCCTCCTCTAGCACCCAAGGTCTCTAGTGCATCAGCAGAGAACCTTGGTGCGTGCACTGCCGCAGACCTGGTACCAACTCAGATCTGCAGATTGGTGAGTTCTGGTTTGCAGATTGGAGGATGTGGGATTTAGTAGTGCGCAACCTTTATTCAATGTTTTAATATAACTCATCAGTGTGTAAATGTAGGGATCTCTGTTTTACATGTGTGATGTCTGATCTCTGTTCAGAGATCATGCAGACAGCAGACTGTTATTTTCAGCAAATAACAGGAACCAGCTACCTTTAAGAGTTTTCTAAGAAACATCCTCCCTTTAAGAGATTGAGCTCCCTCTGTTGGTGGAAAGTGCGAATTGCATTGATTCCACGTGCAAGGCCTGGAAAGGAAAGTTGATTGCAGTTAAGTGCTCCCGTGGGTCTAAACTTGCGTCCTGCCTGCGCAGGGTCCGTCGGGCATGGGGTGGTAGCACATTGCGTTACCACAGTCCAAAACAGATCCTTATCGAATTTTTCCCCCTAAGCCAGGTCAATAAAATGTAAGATGAAAACATTTCTGCCTTTGTCCCATACCTTAGATCCATGGCAACTACCTCGTTAAAGCCATGTGCTAATGGAACACTTACAATAGGATGTGGGGGACGTCCGTCTATACATCTTACAGATTTCACAGTTCTCACTAATCTCTTCTATGAGCCTCGTATGTCCCTCATCAACTACACCTGCATCTTTTTAGCAGGATCTTTCAATGTTGACAAGTCGGGTAGGCAAATTGTCTACATGACTTTAAGACAATTTGTTTTTTTTCTCTCTTAACCTTATCACCTGATGCCATTAATACCTGCCTAACACGCTGATGAGAAACATCAGGTTTTATTAAGGGGGTTCAATAATGCCCTGACTGGATAAACTGCAACTCAACCGATTTCCCAAAAATGATTGCCTCATCGTGTTCCATGTCAAGTTCCATTTTTGCCTTTTTCATGGAAGATTTACCCAAATGCATAGGGGGTCTCTCATTCGAGACAACATCCGTACTTATTAAATGGCTTATTCCAGCTGTATTACATGGAGTTACCACTCTCGAGTGACCTCAAGGTGTTGTCATCTCCAAACCTAAAACATGTAGAACTTTTCTATTCCTTAACCTTGCATCAATTCTCACTACTTAGTGAATCAAGATAACATTTTAATCAATCTACCCCACATACAGTTGAAGTGCATGCTCGATCTAACACCACACAATTAAAGGAATCTGCAACTAATACATTCATCACAGGATTAAAACTCCTTGTGACCAGTATAATCTGTTCATGTTCATCATAATCCTCATCCTCTTCCTCAGAACTACTTTCTTCATGCGTCATTTCAAAGACCCTGCATCTTCGCTCTGGGCAATTCGCCTCGTAGAGATACTTAGTCACATCTAAAGCATCTACTGATTTTTCCTCAGGCATTCCTCGGATTTAATACTGTCCCAATTTTGTCTTCTGTTGATATAACTGAATTTGCTGTACCTGCTTTCATCACCAATTTGGCTGCCTTTAATCCTCCTGTCATATCAACGCCTACATCCAGTCTCTTGAAAATTTTGAAACCTGGACTGGTGCCTGTGTTTAGTATCTGGAACATTTCGAAACCTGGTTACCATCGACTCTTCCGTTCTTTGTGTCACAGCGGACGACCCCATTTTTTCCATGAAGGCTGAAGGGAATGATTGTTTCCCCAGGAATTTTTTTAAGGCAGCAGACATTTGATCCAACAGAGTCTCCTTTTCCGAGAACTGGATGCCAGTTAGGACCAATTGCCTGTCCATATGAGACACCTTAGCACAATCTAGTAATTTAAACCCTAATACCGATCCAGGGATTCCTAATTTGAACTTTGTCAACCTTTTGTACAATTTGTTAAAGTCCATGATGTATTCTTCCATTGAATGACTGTCCATTTTCTGAAATCTATCAAATGCTGACCAGGCCTCATAGGCACTTAACAGATCATCTTTCTTGTAGATTTTATCCATAAATTCTATTAGAAAGGTAAATTATCCAAAAGATCTGCATCAATCTCAGAAAATACCTTATTTCTGATTTTACTTTGTTCAGGAAGCAACAATGCCAAGGCCATGCCTTGGTGGAGTAGTAACCCGTGTCCACATATCAGCCTCATTCTTCCACTGTTCATACAGTTCGAATTCCGAGAACATCGGAGAGAAATCGTATCTCGACGATTTAAACTTGCTTTCTGCCATTTTCCACAATAGCCACTAGGCTTTCAAGTTTTGTTTTAAGTCCTAAAAGAAATCGGAGTTTCCAACTTCACCTTTAGGCAACCATTCTCTGCTACCATGTAATAAACTGGATAGCCTGGTGGTGAAGGATGGAATACTAGAGCCTGGTCTTCAGTTGCTTCCAAGCCTTTATTCACAGAGCTCCACATTACACCCACACCACACCCTAGATCAGCTCTCTTATAAATGGATGCAAGAGAGTTCCCAATTGATACACACCACTTGAATATAATTAACACTAATTGATATAAATCACATGGACACAATTAACAGTAATTATCTGGGAGACGGAAAAAACAGGCTAATTCCTGGAAAATTCCTTTCTGACCCCCTTAGACGATAAAAACTAATAGAGGAGATCACATTGGCACTGGTTTTTGTTACAGGATACCTACCTCCTGTACGAGGTGATTGCCGCCTCAGCCAGAAACAGGTCCAGTTCTCTCTTGAAGGAATTCAGTGAATCAGCGTTCACAGCACGAGCTGATAACCTATTCCACAGGTCCTCTAATCTCTGGGAAAAGAAGAGCCGACTAACATCCAACCTAGCCCTGCCCTTGCATTACTTGGTAGCTTGACCCCAGGTCCTCCTTAACCCATCCAGTTGAAATAATTGGTCTACTTAACACAATCTAGTCCCTTCATTATTTTATAAACCTCGATCAAATCACCCCTAAGCCTACAATTCTCTAAAGTATACAGTTCCAGCCCTTTGAGCCTATCTGGGTAACCAAGGTGTTTTAGGCTGGGAATTAATCTTGTGGCCCTCCATGCACCCTTTCCAAAGCCTCAATATCCTCTCCCATATGAGGAGACCAAAACTGGGCACAATATTCTAACTGAGGCCTAACCAAGGTCTTTACAAGGACAAAATGAAATGATTTATTTTATAGTGAATTGTAAATACAACCAAGAACCCTTTTTGCTTTAGCTATATCTTCACAACATTGGTCATGGACCTTTAGAGATTCATGCACTAAAACACCCAGAACTCTTTCTTTCATCACTGGTTTTAATTCTTTTCCCTGTAGGGAGTATATTTGTTCAGCTTATGATTTGCCCACATGTATGACAATACACTTTTCTAAGTTAAACATAATTTGCCAAACACGGACCCATTCCCCAGCACATCTAGATCTGCTCATAGTAGTTGAGCATCCCCTACTGTCCCTTAAGTTCTCTCACATTTCTTACAGACTGCTCTTTTCCCAAACTCTAGCAGTCCATAGTTCCTTCCAACTCCAGCTGTCCCATTCACTCCCAGCCTGATCCATCTTCGCTGCCCCGTTTCGGACTCACACACGTGTATTGCAACAGCTCCTGGACATCTTCTCCCTGTCTGACACTTCCTGGCTGCCATCTTGCTGCATATCCTAAGCTTTATAAAGGGTAAGAGACACAAACTGAATTTGTCAGGAAGGGAACATATGTGAAAGCCATACAAAGAGAGAGTGCACCAGTCGCTGTCACAAAGGATGTAATTTGTGAATACAGAGAAAGAAAGGGAAGAAGAGTGGAAAACAAAGAGAAGGATGCAGAAAGGATTATAGACTGAGATAGAAACAGAGAGACAGTTACAGTAATACAGGCACAATATTTTTTGATCCACAAGCAGCCCCACCAGTGATGAATAGGTACTTTAATAACAGATTAGCTTGTCAGTGGGGTTCAAAAGTCTAGACAATTGGATTTTTTGATGTAACTATTTAATTGGATTTAGAAGCCCAAACTGTCTAGTCAGATGCTCCGATTTTCATATTCCTGCTGCTGAGTCAAATTGTTGCAGCACATAGACAGTTTTTCAGCTGATGAAAGCTGTTTTTGAAAGTTCCTACAGAGTTCACCATCACTTCTCAGTTGCAGTTATCCCTAATCCTCGATCACAGTATTTTTTTCAACATGAAACCAATGCAAATTATTTCTAGTCTCATGAAAGCCAAGATCTGATAAACTATTCCTAAAGAAGTAATGGGGTGAAGAGCCTCCATCTGTGCTGCAAAGTTTTACGATTCAAGTAAACAATTAAATTCAGATTGGGCCTATTAAACATATTTTGCCATTGGATGCTTAACCTGCAAAGACTTTAATATTATAGTAAATAACAAAAATTAGTTGGAGGTGACATCAACATTTGATTAACGTTACTTTATCCAATTCAGTGAAACACATTATACTTGGAAGTAACAGTTCTCAATGAATAAAAAAGAATAAATCCATGAATTTAGACACCTTCCCGTGTACCCAAAATCTCACATTTTTTATACTTATTTGAACCCCAGAGAAGCTTACAGTTTTGAGAGACATTCCTGCAATTTGATTTTGCTTTATGATATGTACAATAACAAATGGACTTACTGGATTTTTCTGTATAAAGAAGACCTATGAATACAGAGTTTTATGAGTAAAGAGAGAAGAAATAATTTTAGACATATGTCAGTTTGCTGAAACAGAATTAATATGATTCCATGTAATCCAAAGTGAAATATTATCAATCTCTATTTCACAGTCTCATATCAAGAAAACGCTGTCTTTTATCAGCCTAGAAAAGAGAATAGTGGCAGAGGACTGTTGGACAGCTAATGTCATTCCTATATTTAAAAAGGGAGATAAAACAAGTGCAGGGAACTATAGACCTGTTAGCTTAATGTCGGTGGTAGGAAAGGTAATGGAATCTTCATTCAAAGATGTAATAGAAAAACATCTAGAAACCGAAAATATAATAGCACGGATTCCAAAATGAAATTTCATGCTTGACCAACCTTATTGCATTCTTTGAAGAAGTAACAGAAAGAGTAGTCAAGAGTAATGCAGTAGATGTAATATATTTGGATTTTCAAAAGGCCTTCGATAAGGTACTACATAGTAGACTCATGACTAAGGTCAGGGGACAGCAAGCTGGCTAAAAAACAGAAAACAGAGAGCAGGGGTTAAGGGTAGCTACCCAGACTGGCAAAAGGTGGAATATGGTGTTCCACTGGAATCAGTGTTGGGACCACAATTTACGTTAACGATTTGGACTTGGGAATCAGAAATACAATTTCAAAATTTGCGGACGACACCAAATCAGGGGGTATAGTTAATACAAAGAAAGAATGCAACAAAATACATGAAGACATTAATAAATTTAATGGCAAATGAATTTCAATACAGATAAGTGTGAGGTGGTGTATTTTGGTAGGAAGAATAAGGAGGCCACATACTGCTTGGATAATAAGAGGCTAAATGGGGGTAGAGGTGCAAAGGATTCCAGGGGTACAGATACACAAATCACTAAAAGTAGCGATGCAGGTTAATAAGGCCATTAAAAAAGCAAACCAAGCACTGTGGTTCATTTCTAGAGTGATAGAATTAAAAAGCAGAGAAGTTATGTTAAACTTGTATTGAATCTTGGTTGGACCACACTTGGAGTATTGGGCACAGTCCTGCTCTCCATATTACAGAAAGGATATAGAGGCATTGGAGAAGGTGCAAAATAGATTCACAAGGATGATACCAGAACTGAGAGGATATACTTATCAGGAAAGGTTGAACAAGCTGGGGCTCTTTTTTCTGGAAAAGAGAAGGCTGAGGGGTGACCTGATTGACGTCTTTAAGATAATGAAAGGGTTTGATAGGGTAGATGTAGAGAAAATATTTCCACTTGTCGGGGAGTCCAAAACTAGAAGTCATAAATATAAAATAGTCACTAATAAATCCAATAGGGAATTCAGGAGAAACTTCTTTACCCAGAAAGTGGTAAGAATATGGAACACACTACCACAAGGGGTGGTTGAAGTAAATAGCATAGATGCATTTAAGGGGAAGCTGGATTAGCAAATGAGAGAGAAAGGAATAGAAGAGCATGCTGATAGGGTTAGGTGAAGAGAAGTGGGAGGAGGCTCGTATGGAGCATAAATGCCGGCATAGACCAGTTGGGCTGAATGGCCTGTTTCTGTGCTGTGGACTTGATGTAACCCCTTACTCCACTTCCCATGCCAGTCACCCTCAAAGCTGAAACTGTCAATTTTATGTCAGCCTGTGCCACTTTCAGGGCATTTTGCATTGTGCCCCATAGCAGTAGGAACTAGTTTGAAACTGTCCAAAGTAATTTCACACAAGATCCTTAAAGGCGGCAGAGGAAGCTTTCAGCCCGTCAGTCTGGGCTAGCACTTGTATAGACGGTAACATTTACAACATGATACCATTTAATCATTGCTATAATTTAGCAATAGCTTTTTATCTTGTAAAAGCTTTCTCTAGCAAAATTTAGAAAATTGCATAGCTTTTCTAAATTGATTTATTTTTAACTGAATTAAATAAGCAAATTACAGAACTATTAAAATTATATTGGGCAGATAAATCTTCCTAAATATTGTCAGTTGAGCTAATTGAAACAGATGTATGGTCCTCTCGAGTGTCGGCTTATTTCCATGTAATCTTTCCAAAATCATGTAATGCCTTCAAATAGCAAGTTATCTACTTGGATTATAATAATAGGCAGTGGATGGAATTACATTAAAAATGTATTGCATTTTAAAGGCCGGTGCAAAAGAATCTGCTCCATATTTTATATCTACATCAAGTGTAAGAAAAAATTTAGAATACTGATAAGCTGTGCAAGTTTGGTTAAATGGTGACCTTCCTTTAAATTTAGCAGCAATGACACCAGGGCAGGATAATTCCTCACTGATTATTACACTGCTTTGCTATTCTTTGCCGTATAACTGAATCTGGATAAATTAATACTATCTGATGTATAGTTCTTAAAATATCCCACTTGTCATTCTTTAAAGTGTAGCAAGGGCAAGTCGACTTGTTGTGCGGTTTAACTTGAGATATGTTTAGCCATATTTCAGTTTAATAATTTAATTTACTGGAAATTGGAAAAGAACAACATTTTTATGTCAACTTCAGTGGATTTATGTTGCAGGTGGGCCTGCTATTTCACCTGGTACTTGATGCTTGAATGTAGATCTAAGTCTGGAGTCCTATATAGATACCGCAGCATTCTTGCAGTAGTAAGAAAGAAAGAACTTGCATTTATATAGCACCTTTTACGATCTCAGGATGACTCAAAGCACTTTACAATCAATGAAGTACTTTTTTGAAGTGTAGTCACTGTTGTAATGTAGGAAATGCGGCAGCCAATTTGCACACAGCAAGGTTCCACAAACAGCAAGGTAATAATGACCAGATAATCTGTTGTAGTGATGTTGGTTAAAGGATAAATATTGCCCAGGACAACAGGGAGAACTTCCCTGCTCTTCTTCGAAATAGTGCCATGGGATCTTTTACGCTCATCTGAGATGGCAAACGGGGCCTCAGTTTAACGTCTCATCCAAAAGACGGCACCCCCGACAGTGCAGCACTCCCTCAGTATGTCACTGAAGTGTTAGCTTAGATCTTGTGCTCTGGTCTCTGGAGTGTGACTTTACCCCAGAACCTTCTGATTCAGAGGCGAAAGTGCTAACACTGAGCCATGGCGGACATACATATCAGGGCTCCTAACCAACAGAAAATGAACATGACTGTGCCTATCTAATAACTTGCTATGGTATATACAGACTGACAGTGCGATTACTTCAAAATGTCACAAGTTGGTTAATTATTTTTTTGTTTGGAACTAAGTAACTTCCAGAAATTTCACCTCATAGTTCTGTACTGCACGTGTTGCATTGATGCAAAGTGTTTTTTTAATGAGAGGTGACTTTCTTGTAGGCTGCTGTTAAACGTCAATTATTTCTTAGCAGTCAGAGCAGTGTGCACACATGTAAGCAGGTATGGACGTTTGCTTTCTCTGATATGAGTAGTGCTAGTATGCAGTATTACTGATCTGTACTGTTTGCTCTTAGCTCTCTAAGAATAGTACTGGTATAATACCAGCCCCAACAGGATAACTGAGACAGTATTTTGATAACCGATTTAGACCTGTGGTCCTATAAGACCACAGGATGCTCACCCCTTAGAATAGAATCATAGAATCACAGAAAGGTTCCAGCACAGAAAGAGGCCATTTGGCTCATTGATACCGCACCAGCTCTCTGCAAGAGCAACCAAGCTAGTCCCACTCCCCCACCCTATCCACATAGCCCTACAAATGTTTTTCTTTCAAGTACTTATCCAGTTCCCTTTTGAAGGCCATGATTGAATCTGCCTCCACCACCCCCTCAGGCAGTGCATTCCAGATTCTAACCACTCGCTGTGTAAAAAAGTTTTTCCTCATGTCACCTTTGGTTCTTTTGCCAATCACCTTAAATCTATGTCCTCTGGTTCTTGACCCTTCCACCAATGGGAACAGTTTCTCTCTATCTACTCTGTCTAGACCCTTCATGATTTTGAATACCTCTATCAAATCTCCTTGCAACCTTCTCTGTTCCAAGGAGAATAACCCCAGCTTCTCCAGTCTATCCACGTAACTAAAGTCCCTCATCCCTGGAATCATTCTAGTAAATCTCTTCAGCACCATCTCTAAGACCTTCATATCTTTCCTAAAGTGCGGTGCCCAGAACTGGACACAATACTCCAGCTGTAGCCGAACCAGTGTTTTATAAAAGTTCATCATGACTTCCATACTTTTGTACTCTATGCCTCTATTTATAAAGCCCAGGATCCCGTATGCTTTTTTAACCGCTTTCTCAACCTGCCATGCCACCTTCAACAATTTGTATATATACCCCCAGATCTCTTTGTTCCTTTACCCCTTTTAGAATTGTGCCCTTTAGTTTATATTGCCTCTCCTCATTCTTCCTACCAAAATGCATCACCTCGCATTTTTCTGCATTAAATTTAATCTGCTATGTGTCCGCCTATTCCACCAGCATGTCCATATCCTCTTGAAGTCTATCACTATCTTCCTCACTGTTCACTACACTTCCAAGTTTTGTGTCATCTGCAAATTTTGAAATTGTGCTTTGTACAACCAAGTCCAAGTCATTAATATATATCAAGAAAAGCAGTGGTCCCAGTACCGACCCCTGGGGAACACCACTGTGTACCTCCCTCCAGTCTGAAAAACTCTCTGTTTCCTGTTACTTAGTCAGTTCTGTATCCATGCTGCTACTGCCCCCTTTATTCCATGGGCCGCAATTTTGATGACCAGCCTACCATGCGGCACTTTATCAAATGCCTTTTGAAAGTCCATATACAACACATCATTGCTCTCATCTACCCTCATCAAAAAACTCAATCAGGTTGGTTAAACACGATTTGCCTTTAACAAATCCGTGCTGGCTTTCCCTAGTTAATCCACACTTGTCCAAGTGACTGCTAATTCTGTCCTGGATTAACATTTCCCCACCACTGAGGTTAAACTGACTGGCGTGTAGTTGCTGGGTTTATCCTTACACCCTTTTTTGAACAAGGGTGTAACATTTGCAATTCTCCAGTCCTCTGGCACCACCCTCGTATCTAAGGATGTTTGGAAGATTATGACCAGCACCTCCGTTATTTCCACCCTTACTTCCCTCAGCAAGCTAGGATGCATCCCATCCAGACTGGATGACTTATCTACTTTTAGTACAGCCAGCCTTTCTAGTACCTTTCTTTATCAATTTTTAGCCCATCCAATAACTCAACTGCATCTTCCATTACTGAAACTCTGGCAGCATCTTCTTCCTTGGTAAAGACAGATGCAAAGTACTCATTTAGTACCTCGGCCACGCCCTCTGCCTCCGTGAGTAGATCTCCTTTTTGGTCCTTAATTGGCCCCACCCCTCCTCTTACTACCTATTTACTGTTTACATGCCTATAGAAGACTTTTGGATTCCCTTTTATGTTGGCCGCCAGTCTATTCTCATACTCTGTCTTTGACCCTCTTATTTCTTTTTTCACTTCCCCTCTGAATTTTCTATATTCTGCCTGGTTCTCACTTGTGTTATCAACCTAACATCTATCATATGCCTCTTTTTTCCGCTTCATCCTACTCTCTATTTCTTTTATCATCCAGGGAGCTCTGGATTTAGTTGCCCTAGCTTTCTCCCATGTGGGAATGTACCCAGACTATACGCGAACCATCTCCTCTTTAAAGGCCCCCCACTGTTCAATTACAGTTTTGCCTGCCGATCTTTGATTCCAATTGACTTGGGCCAGATCTGTTCTCATCCGACTGAAATTGGCCCTCCTCCAATTGAGTATTTTTACTATAGAGTGGTCCGTGTTCTTTTCCATAGCTATTCTAAACCTTATGATACTTTGATTGCTGTTCCCTAAATGCTCCCCCACTGACACTTGCTCCACTTGGCCCGCCTCATTCTCTAGAACCAAATACAGCAATGCCTCCTTCCTCGTTGGACTGGAAAAATGCTAGTCAAGAAAGTTCTCCTGAACACATTTTAAAAATTCCTCCCCCTCTTTGCCCCTTATATTGTTATTATCCCAGTCTATATTAGAATAGTTGAAGACCCACGTTATCACTAGTCTATGGCTTTTGCACCTCTCTGTAATTTCCCTGCAAACTTGGTTGTTGTTTTCGTATCTTCACACATTTTCCTTGGAGAATAGTGTGAAGTAGTGGAAGAATTCGCAGGCAGATTAACAGTCTGACAAGCTGTGACGGGAATACTCCTTCCATGGTTGTAACCATCCTTATACCAGCTTATAGGGTAGTTAATCCCATACAGCAGGAGGGTTTTATAGACTCCCACAACCCATATGATGATGGAGGTGGACACCCCCACCGGAGTATCCCGTTGGATGTTACCCCAGAATTCAGGATCAGAACTGCGGTCTCCACTTACCAGGATTGTCTGGAGCAGGTTTTGGACCCTGCAACCTCTGACTCAGGACCAGAATGCTGCCACTAGATCAAAGGCTTGCTTTGCCACCTCTTGCGCCCCCACCCTTGTTAAAAGCCCTTTAAACAATCAGTGGGTAACAGGAGTAACAATTTGCTGTTTTAAAAATTGGCAGCTGCTGTCAAGCAAAGCCTGTTCAAAAGCAAAAAAAACATATGGCTCATTTGAAAATTATGCATCAGAATCGTAAGGTTTTGAGACCCTGTGGTGGCTACAGTGTATGTGAGGAATTTCCTTGCTTTTTTCAGTTGTAGGCTAGTTAATTTTAGCAACAGATGTACACAGCCCCCTGACTATATTATTAATAAGCCTCTTCATTGCAAGCTTACTAATATACACAACTGAAATGCCTCGAATTAGAATCTTAAACAGGCATATTTTTGCTTAAGCTCTTCATAATTGTTATTTTTCCCAGTGTTAATTTGCAAAGTGAAGAATGAGCTCACTTTAAATTAGCTAATGCACACAAGAGACCCTCTCCATGTTCTTTTCATTCATGGCTAAATGGATATAAAAATCAGGAGAGATGTAAAACGGGCTGGCGACTCACTATCGGCCATTTCACACTATCGCACAAAGTCAAGATCAACCCCAAGGTCTGATGAGTTTCCTTGTATTTTATTTCATGCAGCAGATCAAATTTAGCGTGAATGTATTAATTTAAACTGAATTTGGTATCCCTTAATGCTTATATCACACCTTGTTCTCAAAGGAGTACTATGCATGAAACAGATGGCGTCAAATTATTAGTGCAACACATATTCTGTGTTGTTTTGAGGGGTGGGGAGAGGGCAACAGGCAGTAAATCAGTGGGGATTCAAATCAGGCTACGCATGAGCCTGATTAAAAATGTATTTTGATCAGCAATTGGCTGTAATCCAAGAGGTGTGCAGTTTCCTCTTCAATAACAGTGGAGTAAATCAATTTGCACTTTTTGGATGGTGCAATTGAATTCAGAACAGGTGTGAATATACTACAAAGCTGAATTAGCAGGGTATTCATTTAACTTCACACTGTCTTTTGTAGCCTCTTCAATATTCATATCATTGAGAAATAATTTGAAAATAAGCAAGCAAATGCTTGCACAAAGGATTGTCTGCCAAACCTCTGTAGAAAAATACATCTTAAGGCATTTAATTACAGGTCTTTTTATTATTAAGACTGATGGAATGAGGTTACTAATTTGTTAGAAGCCATACATACTGTCTGAAAAAGATTTCTTGTCTAAAACATTTCAGGCCAAAGACTGTTCTGTTGACTAAAGTAGAGGTTAATTGACTTATACTAATTATAACAACTGAATCTTCATTACTCATTTATCTTGTTTCAAAATGAAACTACTTGCATTTCTGAAAATGTCAGCTTTTTTTTGAAAGCATGAGCTATGTGTACTTTGGTTAAGTTGTGAACTTTCAAAGGTGTCTAAGTATATACAAAGTGGAATGTAATTGTCTTGGGACATTTGATCTTCAAGCAAATGGTGAAAAAAGACCAGATTTGCGAGAAATTTCAGTCTCATTTCAGAATAACATCATGTTCTAATTGCCTGAACATGGTACCTTTAACCTTGAGAAGATCATCTTGTGAGGCAAACTGCACTTCATACTGCCCCAGCCAGTTAGTTTTTAATGCTTTGAGAGCCTAGCAAAAGTGTCTGCTTCCTTAAAACATTAAAAAGAACTGTTATAGTTTATAAAGTGCCAATGAGGGGGCCACTTTGAGGGGCCTCTTAGCCCTGCTTTGCAGAATCAGATTAGTACTTGACCCAGGATTTAGAATGGTAAATTTTCAGATTCTGCGCTCCCGGCGCAGAGTCTTGCCTGCTGGAGCTGTGTATTTGTAGCACAGCCCATGATAAAATAAATGGCAGCTGAGGCTCTGTGCTGGGAGCACTCAATTGAAAAACTTACACTTTAGTGTAATTTTTGCATTGCTGCAAAACTGTTTCATGGCGATGCAAAAGTGTCACTGTAACCGCACCTGAATTGGGATATAAAGTCATATCAAGTGGACATGTTGGATTCCTAATTATACCAACCAGCTAACTTGCACAAGTAAGCATTTTCTTTTGCATTTTCTTGTATATTTTGTGCTCATCAAGATGAAGTTGTTAAAGGTGAAGAATTTCAGGCACCTGGCTCCAGCATCAAGCACTGCAGATCAGGTACAGCGTGGTTAGATACAGAGTAGCACTTCCTCTACCTCGGCACTAACCTCAGAAGAACACTCTTGCTGCACCATTTTGTGACATTTATTCTATTTCCCACACGAGCCTTGGGCTCCCTGAGTCAGATTGCCAATTTAATGCTGAATTAAAGGGCAGCTTTGAAATTTATCCACAAAGTACGAGATTGAAATTTCCCAAGTTTATTTCATGTAACAGACAGGAGAGACTTTCATCCCAGGAGCCTGGGCTGGGTTTGAGCCATGGTGCTAGAGACGAACAGTAAATGTCCAACCACCCAGTTCCCCAAGCCTGAGCATTTTCAGTCCTAAAAATATTTTTCAAGTCCTTAGAGGCTACGGTTCACTTGTCAAATTCAAAAGTTAGAAAATTTCCAAATGTGTCCACCCTGCTCAGGTCAAATAAGATCAGTTTGCTTTCTAGATTCCATACCAAAATTTGAGACTGATTTCTGATTGTTACTCTTCCCTTAGCTGTTTGTTCAGTTCATTACACTGTTATTAATGTTGCATTTATAGTACAGAACTGTTTCAAGTAGCAGTGGCTGTCTGATGGCCTTCACTCCTGGTGATCTGGAACCTGCTCTGTCTGCAATGCAGGGTCGATTCCAAAACAGACTAAGGGAACTTGTATGAAATTTGCAATTTGTGACTTTATTTTTTAGCTCCTGGGCTTTCCTGAAGTACTGGGAAGGTCCATACTGGGAAGCAACCTGGAAATCACATCACTGGCCTATATGGGCTGGCTGAATACTCAACTTGTCTTTGGCTAGAAAACAAATATTAGTTGTCGCAGCGTTTAGATTGTTGCGCGAGCTCTGGCAGCAACAGAGAAGGTTAACTCTCCTAGCCAGAATGTCACCCTACTTACCTTTCGGAGTTGCCACCTACGACAGCTTATCAAGTTAAATACAACATTACATTTTATTCTGTTACTTGGTATCATTCTGTCAACTAATATAGGGCCTTTCATTTTCAATTTTCGCTCCTGAGGTTTGGCACTTACAGAGTCAAGCTGTCAAAGACTGACCCATGTTGTGTATTGGTACTGTATTTATGTGTGCGTTCAGCTTCTGACTGTCTATTGCGATCAGCTTCAGGATGCAAATTTTAGTGCAGTAACAAATATCCCAAGGGTGTTTTTTAATCTAAATAGACATTCTCCTAAATAGGATTCTCTTTGAGGAAAGAAGTTGATTTTTGGAATTACAGATAAATAAGAGAAACAAGAAAACTTTAACTCTTAACAATCATACATGTTGCAATAGAAGGTCAAGTTTTAGATTAATAAGAAAGACATCATTTTAATTTTGTCAATTTTCTTCCCTCCTACAGTCTTCTAAAGGCATTTAACTCTTTGTTAGGGTACAGTTTCATGGCATCTGTTACTTTCACACACATGATTATGCTTCACATGTGAGCCCAGGCAGTGAGTGTTACTTGACTGTACGGGACATCGTCGCCAAGCTCGATCCTGTCCTCACCCCATGTCCTCACAACTACATTTGTAGCAGAGTTAGCTGAATAGTGATTAGAAGCAGGAACCCTGGGCACTAAACTGTGGCCCAATGCGCATTTATCAATATTGTTCTCTGCGTTAACTCAGCTAGCTTGGCTGTCAGTCCTTTGATGTGTTATTACTTTATTCTGCAGCATTAGAAGAGAACTCTCTGGCACAGTTGAAGTGAAGTACAAACACATTTAATGCAGTGAAAGAGATAAATGCCTAGTGTATTTGACCCCACTGCTTCCCTAAAGTGTAGGTGTTATGATATGTGTCTTCCAGAAACTAAACTAGGTCTCCTCTTCAGTGCTTCCTCAGTGGGAGAAGAAAGTGAGGTGGGTCACTGCTAGGTGTTGGTGGAAGCCTTTTGCAATTGAATGGGCCCTCCAACTCCATCAGTTGGGTCATGTTAGCGCTGCAATTGGTGCCGCCACATCTGATGCTGCAGTGGCTTGGTGATTCTGCGGGTTGGTTGAGTCTGCCCACTTTTTTTCTGGCACTATCGTTTGGGTGTGGGGAGGGGGGAGCATGGGGGAGCTGGATGTGACATTCTCCAGAGAGGCAGCAGTTCCATCTGTGTCTACTGCATCCTGCTGCTGGGCACTCCTTTGCTATGTGTGTGGCAGCAGATCACCACATTTTCCTGGTGCTTCATATCAGCCAGTTACACTATCCAGTGGGATCAAAGCACAGCTGACGTTGCCTTTCATTGACACAAACTGTCGTATAACTGATCTATATAATTCCACCTGTTTGTCTGCTCAGAGCACTAACTTGTTATCTCAATAACATAATTGCATTACTAGATTTTAGCAAGACTTATTAACCTCCGGACTACCAAAGACGAGATACTCTTTTTGCACATCCCCTTACCTGATGCACTGATGAATTATCTTAATGCTTTGCACTTCCTGAGTCAGTCAAAAGTTTGTACATTGCTCTCCACTCATTCGTTTTTTTTGCAGAAATAAAGAAACCAATGAATGAGAAGTAATATACAAATGTTTAGTTGATCAATTTAATGGCATGACTGGGTTAAACTTCAGCAGTCTGCCTACTGATTAGCTGAATAAAGCATCCGTAGAAACCATTTTCAGCTAATCTTAAACAGAATAATTAGGCTTCCCTTTGATGAATAAAAAAAAAATTATGACAGTGTTTTGTTTCGCATTAATTGTGCATTGAAAATGTTGAAAGTTTATTTTTTTTTAGTAAGTATGATTAATATTTAAACAAATAACTTAAAGTCCTCTTTTACAGGATATGAATGACTACTCCCCTGAATTTAGCAAGCCTGTCTACAAAGGGCTGGTGGCACCAGATGCCCTCAAGGGCAGCCTCATCACTGTCGTATCAGCTGAAGACAAGGACCCTCCCGTAAGTTACACTGACTCTGCTAATGGACATTCTGAAAGAGACAATGTTATGTTCTGATAGTCACTGCAATCATGCAAAGCATGCTGAATGTTACAATATCTCCTTCTGGTGAAGCTTGTGAGAACTCTTGCCATGCTTCTGTCTCTATGTGAGATTATGTAACAGCTGTTGTTCAATAACACTGCTAGATAGTGAGTTAAACATTAATCTACATCAAGAATACAGTATCTTGGTCTTCTCCATTCTCCATCTGTATGTGTCATATTTACAACATATTTCGGCATTAGGAAACATTTTGGTATTGCTCATTTATATGAACGACACTGGGGTCTATTTTAATCTTCAGCGCATCAGAGCCATCACAACGCCCTCCCAGTGTCGCTAGTGAGAGACCTGAACCATTTTGATAGTCTATTCCAGCTTGCTGCTGGACATCCCCTTGCTATGTCCACTGAACAATTCAACTGGCAAGCTGCCAGAGCATTGCATACGCTGATAGTCAGCTCGCTGTTTTGTGGGTTGGGAAATTCGATGGGCCGCCCACAGAGGACGACCATGCAGCAAGGATTAAACAGGAGAGCTGGGACGATCAAAGGGGGTGATGAGAGAGTGGGTGGATTAGCAGCGAGGTGCAGGGAGAGCAATTACTCTCACCCTGCTGCCCAAAATAAATGATTTTTTAATTGTTCTCAGAGCTGCTTCCAGTGATCCCTTTAAGGGTCCGGTTCTGGCTGTTTCCCGCTCTGCGGAGTTGGTGGGTCAGGCACTCAGCGGACATCGTGTTTAACTGAACCAAAATGCCATTGGGGTCCTAATGATGTCAAAGGACCCCAATTTGCACTGAATAGCGAGACTCCCGCCTAAACCTAGGCTTGCTCTAAAATGGCAGTGGGCAGGAAGTTGGTGGTAAGTTTACTTTTGTATTTTGGTCTCACCACCACCTTGTTGCTGCTGAAAAACGGGGTGGTAGAAAGATCAAAATTAAGGCCACTGTATGGGGACGAATTTCCTCTTTAATGCCTGGACGTAAATGGTTGGTGGGGCGAAAGCCCTTATTGTAAATTTACTGGCCTAGTAATGAGGACAACCTATCAGTCTTGTAACCATATAAGTACTAGTTTAAACTGATTCCTGATATCTAAGTCCCACTGTTGAATTTTTATAGCTAGAACAATTTGACAGATGGAATCCATGCCAAAACCTTGGGGTCAATTTTAACAAGGCGGTGGGAACTCAGTGGGGGGAGGGTGGTGTATAGTCGTTTGGGAAACCCGGAAAAATTTTGTGTGCATTGGCTCGAGCAATCAAGATTCAACTGAAGGCGCTTAATGTAAATTAAGGGTTTCGCGTCTCCAAGCTGCGCAGCAGGCGTACTGCGCACCCGAATGACGTGCTGTGAACTGGAGTATTTAAAAGGCCACTGCAAAAATGGATTTTGGGGAGAAAGGAGGAATTTGACGAAATGGAGCATCGAAGGACCAAGCCAGGAACCTGGTTTAATGACTCTTCACTTGAGTTGCTATTGGCCGGTGTGAGGAGCAGGAGCTACATACTGTACCAGGGCGATCAGAGGAAGCGCCCTGCCTCTGCCACCAAGAAGGCTTGGCTCGAGGTAGCAGAGGAGCTGAGCAGCAGGAGCACTGTGGCAAGGTCGTGGGTGCAGTGCAGGAAGTGCTTTAGTGACCGAACCAGGTCAGGAAAAGTGAGTGGAGTTACTGATTCACCTACATCCTGTGATGTATATTACCCCCCCTCTCACTCTGTCTTGCCAGGCCTACACCATCACATCACTCCTCACACCCACTTAAAGCTCATCATCAACTTATCTTCACTTTCTGTGCACTTCCTCATCTCCCCATTTGTGAACCCACCACTCCCACTCACCCCAATCCTGATGTAATGTCATGAATCTGTCTGATACTCACCCTCTGATGCATCTGTTTCATTGTCAGCCTCACCCAAAGCAATGCATCCATTGAGTGACCCCGTCACCTTCACTCACTCACATTTCTGTTCTTTCTCCCCTTTTAGAAGAGAGCGCAAAATACACAGGAGAGGAGTAGGACTGGAGAAGGGCCTCCACAAATTGTGCCTCTGACAGAGGCGGAGGAGGAGGCCTTGGAGCTCAGCCACACAGTTGAATGCCTGGCCGTCGGAGATGGCGAGACTGGCAACCCGCAAACGGCTGGTGACAGAACTTTAACATCCTTCACACACATCATGAATTGATGTTATCAATGATTGACCTGTTGCACACCTCAGTGTGCTCATTGCAAACTAACTTCTGCAATGATTGTTAATATTGCTTTATGTTCTCTTCCAGTGCCTTCAAGGATTGATGAGGAGGCACACGCCATGGAAGAGGACGATTCCTCAGAGGAGCTCCATTCCTCTGAGGGTGCACTGTCACATCATATCCAGCCATGCACCAGCGCAGATACTCACACTTCGGTGGGTCCTGTTAGGCAGATAGTTGGGTTGTCACCTGGTGATTCACCACTCACAAATGAGCACAAGCAGAAACTGGTGGCAGGGCCAACTGTGGAGAGCCCATGGCAGGGGGCACACTTCTCTCCAAGCTCTGCTCAGCTGGACACTGAACCGCAGGGGCCATCGTTGAGATTGAGAATGATAGAGGTACAGCTGCACCTTTGCGAGCTACTGGAAAACATGCTACACACACTTTCCACAATAGCGGAGAGGATGGAGGAGTCCATCTCCAGCATTAGTGGAATGGGGTCACAGGTAAGTGCAGGAATATCTGCGATGGAGAGATTGGCAGCCTCCATTGAGCTTCAAGCACGGCTCACAAATGAGTCCATTCAGGCCATGACAATGGCCATGCGGACTCTGGATGCCAACTTTTCTGCTGCCTTAAATAGGCATATAGATATTTAGCCGTGGCCTTAGAACGCATCACAGATGTGCTCTAAGCTATTGTTCAAAAGAGTGGTAGGAGTGATGTGGCCCTGGCCCAGGAAAGGGATGATGGCGAAAGGGGACATGGAAGTGGGGACTCCACTCAAAGCGTTCCCATGTCTCACCCATTCCAACAACCCCAAACCAGTAGCTGCAATGCTGCCTCCTCTCCCGATGGCTGAGTCTGCCCCTGCACAAGTGCAGGTGGAGCAGTCTTTAGTGGGGCCCTTACGAGCTCCAAAACCCAGAGGGCATAGGCCAAAAGCATCTCAGCAGTCAAGGCAGGCACTGGAGAAACCTGCCACTACCTCTGCTGAAGCCACAGGGGATGCACCACGTAGAAGCGGTAGGAAGAGGAAAGCTAAGGTTTTGTAATCACCAAGAGTATGCAACAAGGGTGTCTGACGAAATGTCATGTTTTTCATTCATATTTGTTTTTTGTTCCGTGCACATTAAATGTTATAATTGTCACCACCACTGCCACATCTTGTCCATTCTTGAGTCTCTTTTGTGAAAGCGCCCTTTCATGTGCTTCATCATGTAAGCCAAGACTTGATACCACCCATTGGGCACGTTTACAATGGGTGTTGGAGGACTGTTTTGTGAAAGCAGAGGGGGGGCCGCTGGTGTTGATGGTGATGGTAGTGGTGTTGGTGGTGGCAGCTGTTCCAGGCGGCCTGAGTAGTTCACTATCTTCAGTTTGCAGATCTCCTTTTGAGAACCTGTTAGATATGAGTGACTCCCTGGCATCACGAGTAGCCAGGTGTGCCGCTGCTCTGCCGATGGGTTGCCCATCTTCGTCGTCCTCCTCCTCCTCATCCTCCTCCTCCTCCTCATCCTCCTCCTCCTCCTCATCCTCTTCAATGTTGCCGGCAGATGAGGATGCTTCATGAGCGCATTCGGGCTCCTCTACCTGTAAACCTCTCTGTTGAACGATGTTGTGCAGGGCGCAACACACCACTATTATTCTGCACACCCTTGCTGGTGAGTACTGAAGGGCTCCCCCAGATCGATCCAGGCACCTGAAGCGCATCTTCATCATTCCTATGGCTTGTTCAATGACAGACCTGGTGGTGATGTTGTATCGTTGGCGGGGTTTCTTACAGGTATCATGAACCACGTCTGCAGGCGGTATCCTTTGTTTCCAAGGAGCCAGCCCTTACGTCTGTCTTGTGTGTGGAAGAGGGCCGGGATGTTGGACTCGCTCAAAATGAAGGAATCATGGCAGCTGCCAAGTAATTTGGCACACATCTGCAGAAACCTCTTCCGGTGGTCGCACACCAGCTGCGCATTGATGGAGTGATATCCCTTTCAATTGATGAACAGTCCTGGCTCGTGTGGAGCTCCCCGGATTGCTACGTGTGTGCAATCAATTGCACCCTATGCCCGTGGGAAGCCAGTCAAAGAGTTGAAACCCACTGTCCTCTCAGTCTGGCTGATGTTGTCAATGGGGAAGTTGACGTAGTCGGATGCCCTGGCAAACAAGCTATCCGTGACCAGTTGTATACATTTATGTGCAGATGACCGAGCGACCCTGGAGATGGCACCGGCGGTGCCCTGGAAGGATCCAGAGTCGAAGAAATTGAGGGCAGTGGTGACTTTAACTGCGATGGGCAATGAGTGGGCACTGGGCCCAGCAGGGAGCAGCTTTGCACGAAGGGGCGTGCAGATGTCTGCGACCACCTGCTGACTCAATCTGAGCCTGCGTAGACACTGCTGCTCAGAGAGGTCCAGGAAGCTGAGCCTCTGCCTGTAGATCCTCTCACGTGGGTGGTGCCTCCGTTGTTCCCCTCTTTGCTCTTCTGCAGGTCCCTGAGGTGCACCTCTGTCTTGTGCACCTGCAATGCCGTGGCTACCGCGGATGGTGATGTGCCTCCTCCTCAGATGTTCTGCTGAGTAAATCCATTGCGCCCCCCCCCCCATTCTGATGTTGTCAGTTTGAGGGGATCCAAAATGTAGGCAAATATGTCTGAACACAAGAATTCTGAGTGTGAACAAAGACATCTTAGTCTGAACACAAAGAACTCCCAGCCAAAGGTTTGTCTGAGAGAACTGATTGCCCAGCTGCAAAACCTCACCTTTTCTTCACGTGTCAATCACTGGTTTAAAGGTCCAACTGAGGGTCGGCTGCAACTCACCTCCATTTCCATGGCCTGTTTCAGAGGCCACGGGAGACACATTCAAGATAAGTTAAAATGTTTTGTGCAACTCAATGCACAAAAAGCAAAAATTTAACAAGATTAAGTAGTTTAAAGACCTAAATTGGCCCTTAAAATATCGGCCCGCCAGCGTTAAGTGCCAGCAGGACTTCCGGGTGTCAGAAGCGCCGCACCCAAACGTGTCTGGGTCAAACCCGGAAGTAGGAGCATTGGGCCGTCCTGGGATGCGGTCCCACTCCGAAAATGGAGTATCATTGCTACCCACCCGCCCCCAACCCAACCCACCCGTTCTTGGGGGTTAAAGTTTACCCCCGTTGTGTCTACTTCTTGGGGATTTTCAAGAGCATCAGATTGATTTGATTTCATCTGACAAGAAATAATCCATGTGAAAACTTTTTGATATTTAACATGATATACAGTGAAACCTGTAAATTAGGGGCACCGAAGGGACTTCCATCAGGTGTCCTTTATTTGCAGGTGTCTTTATTTTCAAATTGGTCATTGTCTGTACAGTAAACTGGATGAGCCAAATATCCCAGGATTGGCTATATCTCCTGCAGCATTCCTTATTTTTTTCGCCCTCACCTGGCATCGTGCCTAATTCTGGAGCCCTGCCAGTAGGATGTGATTTCAGTTCATTTTCTGTTCATTGTCTTTCCCAGCTCATTGCTATCCCAGGGTCCTCTTCCATTGAGGGGAAGGATGTCCTGATCCTGGAATCTTCTACGTTGGCAGTCGGCACAGGGCGAGGTGGCTACTGTAGGGCCGGAGTGCCTGGGAGATCCCAGCTAAATTGGGGGTAATTAATGTCCTGCAGACGTCTGTCTGGGACCCCCCTCCCTCCATGTGCAGCAGCTGCTTACGTTTGAAGTGCTGGGGGTGGGTAGGGGTCTGTTTGCAGCTCATCATTACCTGACATACTGGTGGAGTAGGGTTGCCAACTCTGGTTGGACGCATTCCTGGAGGTTTGATCACGTGATATTCTGACCACATGACATCTGACCATGTGATGGCAGATCACATGACTTCTACAAATGTTATTGGATTTACCTTATAAAGGTTGGGTCCCCTGTAGTTGAGAATCATTATTTGTGGTTTTGCGCTAGCAGTTGTTGTGTGAGAAATTCCAAGACTCAGGAGGCCACCTGTGAGCAGACAAAGAGGGGAAACCGAGGGCGAGGAATAGGGGAAACCATTCTCTCCATCTCACCCCTGAGCCCCCAGTCTCCATCTCTCCCCCCCCCCCCCCCACCAGCCTCCAATCCCCAGTCTCCATTCTCTTCCCCGAGCCCCCATTCCCCAGTCTCCCTCTCCCCCCGAGTCCCCGTTCCCCTCTCCCCCAATTCATGAGCACCCCCCCACGATTTCAGGCCCCCCTGCAGTTTCAACCCCCCTCCCCCTGCGATTTCAGGCCCCCCACTGCGATTTCAGGCCCCCTGATTCCCGCCTACCCCCAAAACCGGCAGCTCCCGGCTTTTGTGGAATGGGGAGTTCTTTATCCAGCATCCATAGCGGCAGAGAAACCGCTCTATCCCTGGGTTAGAGCCGATCAAGCATTCAATCCCAGAATTCGAGCAGTTTCCCTGCCGCTATGGATGCTGGGTAAAGAGATCTTCATTCCACAAAAGCCATTCCTTCCATCTGCTGCAACCTCGCACTTACCTGTGTGTCCCACATTTTAAGTTGTAAACGGACTTGGTGCATTGAAGGCTGTCTATAGTTTGTAATTTGTGAGTGTCAGTGGTTTCAAAGTGCAATTTGTATCTATTACAATGTAAATTATTTGGGACTGTCAATAAGTGTCCGTTTTTTGCAGTTGTCCATTTTTTGGAGGTGTCCGTTGGTACAGGTTTCACTGTGGTTAAAATAGGTCTTTGTGAAATAGTGGACAACTCTTGCAATACGGAGTCATTTATTAGCTGACATTGCCATATTCGTGTTAGTAGCATTTACCTAGAACTAACATAGTGACATAAAATAATAGTTGGTCATTTTAAAACCAATCTGATATTTGACTAGGTTGGAGATATTGTTCAGCAAATCAGAAATTTAAGAGAAAAAATCATGGAAATTCCTCTCTCTCTTATAGAATCATAGCATTTTACAACACGGATGAAGGCCATTCGGCCCATAATATCTGTGCTAGCTCTATGAAAGAGCTATCCACTTAGTCCAACCCTTCTGTCTTTGGCCATGGCCTTTTAAATTTTCCTTTTTCAAATATTTATCCACTTCTCTTTTTGAAGCTATTATGGATTCTCCTGCTAGAACTGATTCTGGGAGGGCATTTCATATCTTAAGAACTCTTTGCATTAAAATAAATCTCCTAAACTCTCGCTTTGTTCTTTTGATCATGACCTTAAAATTATGTCCTCTAGCTACTGACTCACTGATCCTATTTATCTTATCAAAACCCTTCATAACTTTGAACACCTCTATCAGATCTCTTCTTAACTTCTTGTGGAAGCAGAAGTCAGTCAGTCAATGTTTCAGCTCTAAGACACTTCCTCATCATCTTCTGCCCTGAGGAAGGGTTTTAGATCCAAAACATTTACTGATTGACTTCTGTTTCTGCACAGACGCTGCCTGACCCACCAAATACTTTCAGCAGTTTTTGTTTTAAAATTTCTAGCATCTACAGGATTTTGCTTTCTGTTTCTCTTGTTCTAACAAAAAAATTGTTTTGGGTCAATTCTCCGGTCATTGGCACCGGAGGGTTTCTTATTCCCCTTAGTTATTTTGGGGTTTCCTTCCCCCTCCTCTCTCTGGATTGTCTGCACCTTCCATTTAAATTGATGGATGAAAAAATAAATGTAAAGAATCTTACAACACCAGGTTATAGTCCAACAATTTTATTTGAAAATCACAAGCTTTCGGAGATTATCTCCTTCGTCAGGTGAGCGTGGGACTCCTTGAACGTTTCGCATTTATAGTCAGAGAACAATACCTGGTGATTACAGATAATCTTTCCAACTGCCCGTTGTCAAGGCAATCAGAAAGATTATCTGTAATCGCCAGGTATTGTACTCTGACTATAAATGCGAAACGTTCAAGGAGTCCCACATTCACCTGACGAAGGAGATAATCTCCAAAAGCTTGTGATTTTCAAATAAAATTGTTGGACTATAACCTGGTGTTGTTAGATTCTTTACATTTGTCAACCCCAGTCCATCACCGGCATCTCCACATCATGGAAAAAATAAATGGCTGGGGGCTTGAAATTTCCCAACTAGTGCTCCCTGCGAGCACCACTCCTTGTGGGGAATTAGCCCTAAAACGGGAAAAGTGCCTGCATGACAATTAGGAAAGTCGGAAACACTGAATCAAATCCAATGTGCTGGGAAGGAAGTTGGATCTGAGGAAACACCATGCACTTGAATTAATAACATTATTGAAATATTAATTATTATAATCATACATTTCTGAATGGCCTAAAGTTATAAATCAACACAATGCTTTCCAGCTGATTAGTCCTTGTAGGATATATTCAAACCATAGGAACCCACTAGGTAATAAATATAAACAGTAATAAAAAAAATAAATAGTGTAAGCAAGTCTGCAGGAAGGTATAGTTTCTGTATAAAATGTTATTACATTTTGGATACGGGTGCCTCCTTGATTTTGAAGATGTATGAATTAAGCAATTGTTGGATTAGTCCAGAAAAAAACAACTGAATTTGAAAGCTCCTCGTTCTTTTAGCTGAACACAGTTTTTTTGGAAAATCTTTGCTTTCTGAGGGAAAATGTTGAATAATTTCAATCGGAGCCCCAAAAGCCATCAACCGACCCTCAAGAATATCCATTCCCCATCTCTGCTGTTCAGAACTAATTGGTTTCTTTCCACGAATGACACGCCTATGATCCAAGCTACAGCAGAACCATTGTGTTCCCCAAAGCAGATAACCAGCCCCATTTACACTCAGAGATTTAAAAAAAATAATGCAAGTGCCAGAAATTTAAA
Organism: Heptranchias perlo; assembly: GCF_035084215.1. Classification (NCBI taxonomy): domain Eukaryota; kingdom Metazoa; phylum Chordata; class Chondrichthyes; order Hexanchiformes; family Hexanchidae; genus Heptranchias; species Heptranchias perlo. The sequence goes on along the minus strand of NC_090345.1, from coordinate 41,157,778 downwards.
ATAGAAAAAGAAAATGTTGGCAATGCACAGCGGATGTGGTAGTATCTGTAAAGAGGGTATATTTTCCGTTCACCAGGACTGGCGTTGCAGGGGTAGGAACAGAGACAGAAGGACCAGAAACTGTGGCTCAGATCCACAAAGCCAGATCTTTACCACTTTACTGTGGAGTATGACTTTCTGGCAAGCCCTAACGGAAAGGAACCATTCCATCATTTGATTAGCATAAGTGCGTTAAAATGAAGCCTGGCATGGTTTTCCAGCTGCTGAGGATGGTATTGGATTGAGTGTTCCTTTTGCCCATCTGATGTGGGTGTAAGAGATCCCTGAGTGATGGAACTTTTAAAGGATCTGAAGCTTTTTTTTTTATTTTACAGTTTTACAGTACATTTTTAACACTGTTTCCTCTTGTTAATAATCTTTTTCTTTTTTAATGCATTTTTTTGACTTGTCACCATCCCATCACGTGGCCAGAATAAAATGGCAGGCCCGATGGTGAATGTCTGTGGTGTCGGCCTCTTACCATTGCCTTCAGATACAGGGAATGAAACCACCACCTGAGGTGGTGCTCTCAGCCTCAGGAGGCAGCACTGTAATAAAAACAGAATAAAAGAGGTAAGTTTGCAGATTTCTGGGATAATTTAAGAAAAGAAATGGGAGGCCGAAGAAGTAACTCTCCTGGGAAGGAAATTAAAATAACATTAAATGTGTGTATGGAAACTATAGCTTACTCGTTAAAGTCCTGTTGATGAAAAGTAGAACCCCTCTAAGTTGACCACCTATGGGACTGGTCAAAAATGGTCACCTTAGTGAGATGGTTGACTCAGTGTGCATTGAAACTGCACCAAGTGTTTACTGAGGGTGAGCCACTCCCAAATTCACTCTGGGTTTGGCCAGTCGATTTACACTGGCTGTTACAAAACCTTCCCTTGATTTCCAGATTCAGATCAGTCTGAAGTTGGTAAATATTGTAATATCATGGTGCAGGCGTGATGATATCTCGAGACTTGAAGTACACGCGTTCCAGAAGAGAAAGCCTGTAGATTAAAACTTGGCTGTCAGTCATATGAAGATATATAAATACAATAGGGCCGTAGTAATCAGAAAATTGTAGGGCCTTGAAGTGAAAATTCTTTCACATTGTTGCCACAATCAGTTGAAGAGGAATGAATGAAATGATGCAACTTATTATAAATCACAGTGATGACATGGCAAGATTTTTAGTAATTTGTGGACCAGCTGTGGACATATCGAGAAATCATGGACACATGTCCCAGAATTTGCCACCCATCAAAATTAATGGATGGGAAATCATGGACAGTGCATTCATGATTTTGCAATATGGGGAGTTGCTGGGCGACACTATCCACCAGTAGATGGATGGAATATTGTGGGCAGTGCACCTGCAATTTTCATTATGCGCAACTAGCACATGAAGCTCTCCACCAAAAAACGTAACTCAGAAAATTACTCCCCGCAGGTACTCAAAATATCTCGTGCTAATGCCACCTTTCATCGTCCCACGCCAGGCAAGATCTTGGTTTTTAAAAAAGACTTGCATTTATATAACGCCTTTCACCACCTCAGGACGTCCCAAGGTGCTTTATAGCTAATGAAGTACTTTTGAAGTGTAGCCACTGTTGTAATGTAGGAAACGTGGCAACCAATTTGCGCACAGCAAGTTCCCACAAACAGCTGTTGGTTGAGAGATAAATATTGGCCAGGAGAACTCCCCTGCTCTTCTTCAAATAGTGCCGTGGGATCATTTACTTGAGAGGGCAAAGGTGGCCTCGATTTAACGCCTCATCTGAAAGATGGCACCTCCGACACTGTCGCACTCTCTCAGTTCTTCACTAGTGTCTAGTGTCAGCCAAGATTATGTGTTCAAGTCTCTGGAGTGGGAGTTGAACCTACAACCTTCTGACTCTTCGCTACCCAATGATCCAAGGTTAACACCGTGGGCATGATTTTAGCTCGGAGCTGGGGATCCCGGAAGCCAAATGAGTGCATTGCAATCTGCGATCGCAACTCAATTGAAGGTGAGTATTTGTGCTTCCAGGTTGCCCACGCGCCAGGCAGCCAAATTGACAGGCTGGCTGCTTGTCGGAAGGGCTGCGAATCAGAGAGGGGGAGGGAGGGGTAGAGAGATCGTGGGCCGTGGAATAAATCGGAGGTGGGCGGACATGGACGTCATTGGGTGGGCCTTGAAGATCGGGGGGTCCAACATCGGTGGGGCGGGGGGAGGTTCAGCATCGGGTGAACCTTGAAGATCGGGGGGGGGGGGTCCAACATCGGGGTTGGGGGGGGTGGTTGATCGTGGGGTCCTGTCAGCCAGGTGAGCTTGTTGGGCCTGGATGAAGAACTCCTGCTCCTCCGGGCCCACAAGCAGTGCCATGAAGGCACTCACCTCATGGATCCGGCCCTTCCCGTCTGCTTTCACCTGACATGAATCGGGAGCAATGGGAAACCCGAACAGGTAAGGTTAAATTCATTTTACTTTTGTAATACACAAAACATTAAGTACATCAATTATTTCAATGAGACACATTGGGCTCGATTTTACCAGGCCTGCGGGTTTCCGGCGGGTTGGGTTTTGGGAGCGTGGTCAACACGCTCAGGTCAGTTAATGACCTGAACAAGCAAAATAAATACACTTAAGTGGCATCCCGCTGGCTTTAATTGCCTGCGGGATTCCCACCAGCGGGGGCTACGCATGCACCCCCGCATGAAAGAGGCTGCAGATGTCCACGACTACATGTCGAGTGAATCTGCGCCTCCGTGTGCACTGCTGCTCGGAGAGGTCCGGGGAGCTGCGCCTCGGTCTGTGGACCCTGTGGCGAGGGTAGTGCCCTCTGCGACGCGTCTCTCTCTGTGGTAGCCCTCCCTCCTGCTGTACAGGTGGATGTGTCACAGCACTCTGTTGTGGAGCTCCACATGTCAGAGGTGGACGGCGTGGATGGCGAGGCTGGTGATGCTGTTCGCCCTCTGAGTAGGTCATGACTGCAGCTACGACGGCCCCCATCCGCAATATGTACATCTGAGGGGGTCCGCAAGGTAGGCACATGTCTCCGGACTCCGGGGTGAGTGTGCAGGTTGGTGACTTTGACCGTCAGGAGGGGGGTGGTGGAGGCCACACTTTGTCCCAAGTGACAGAGCGGCCTCCTGCAATGGGTGAGGGTCTCCCCCCCCACCTGTCAGATGGACCTTTGCAGCTGCCACAGGCTGACGGCTGCAACACATCCAGTTCAACTAGGACTGTTTCCCCCAGTGTGTGAAACAGTCCCATGTTTCTCCAAAATCACACACAGTCCCTTAATCAGGTCAGTTAATGACCTGAACAAGCAAAATAAATACACTCAAGTGGCATCCCGCTGGCTTTAATTGCCTGCGGGATTCCCACCAGCGGGGGCTACGCATGCACCCCCGCACGTCATCGGGGAACCCGGAAGTGGGCGGGATCATGGCGCGATCCGGTCACGTGCCTGGATATCGGGATTTTCGGGGCCCCCCTGCTGGAAACACACAGGAAACCCGCCGGTAAAATCGAGCCCATTGTCCCTTTAAGTATTGGCCCGCCGGCTTTAAGTGGGGGGCGGAACTTCCGGGCATCTGTTGTGCGCATGCATCCAAACGCGCCTGGGTCAAACCCAGGAGTGGGTGCATTGGAGCCGGGATGCGGTCCCACTCCAAAAAGCTATTATTTTAGCCTCCCACCCACCCGTTCTTGGGGGTTAAAATTACCCCCCATAACTTTGACTGAACCTATGACTTTGTGGCTATTGGATACATTGTTGTGAGTTGCATGTTTGTTTGTTGTTGCACCATCCATCATACGTGTAATTATGCATGAAGTGTGCAGAGCAATTGAAAATTTGCTACAAATTACAATTCATCGAAGGGCCATGGGAAGATGCACCAGTTTTATTGTAGCTGCATTCCACAAACAACGGATGCGATTGACAGAACTCAATGCGATTGTGGTACCAAGGCGGAATCCCGCTGCTGTTAACAATTGGTCGAGCATAACTGCTGTTTCTTGGGACGTGGGCCTCGAATTTCCTTGGAACTGCTCCTGCTCCGCCACCGAACTTCACCAGGAGTGCAGCAGGAACCCTGTTTACGAGTATAAACGAGGTTTCTACCGCACTTCCGTAAAGCTACTGTGACAGAGCAGGAGCAGCTCTGAGGAAAATCTCAACCATAATGTCGGATGGCCAGGAAAAGTTTGTAATGCTTGTGTATTGGTGAACTCTGCATTCTGTACCATAGATCCATGTGGGTTATTGATTGATAGTGCGTAAGAAAGACATCAAGGCCGCTGTTCACTTATTTAAAGATGCGGCATGGCTAATGGAACTGTTCACTGACCATGGTTGGCTGACCCCATAGCAGCAACAGCTACAATCACAAACCGTCAAGCACATGAATCATCATAATACAAGCTTTCAACAGCCTTAAAGCACATTGGAGATGTCTTCTGTGGTCTAAAGATACATGCATTACATTTCTGCTTAGCAGGATAACAGTGTGTGGCAGTGGAAGGTGTATTTGCATGAGTGGTTCTGCAAAGAGCTTGTCACTATCCAGGGGCTGTACAAACAGCCAGTGTGGCTGTGTATCATTCATTGCAGGACATTAACCATTGCCTTGGTATGGTACCTGAACAATAAAAGAGGAACCCAAGGGTTCCCAGTAGTTCAGGATCTCCCAGGTTAGCAATAGAATACCGAACTGCTTTGCTTACTGCTTACACCTTCACAGACAACCTTGTGGCCATTGAAAGTCTTTTAGTTTGTTTACATTGGACCATAAACAAAAAGCCATGTGATGTGTTGCGCACCATTCATTAGTGCTGCTTAAGGTTTCAGTGTCCAGGTCACAGTGTTTTGTTTAAACTGCTAAAATTTTCAATTGCGCTGCTTTTTTTTATGGAGCATTTTGTTTTTCCATAATTTGAAAACTGTGCTGTTGCCATTTGATAACATTGATATAAATAAATTTTGTATTTAATATGGCATTTATTGACTTCCATCTCTCAGCTGCTCCTTACTCGCCATTTCCAGTCTCTATACTTCTCCCTAGAAACACAACTGGTTACAATAAATGCTGGACTTGGCAAAAAGAAATTCCCTCATCCACAATAACTGCTTTTAATAAACCTTGAATCCAAGGGATATTCTCTTAGTGAGTCACCCCAAGAGGTTAATTGAAGGCAAACAACTGCTGCATCATGGGACTGGGTTTACATTTTTAAGCTCTTTACACCAACAAATTCCAGAAATGTCAGGAATGACCTATTCGATGTTCCATTAGTACAAAACGTTGATGATTAGTTGCTGTAAATGATGTGCACTTAAAGCAGCCTTTTCATCGGTGAAGTCCTCAGCTAAAGGGTGCCAAATTTTGTGAAAGCAAGTTAGTTATTCTTGAGAAGAAGAGTTAGAGGAATAGCATTTCAATACATGAACCGCCAATACAGGTGGGGTCTTAAGAAATGCACCTGGAACCCAATCGAATGTTGTAACTTTGGTGGAAGAGCAGCGGAACTCCCAGAGAAACCGCATAAACATCTAAAAACGTCAGTTTACGCAATTTTCTCTGGGATTTTCAACAATCTTCCACTGAAGTTACAGTGGTAGATCAGGAGTACCCAATGGAAATCCTCCCCAATGATTTTCTAAGTAACAGGTGACAAAATATTATGGATCCCATTAATTTTCTCTTTCCTCAAGAATTCAGATTTCTCGTGCCCACGATGAACTTGGGCTCATTTCGCACTACATTGGTCAGAACAGAATGCATAATCTTCACTGAACAGACACATGCCTGCAATTGGAACACCGGGAACAGCTCCCTCCATTATACAATCAGGAATTTCCCCCCTCTCCACCCCCGTACCCGCTAGGGATGAGACCTCAACAGGCAGATGACTTAATTTACTAACACTTGAGAAACCATAAGCAGTTCTTCATCAATAATAAGTTGAAATCAATCAAGGTTCATTGATTCTGAGATTTTTTTTATCATTAGTGTAATATTAAAATGCTACTCATTGGTAGACTACTAGGGATTTGATTTCTCCCCCTCTAGACCAGACATGGGGAACAAAAATTTTTTTTTAAAAAGGAGCACCTGGTTTTCATTGAATCTAACCACATGAGTGAGTTAAGGGCTGGCTAGAGGCCTGAACAACTAAAACAGCATTACACTTGGATATAAAGCTTTTTTTGTCTTATTTACATAGAGATAACTTCTATTCCTCTGCATGGTTCAATTTGGTAAAAAGGCATTTGCTTTGCTGAACCTGCAATTAGGCAGTTTCATTGGTTTAATTTGACCTGGCTATTGAATTGCATCGAATTTACAGCACAGAAATAGGCCATTCGGCCCAACTGGTTTATGCTCCAAATGAACCTCCTCCCACCCTACTTCATCTAACCCTATCAGCATATCCTTCCATTCCTCTCTCCCTTGTGTACCTATCTAACTTCCCTTAAAGGCATCTATGCTTTTCGCCTCAACTACTCCATGTGGTAGCAAGTTCCACATTCTGTCCACTCTCTGGGTAAAGATATTTCTCCTGAATTCCTGATTGGATTTATTAGTGACCCCAGTGGATATATTTTTCAATTTTCAGTATAGGCATTAAAAAAATCAAATATCATTATTATAATATGAAATGTTATTGGTAGTAAACTGCAGAATTTTGCAAGTATAGTTATATAAAGGAACATAGAAACATTAGGAACAGGAGTAGGCCATTCAGCCCATCGGACCTACTCCGCCTTTCAATTAGATCATGGTTTATCTGCACTTCAACTCCATTTTCCCGCCTTTGCTCCATTTCCCTTGATACCTTCAACTAACAAAAATCTATCTATAAATCTGGGGTTGTGGGATAAATAAAACTGAGTTGATAAATAAGGACTTCTCGTTTCAGTAGCGTGGCTTTTGTACGGCAAAGTGATGTAATGAAATCTTTTGGAGGTTTATTTTCATTCAAATGTACATATGCATTATTCCCTTATTAGTTTAAGTTGGTCTTTAATATTTGTTTGAGTCACATTCATTTAATTGTATCCGTACCATTGCTAGTTTGCCTGTGTAATGGACATTAATAATATTTGAGTTATGCAGCAAAGTCTGTTTTGTAAGCAATCCAATTTAAATAAGTAGATCAAATTTAGTTAAAATCATTCATACTTTGTCCTTATCCAGTTCTCCCCAAACTGTGCCCAATTACCTGACTTAGATGGTCAGATAGCAACCATTGCCGATTAATGGATGGCAAGAAGGTGAGATAGGCTGGCATAGAGTGACTTACCCTCCAATTTTCTCTGTCTCCCTGTGGCAAAGCACCAGATCTCTGTTCACAGCCATCATCTTCAACCACAGGACTGATCACACTGGGAATCAAAGGCACTCTGGAACATTTGGTTCTGCACTATTGTGCCATTGACGGTTAAGAACAATTTTTCTCACAAATTATTCTAATATTTTTAAAGTTGAGTTCAATGAGCACAATTTGTTAATCTATCAATAATAATATGATAAATTCATCCTTTAAATCTAATAAGCTTAGATTTGTTTTTTGAGTTAACACAGGTATATGGACCTTATGCAACAATGTCACTATTTCAGCATCCTACAACTATACTTTATTCTGAAAACAAAATACTTAGATTCCTGCCCTAGCTTTTAATACTATTTATTTGCTTTGATGAAACTCTAAACATAAAGTGAATTATATTTTCCACAACCCTGACAGTAATATGGAGTTTGTTTAGTAAATAGAACTGCTTGTTAAAGGCAACAGGGGCCAATAATTAAATTGGAAAAGAGAAGTTACATAACACTGGGAATAAATTTCAATACGTCACTGATGATTATAGCCAATTTGTAATCAAAGAAGGTGCTAGACATAAGATTTTAAGGAATGTGTCTTTCAGTTATGGGGTAGCACACGGTTGTGCACGTAAAATAGAAAACGTAACTATTAATGCTGATAGGAGTCTCTCTAATCTGTTAACCGACCTGCGTCAGGATTAAGTTTCCTAAAGTTCTACCCAAGTATTTTACTTGACTTATCTTTGAAAAAAATCTCTTTTTATTTGCGTTTCTCACATTTTGTATGAATTTGAACTGGACATATTTATTTTTAAATTATGTGCATAGCCATCATTTGGGATGATCTGTCAGCATAACCATATCAGATACAATGGGTAAAAATTTGGTAAATTCTATATTAATAAGTACAATAAGTATAATTCATCATTATAAAACACAAAGACTGAAAGAACGTGCATTTACATGGTACCTTAACATATCCTTAGGACATTCCAAAGCACCTCACCGACCAATGAATTACTTCTGGGATGTAATTATTGTTAAGTCAGTAAATGCAGCAGCCAGTCTCTACTCTGCTACGTCCCAAAAATGAGACATGAATGATCAGTTAATAAAGATATTTATCCTTGTCATGAACTTATATGTTTGTTCCCTTAGTTATATATATTTTTTAAATTGTTGAAATAAGGAAGCTATGTATTTATATCCCTTTATATATGAATTAATTTACACTCTACTTTTTTCTACATTAATCCTACGTACAGGGGAGCCCAGCGAGCAGGGTTAGATATAAAGTGGATATGACTGAATTTCCATACAGTGCAAGCATATTTGAAGTGGAGGAAGACACAGGCCATGTGCTTACCCGAGTAAATCTCAATGAGGAACCTAGTACGATTTTCAAGGTAACAAGACTAATAAACCAGTAATGAATTAAAACAAATTGGGTTTTATCTTATTTTTAGCTGACTATTGTTTTTTTTTGCTTATGGCAGTTAATTAAAGTATTGAAATGCTTCTGATTGTTTTTTTCTGTTGTCTCATTTAGCTGGCTATCATTGCATATGATGATGGGGAGCCGGTGAGGTTTAATACTACCATAGTAGACATTACTGTACTGCAACCATCAGTAATTCCACGTTTTACACAGGAAGATTACAGGTACTATGTACATTTACAAACTGGGAGAGGGGGAAACTCCTCTGGTTTTTATGTGTAACGACACTGTAATTGCATTCAGAAAGTTATCCTCTGGTCAGTATTTCCAGCAAAATCTAGAATTATCAGCCAGAGAAAATTCTTATGATTCCAGTTATGATGTGGTTACACTTAAGACCAGAGCAATTCTTCCCCACATAGATTAAATTATTTTTCTTTAATGGTTGTTCAGTTCCAGCCTCCTTCATTGACCTGTTGAGATTTAGCAGAGATTAATAATATATGATGTATTATCTAAAGGAGTTACTTAGCTCTGTTAAAATGGCAGACAGAAGAATGTCATCTGAATGCATTGAGCATTAGTTTACTAATATCACCAACAGTAATTTCTAATAACAACTCACCAGATAAAAAAAGATCAACTATACCAATGCATAAATCATAACCACATGATCATTAAGAACCCTTGATGACGTTGTGATTTAGGTCCCAAGTTTTCCTGTATAGATAAGATATTTGTGTTTAGTCTTTTTTTTAAAGTAAATGATTTCTGACTCCAACCCGTCCTTCATTACACATTTTCTTGTGTAGACAATGAGTACCAATCAGATCTCTAGTTATAAGAGTGCTACACGTTTTAGGTCTGCTTTAGATATTCTGTCAGGTACAGTGGTAATGATCACCCCCATAAGTGGTCTGACCATCCGATGATCAGGAGTATGCCTATACTGTTCAATATCTAATTGTACAATCCAGGGATGTAACTGGATATCATGTCTTTCACACATGCCCTCATATGCACTTCTCCAGAAGTCAGACTAAATAAATTTAATGATTAAAGGCCAGATATAAATGACTTAGGCATTAACTTGCTTTATTTTACAGAGAGCAAGTGAACATGCAGAGTAACAGATTAAATCAAATCTAATCTAGATTCATTTAACTACAGAACCTTCCTCAAGAATAATAAAATACGCCATGTGATACTCATTAGCAGGCTTGCAAAACTTCTCTTGGTCCTGACCCACTCTGGATTTGAGATGATGGAGTTTCCCCTTGCTGGGCTAGGTTTCCGCTCCAGACCTAGCTAGTTGACTGACTGTCCTCAGGTCCCCTTGCACTTTCCTCTCTGTGTTCCCAGCAATGGGAGGGCTGTACCACTGACTTCTTCCCCATGCAGTGATTTGCCAGTAGGCCTGTGAACCAAACCAAGCAGCCCGCTCTCCCAAGACTATATTCTCAGCAGGCACCTCATGCTCGGGTCACATAAATAGAAACAATTCCCACCTCAATAGGAAGACATGTTTCTGGGTTCTGAAAACTAACTTTCATTGTCTAAAGCACTCAGGTTCAGACTCTCTAGCCCCAATATTAACTTGGAGCTGCCAGGAAGAGAGCAGGAGGGGGATGGCTTGTGGACAGAAAACCCAGAGAATGGGTTTCCCGCAAGTCCTATAAAATTTAACGGTAGGACCTCTATTAAAATTTTTCAAAAGATTTCCCGCCTGATAGCCAGCTTGAGTGACAGACTGGTTGCCTGTCGGGTGGGAAAGCAGCCGGGGAGCGGATGGAAGATAAGTCGGAGTTTGGGGGGGGTGGGGGCTGTTCTCAGGGGGAGTCGGACATCGCGTTGGGGTGATCGCGGGGGGGTTGAGCAGTCGGTGATCGCGGGGGGGGTGAGCAGTCGGTGATCGCAGTGGGGGGGGGGGGGGGTGAGCAGTCGGTGATCGCAGCGGGGGGGGGGGTGAGCAGTCGGTGATCGCGGGGGGGGGGTGAGCAGTCGGTGATCGCAGCGGTGGGGGGTGAGCAGTCGGTGATCGCGGGGGGGGTGAGCAGTCGGTGATCGCAGTGGGGGGGGGGGGTGAGCAGTCGGTGATCGCAGTGGGGGGGGGGGGGGTGAGCAGTCGGTGATCGCAGCGGTGGGGGGTGAGCAGTCGGTGATCGCGGCGGGGGGGTGAGCAGCCGGTGATCGCGGGGGTGGGTGAACAGTCGGTGATCGCGGGGTGGGTGAGCAGTCAGTGATCATGGAGGAGGGGGTGAGCAGTCAGTGATCGCGGGAGGGGAGAGCATTCGGTGATCACGGTGGGGGAGTGAGCAGTCGGTGATCGCGGGGAGGGTGAGCAGTCGGTGATCGCGGTGGGGGGTGAGCAGTCGGTGATTGCGGGGGGGGTGAGCAGTCGGTGATTGCGGGGGTGGGGTGAGCAGTCGGTGATCGCGGGAGGGGAGAGCATTCGGTGATCACGGTGGGGGAGTGAGCAGTCGGTGATCGCGGGGAGGGTGAGCAGTCGGTGATCGCGGTGGGGGGTGAGCAGTCGGTGATCGCGGGGGGGGTGGTGAGCAGTCAATGATCGCGGGGGCCAGGGGGCGGGGATTCGGGGGAGCCGCACATCGTGGGATCTAATCACAGGATATGTACAGAGGTTAGCTTGGCGGGGGCTGGGGGAAGCACTCCTGCTCCTCCTGTCCCACAAGCTGTGATGTACATGTACTTACCTCATGGATCCAGTCCTTCTCGCCTCCTTTAATCTGCTGGGATTGCCACGGCCCGGGAAACTGGCCTCCATGGGTTAAAAATTAAAATTTTGGTAAAATAGAGGCACGCAGCTTCCTTAAAAGATTTTACTGACTGACTCGCCTCCTAAGAGCAGGTTAGTCGCCCGCCCGCCCGACCCACCTCTGTTAAACCCAGAAGTGGGATGGTTGAGGTTGGGTTTGAGAAATTTAAAATTTTTAACTCCCACCCATCATTGGGGGTTAAAATTCCCCCCTCTTTGCCTGATTCCTAATCTACATTTCTGCTGTTCTGTGGATTTAACCTCTTGAGAGTTACATTTAACTTAATAGTAGCAATTTTAACACAAATTACACTAAGATCCTCTCATAGCTGCATGTCAGGAAATAGTAATGAGCAACGAGAGAATGGATGTAAGGTAATAAAAGGTTTGATCCAGGAATTCAATTCCTTCGTCGTAATAATCTTTGAAATGTCCTCACGCATTTCTAATTTCATTTTTTAATCAATATTAGGGTTGGGGATGTGAAGTTTTAGAGGATTTCAGCTTCAGGGCTCTCAAATTCAGCCATTTGTAAAGATGAAGAAGAATTCCAATAATGTAAACTGATAGGTAAGCCTCCACGGGCTGCTCGATAACATGGGAGCATCCTTCTTTCTAAGCAGAATACTAATGATACAATGCATATCTACCACTTTGTACTTCAGCTCCCATGTGCTGGTCTTTATTTATAACTGCATTAATTCAGGAACAAACCTACAATCCCAATTTGGGGTTACTTTTGAAATTTGAATCAGATTGATGTTAAATTTGCCATGCACTACCTAATTCATATACCCTATATGATAGAGTTCAAATAATATTTTAATAAGCTAGCAGAAATATGGTCCTGAAGTATTTTTGCTTGCCTTACCTTTTTCAGTTTCACATATCTACATCATTATGGTATTATTAATAAATTTCTTTCTATTTAATCAATAATTCAAATTGCGCGTCATTCACATACTGGGCCATTGAACCCCATGCTGCTAAATATTAGTTGGACTAAATGGCACAGCTTCACAACAGTGAAGGAGCAATCTATAGGTTTATTCATTTAGCTTTTGTATCGTGGCCATTTTTTTGTTGTTGCTTTGGTCACTGAGAAAGGTTTGCTCGTGTGATGTGTATAGCAAAATGATAAATCTGTTATTTATTGATGACTTAATAATTTCATCACACATAGCACACAAGGAAAATATTCCCCCATAGCTAAGTTTGCTTTGCTGTATTATATTCTGTAAGCACGGGGTTTGTATGAGACTTAGAGCAAGATACCGAAAGAAAGGCTGCTGTGTTTCGGAATTCTCCTGGTTCTCTCTATTGAATGTGTCTCATCACATATGGGTGCACAGGGGAGATGATCTGAGTTTCTGCCATGTCTTCAATGTGACTGGAAGGTCATTGCTGATAGTGAATGGTTGGTGGAAGCAATAATAACGGCTGCAAAGCTCAGTATTGCGTCAACTGGCTATTATTACCTGTGGTGTTTGATACATTAGCCAGATGTTTAGAATGTCAATGTAGCCAAATAATAGAATCCAGGGAGTCTTATCACAAGCTTTATTGCTTTTATTATAAGAAATCTGCAATCCCTCATTCAGAACATCCACAAAAGGACCATCTTCACAGTTACTGAATCAGGCAAGTTTGAATGAATTCCTGACATGTATTTTCAATCTGACACATAACCACTTAGCTTTAAGTGGCTAATTATGTTTAACTAATAGGCCTATGCAGAAAGCCAATATACTGTAACAAATTGTATGGGATTTTTGAAATTGGTCCATAGCAACCTATTACATATTAAGCAATTAGGTGAATCGTAAAGATTTCCATTTTCCCCTATACAGTCCACAGGAAGTTGTTCCAAAACTACAAAAAAATTTGGTTAGCATGATTGGGTATATTATATTTTGGTAAGCATACTTAATATATTTATCATCAGTAGTGCTGATTCAAATAGAGTAGCATTAACACTCACATTCAAATATTCATTCAGATGTGTTTTTTGTTTTCTAACTTGGCTTTGCCCCAGCAGTTAACTTTCTAATAGTTATTTATTGTAAAATTTCATGTAATTTAACTTTTCATTTAAAAGAACTATCATGATCAAGTCCAGCAAATACCAATATTTGCTTCACATACTTGAATGATCCAATTTTGGGTTTGAATCCTCAAGCCTGCTAAATTTGATAGCTGGAGAATTACATTGTCCATCTTTTCTTTTCTGCAGTATACTTATTTTTAATTTGCCTGCAGAATTAGGCAGTGTAAGGGAGTAGAAAAGATGTGGCATTGCCTTAGTAGAAATATCACATTTTCATTAATAACTACAACAATGAATTTTTACATTAATGAAACGCATATATAATTAGAGGGATAGCATATTAATTGTACTAATTAGACCTAATTTACATGAACAAATTGAGTTAATTAGAAAAGAGACTTTCCCAATAACTCAAAAAGAATCCATAAATCCCATCTCTATGAAACCTAGAGAATATAATAATGCCATTAACAATGACCTATAAATGAATGATATTAATTGGATTGAATCTACGTACAATCTTATAAGCCAAAATTTCTAAAACATGCCTTTATATAATTTACAAAGTACAGCCAAGGCCATCATTTGTAAAATCTATCCAGCAGTACATAATTTTAAAAATACATTTACAATCCCATATAATTCATTGCTTATTAAAAAAGAAAGCATCCTCATCAGGATCCCTTTCAGAAAGAATTAAGATCAAGCCGCACTCGAGGACCTGTGCTTATAATCTGGATTGACACTCCAGTGCAGTAATGGGGGAGTTGTGCCTTGTTGGAGGTACCATCCTTCAGATGAGACATTAAACAGATTTTTTTTCTGCCTATTCCAGTGGTTCAAGTGGATGCTAAAGTTCCCATGTCACCATTCACAAAAGAGGAGTGTCCTAGACAACATTTCTCTCCGAACCAACACCACCAAAAATAGATTATGTGGTCATTCATTTCATTGCTGTTTATGGGATCTTGCAGAGTGTAAAGTGGCAGCTGCATTTGCCCACATAACAGTCGCAGCACTTCAAAGCCATCTACAGCATGTGAAGCGCTTTGAGATGTTTATGGGAGACACTATAAGGTAAGTTAACTTATCCTATGCTCCCAGCGTGGAGCTGTGGACAAAGGGATTGCAGGTTGGAGAATTGGCACTGCAGCATTGTAGTGCTATCTCTGACCCATGCAACCTGGGAGAGCAAGATCTGCCAATTTACTTTTGCTTAAATGCAAGCTTTTCTTTTAGAACATAAGAAATAGGAGCAGGAGTAGGCCATACGGCCCCTCGAACCTACACCGCCATTCAATAAGATCTTCTACCTCAACTCCACCTTCCTACCCTATCCCCATATCTCTTGATTCCCTTAGTGTCCAAATATCTATCGATCTCAGTCTTGAATATACTCAACGACTGAGCATCCACAGCCCTCTGGGGTAGAGAATTCCAAAGATTCACTATCCTCTGAGTGAACAACTGTGTCCTCATATCTGTCATAAATGTCTGACCCCTTATCTTGAGACTATGATGCCTAGTTCTAGACTGTCCAGCCAGGGGAAACAGCCTTTCAGTATCTACTCAGTCAAGCCCTCTAATAATTTTATACGTTTCAATGAGATCACCTCTCATTCATCTAAACTCCAGAGAATATAAGCCCATTCTACTCAATCTCTCCTCATAGGACAACCCTCTGATCCCAGAAATCAATCTAGTGAACCTTCATTGCACCCCTGATACCCCTTGATGCTTTTTCTCCAACACTATTATTAGAATTTTTTTAGCCCGTGACTGCTGATAAAATGATGCCCATAGTTCAGAGGAATTCCTAACCCTGGCAGTATGAGGGAACAATAATAATATCCCATGGTTTAATGATGGTGTTGACTGATATTAATGCAGCTTCTTTAAACTCCCAAAGTTACTAAATCCTCCAACCAGTACCTTTAATAATATCAATGGTGTTGTTAAAATAACACCCAAAAATAGAGAGAAAAAAGAACAATTTATAATTCTTTATATAATTTGATTGTTAAAATAAGTCCCAATTGTGGGATCATGCCCCAGAAATTCTATGGGGCCTCTACTGGTCTCCTACCGTGAGCCCCAGGGAAATAGACCTTTTCAACCATTTTCCTGTGGGTTCTGCCACTCTCCTGCCAAAGTTATGGCGGAAGATGTGTAGGACTCTCATGGAATTTCAGGCCCTATCTCTTTAAATTATAATTAAATGCCCCTTTTAGACATCGTTCTATTGAGCTGAAAGTCTTAACGTTTCACCCATTTTTTAATCCTTAAAGCAAATTCTCCAACCCTTGTGCTTTGAGCAACTATCCATTTTATATATTCCATGTGAAGTGATACATTTCAGTAGGAAGAACGAGGAGAGGCAATATAAACTAGAGGGCACAACTCTAAAAGGGGTACAGGAACAGAGAGATCTGGGGTATATGTGCACAAATCGTTGAAGGTGGCAGGGTGGGTTGAGAAAGCGGTTAAAAAAGCATACGGGATCCTGGGCTTTATGAATAGAGGCATAGAGTACAAAAGCAAGGAAGTCATGATGAACCTTTATAAAACACTGGTTCGGCCACAACTGGAGTATTGTGTCCAGTTCTAGGCACCGCACTTCAGGAAAGATGTGAAGGCCTTAGAAAGGGTGCAGAAGAGATTTACTAGAATGATTCCAGGGATGAGGGACTTTAGTTACGTGGATAGACTGGAGAAACTGGGGTTGTTCTCCTTGGAACAGAGACGGTTTTGAGGAGATTTGATAGAGGTATTCAAAATCATGAAGGGTCTAGACAGAGTGGATAGAGAGAAACTGTTCCCATTGGCGGAAGAGTCAAGGACCAGAGGACATAGATTTAAGGTGATTGACAAAAGAACCAAAGGTGACATGAGGAAAATTTTTTTTACACAGTGAGTGGTTAGGATCTGGAATGCATTGCCCGAGGTGGGAGGGGTGGTGGAGGCAGATTCAATCATGGCCTTCAAAAGGAAATTGCATAAGTACTTGAAAGGAAAAGAATTTGCAGGGCTACGGGGATAGGGTGGGGGAGTGGGACCAGCTGGATTGCTCTTGCATAGAGCCGGCGGGGACTTGATGGGCCGAATGGCCTCCTCTGAATAACCTTTCTATGATTCTATGATTCTATAAAGACAGTTGTTGCCAACTGATCTAATATGCAAAAGCAGGAATGATTGGGATCATTCGCATACCCAAATTTGGACCAATGAAGCTTGGACTTTTTTTATATATTAAAAAAACACAACACAACAAACAGTAATACACTTTCATGACACCAGTCCCCTTATGCTGATTTTGATTTTCTACCATCTCAGCAGATGTTGGTCTCTGCAGCAGATGCCTTTATAAAAATACAAAAAAGAACAGTCGTTTGTTGTGTTTGTGTGCACAAACGGGGAGGAGATTCTAAACTCTTTTTGAGGTTCTATTCATTTTTTTAAGGTGTTTTCTCCCTTTTCCCTTCCTGTGGTCTTCCAGTGCTATGGTAACCCAAGATAAATGGGCAGGGTGGACGAAAAACCTGTTCCCAGATCTCTGACATTGACCATTAAAAAAAGTGGAAAGGTTTCACTCCAGTCTTCTCTCCGTCCCTCCCTCTCTTTGTGTCTCTACCTCTCATCCAAAACTCTGCTGCCCGTATCCTAACTCACACCAACACCCATTCAGCCATCCTTCCTGTGCTCTGCTGACCTTCATTGGTTCCCCCTCGCTATCTCTGTAACTTCCTTCAGCCCTACAATCCTCCGAGAACTCTACGTTCCTCCAACTCTAGCCTCTTGTGCATCTCCCACTTCCTTTGCCCCACCATTGGTGACTGTGCCTTCAGCCTCTAGGCCCTGAGCTCTGGAATACGTTTCTAAAACATCTTCACCTCTCCACCTCTCCCTCCTCCTTTAAGACGCTGCATTTGGTCATCTGATCTAATGTCTCTTTCTTTGGCTCGGTGCCAATTTTTATCTGATTACACCCCTGTGAAACGCCTTGGGACTTTTCACTATGTTAAAAGCGCTAAATAAATGCCAGTTGTTGTTGTGTGGAAGCACCCAACTTCCAATCTACATCTTTTTTTGAAAGGTTACAGCACGGAAGGAGGCCATTCGGCCCATCGAGTCTGTGCCAGCTCTACGCAACAACAATCCAGCTAGTTCCACTCCCCTTCCCCATCCCCATAGCCCTACAATTTTTTTCCTTTCAAGTACTTATCCAGTTCCCTTTTGAAAGCCATGATTGAATCTGCCTCCACCACCCCCTCTGGCAGTGCATTCCAGATTCTAACCACTCGCTGTGTAAAAAAGTTTTTTCTCATGTCACCTTTGGTTCTTTTGTCAATCACCTTAAATCTATGTCCTCCGGTTCTTGACCCTTCCACCAATGGGAACAGTTACTCTCTATCTACTCTGTCTAGACCCTTCATGATTCTTCTCTGTTCCAAGGAGAACAATTCCAGCTTCTCCATTCTATCCACGTAACTAAAGTCCCTCATCCCTGGAATCATTCTGCTAAATCTCTTCTATGCCTTCACATCCTTCCTAAAGTTCAGTGCCCAGAACTGGACACAATATCCCAGTTGTGACCGAACCACTGTTTTATAAAGGTTCATCATGACTACCATACTTTTGTACTCTATGCCTCTATTTAAAAAGCCCAGGATCCTGTATGCTATTTTAACCACTTTCTCAACCTGCCCTGCAACCTTCAATGATTTGTGCACATATACCCCCAGATCTCTCTGTTCCTGTACCCCTTTTAGAGTTGTGCCCTCTAGTTTACATAGCCTCTCTTCATTCTTCCTACCGAAATGTATCACTTCGCATTTCTCTGCATTAAATTTCATCTGCCATGTGTCCACCCGTTCCATCAGCCTGTCTATATCCTCTTGAAGTCTATCACTATCCTCCTCATTGTTTACTACCCTTCCAAGTTTTGTGTCATCTGCAAATTTTGAAATTGTGCCGTGTACAAGTCATTAATATATATCAAGAAAAGTAGTGGTCCCAGTACCACTACTGGGACCACTACTGGGGATCACCACTGTACACCTCCCTCCAGTCTGAAAAGCAACCGTTCAGCACTATTCTCCGTTTCCTGTCACTTAGCCAATTCTGTATCCACTTTAACAAAGGCATGGCTGAGACTGGGAACTTATGAAGTGGGGAATCACTGGTGCAAATATGTGTCCTAGCACTCCATGACACAGTGCACTGAAACCCCAGTAAACTGTGCTACCAATTTAATTTTTTTTCTGAGGCCCTTGGTGTTTAGCGATGAATCTGTGCCTGTATTTCCTAGTGTTTTATTGATGAATGTACTTTCTGTATTGCTGATGCATTTGTATGGGTTGCATCCATGTTTCCTAGTAGCCTAGTGAAGCGTCTGTGACTAATCCTCCACTGCTTTGGTGATGGGTTTTCATCTGTATTCCCTTGCGGCAAGTCTACATTTGTATTCTCTCTCATCACTGTTGGCAGGATAATCAATCTGTATTTGATCCAAGGCGTAATCTTTGGATAATCCGAGTGTGTTCCTGATCCTTAGCAATGTATTGATGTCTTTCTGCATAACTGATGCTAGTGTAGATGTCATTGTGTATTTATATGGGAGATGTAGCCATACTTAGTTTGTAGGAAGCCTTGCGCTGTGGCCCACAATAATAGAGATTAGGTTTTATTTGTTTTTTTATTTACAGTGTCAGTTGTGGATAAGTGGTCGTACTCTCACCTCTGAGTCAGAAGGTTGTGGGTTCAAGTCCCACTCCAGAGACTTGAGCACATAATCTAAGCTGACACTCCACTGCAGTACTGAGGGAGCACTGCACTGTCGGAGATGCCGTCTTTCGGATGAGACATTAAACCCAGGCCCCATCTGCCCTCTGAGGCAGAC
This sequence comes from Heptranchias perlo, assembly GCF_035084215.1. Taxonomy (NCBI): domain Eukaryota; kingdom Metazoa; phylum Chordata; class Chondrichthyes; order Hexanchiformes; family Hexanchidae; genus Heptranchias; species Heptranchias perlo. The sequence goes on along the minus strand of NC_090345.1, from coordinate 41,138,274 downwards.
ATAAAAGATCCCATGGCACTATCTCGAAGAAGAGCAGGGCAGTTCTCCCCGGTGTCCTGGCCAATATTTAGCACTCAATCAACTTCACTAAAAGCAGATGATCTGGTCGTTATCACATTGCTGTTTGTGGGACCTTGCTGTGTGCAAATTGGCTGCCATATTTCCGACATTACAACACTTCAAAAACATTACTTCATTGTCTGTGAAGCACTTTGGCACATCCTGAGACCGTGAAAGGCCCTATGCAAGCCTTTCTTTCTTTCTTTTGTATAGATTGTAAAATGTTAGGGATTTGAAACCAAATTCTCCCTGCCGTCCCTCAAAAAACTGTCCCTAAACTTCAGCACAAGAACATAAGAAATAGGAGCAGGAGTAGGCCATAAGGCCCCTCGAACCTGCTCCGCCACTCAATCAGATCATGGCTGATCGTCTGCCTCAAATCTACTTTCCCGCCCAATTCCCATATCCCTTGATTCCCCTAGAGTCCAAAAATCTATCGATCTCAGCCTTGAATATATTCAATGACTGAGCATCCACAGCCCTCTGGGGTAGAGAATTCCAAAAATTCACAACCCTCTGCGTGAAGAAATTCCTCCTCATCTCAGTCTTGAATGGCCGATCACTTATCCTGCGACTATACCCCCTAGTTCTAGACTCTCCACCCAGGGGAAACAATCTCTCAGCAACTACCCTGTCAAGCCCCCTCATAATCTTATATGTTTCAATGAGATCACCTCTCATTCTTCTAAACTCCAGAGAGTATAGGCCCATTCTACTCAACCTCTCTTCATAGGACAACCCTCTCATCCCAGGAATTAATCTCGTGAACCTTCATTGCACCGCCTCCAATGCAAGTATATCTTTCATTAGATAAGGAGACCAAAACTGTACGCAGTACTCCAGGTGAGGTCTCACTAAAGCCCTGTACAACTGTAGTAAGACTTTCTTACTCTTGTATTCCAACCCCCTTCCAATAAAGGCCAACTTGCCATTTACTTTCCTAATTGCCTGCATACCTGACTGCACAATCTGCCACCAAATGAAGGGGCAAATTTTCACTTTTGGACAGCTAACTGGCAGAGAGCGCTGGATGCCCATCAAGTAGGCAAGGAGTCCTGAGACTTATTTAAACCTCACCGGCGAGAGACCTGCTGTGGCTTGTCGGCTCTGGGCCGGCGCAATATCGGGGGGCTCAGATGGAAGATAACTTCTTGGGGATGAGGCAGACATGGGTCGGGGGGCAAGTATGGGATGGCAATGACCCGTAAGACATTTGTGCAGCCAGGAGGAGCACTCCTATTCCTCTGCAAAACTGTAACCTAGAAACTTTTCTGGGTCAGTTTAGGAGCGGGCAGTAGCGGTCCCTTTAAGGACCACTGGTTAGGCTGCTCAACCCCAGGACACATGGGAGGAGTGTGCACGGTGCATGTTGTACCAGCGCATCTCTGAAAACTGCAATTGAGGACCCCGATTTGCATAATCAAGAGGTCGACTGCCTGAAACGGCCGAGCACTCCAACCGCCCAATGGGAGACTTCTTTAAAAATGGTGGCATTGGAGCATCATCATTAACGGGGCGGTAACTCTTTTGAGGCCATTAACGACCCATTTGGCTGGGTGAAAATTGACCCCGATGACTCTAATCTACTGCTGATTGAATCTGCGTTACGGAACAAAGACATTATCCTTCCATCTTGTGACCGGCAATAGTCTCTTTGACTGCAGGCCATCATTTTTTCCACCTTTCTCCTCATCATGGGAACACCGTTTTTTCTTTTCCAGTCAGGCTATTCTTTTCATTCTCAATTGACCCTATAGCATTCAGCCTGTATAGCTTAGAAATTGGGCAGAGGGAATGATCCCTAAGTGAGCCAGCCTGAGGCCCACCTGATAATGAGCCTCTGGCCTCATTTACAGGCAGCTAGCTGGGCATTCCAAGGTGGAGGATTTCAATTGTAGGCCACTGGCACTGGCCTTCAGGTGGGTTCTGTGAGAGGTGGGGGGGAGTGATCAGGAGGAGGAAGGCATCCGGAGGGAGGGGGTGATCAGGAGAGGAAGGTTTGTGTTGTATGCAAATTTTGATGTCATGCTCCTTATCCCCAAGCCCATATAATCTATATATATATATATGTATACATATTATATATAAAGAACAAAAGTGAACTCAGCACTAACTTCAGGATCCCTACTTCCATCCCTTCCCAAATCCAAGCAACATTCATTGACCCTTTGTTTCCTGTCTGTCAACGAATTTTGTATCCCTGCTGCTACGTTTTTTTTTATCATAACTGAATTTCAATAACAGGCCTCCTCTGAGACACTTTGTCGAATGCCTCCTTAAAATCCATACACGCTATATCTGTTCGGTTTATCTTTCTCTCCCTTCTTGAATAAATGTGTAATATTCCCGAGCTTCATATCTAAGTAGGATTGAACAAGGTGATGTCAAACTTTGCTCGGTGGTAGCACTCTCGCCTCTGAGTCAGAAGCATGTGGGAATCCACACTTCAGCACGTCATCGAGGCTGTCAGAGGTGCCGTCTTTCAGATGAGACATTAAACCAAAGCAGCATCTGCCCTTTCAGGTGAACATAAAAGATCCCATGGTACTATTTGAAGAAGAGCGAGGGAATTCTCCTGGTGTCGAAGTCAACATTTATCCCTCAACCAACACCACTAACCATACAGATTATCTGATTATTTATCTCATTGCTGTTTGTGGGAGTTTGCTGTGCACACATTGGCTGCCGTGTTCCCCGAGATAACAACAGTGGCTACACTCAAAAGAATTTCATTGGCTGTGAAGTGCTTTGGGATGTTCAGCTGTCATGTAAGGTGATGTACGGATGCAAGTTATAATTAAGGTGATATACGAATGGCAGAGGCCCGGACTAATAATCCAGAGTCATGAGTTCAAATTCCGCCACGGCAGCTGGCGAATTTAAATTCAATTAATTAAATAAAAAAATTCTGGAATATAAAAAAACTAATAAAAGTAATGATGGCCATGAAACTACCGGATTGTCGTAAAAACCCATTTTGTTCGCTGATGCCCTTTAGGGAAGGAAACCTGCCGTCCTTACCCGGTCTGGCCTCTATGTGACTCCAGACCCACAGCAATGTGGTTGATTCTTAATCGCCCTCTGAAATGGCCTAGCAAGCCACTCAGTTGTAAAATCTCGCTATGAAAAGTCATAACAAGTATAAAACCGGACGGACCACCCGACATCGGACCACAAGACACCGGACACGACAGAGGCAAACCAAGCCCAGATGACCCTGCAAAATCCTCCTCACTAACATCTGGGGACTTGTGCCAAAATTGGGAGAGCTGTCCCACAGACTAGTCAAGCAACAGCCTGACATAGCCATACTCACAGAATCATATCTTTCAGCCAACATCCCAGACTCTTCCATCACAATCCCTGGGTATGTCCTGTCCCACCGGCAGAACAGACCCACCAGAGGTGGCGGTACAGTGATATACAGTCAGGAGGGAGTGGCCCTTGGAGTCCTCAACATTGACTCCGGACCCCATGAAATCTCATGGCATCAGGCCAAACATGGGCAAGGAAACCTCCTGCTGATTACCACCTACCGTCCTCCGTCAGCTGATGAATCAGTCCTCCTCCATGTTGAGCACCACTTGGAGGAAGCACTGAGGGTAGCAAGGGCACAGAATGTACTCTGGGTGCGGGACTTCAATGTCCATCACCAAGAATGGCTCGGTAGTGCCATGACTGACCGAGCTGGCCAAGTTCTGAAGGACATAGCTGCCAGACTGGGCCTGCGGCAGGTGGTGAGCGAACCAACACGAGGGTAAAACCTACTGACCTCGTCCTCACCAATCTACCTGTCGCAGATGCATCTGTCCATGACAGTATTGGTAGGAGTGACCACCGCACAGTCCTCGTGGAGATGAAGTCCCGTCTTCGCACCGAGGACACCATACAAAGTGTTGTGTGGCACTACCACCGTGCTAAATGGGATAGATTCAGAACAGATCTAGCAGCTCAAAACTGGGCATCCATGAGGCGCTGTGGGCCATCAGCGGCAGCAGAATTGTATTCCAGCACAATCTGTAACCTCATGGCCAGGCTTATTCTTCACTCTACCATTACCAACAAGCCAGGGGATCAACCCTGGTTCAATGAAGAGTGTAGAAGAGCATGCCAGGAGCAGCACCAGGCGTACCTAAAAATGAGGTGCCAACCTGATAAAGCTACAACTCAGGACTACTTGTATGCTAAACAGCGGAAGCAACATGCTATAGATAGAGCTAAGCGATTCCACAACCAACGGATCAGATCAAAGCTCTGCAGTCCTGCCACATCCAGTCGTGAATGGTGGTGGACAATTAAACAACTAACGGGAGGTAGAGGCTCTGTAAACATCCCTAACCTCAATGATTTCAGAGCCCAGCATGTGAGTGCAAAAGACAAGTCTGAAGCGTTTGCAACCTTCTTCAGCCAGAAGTGCCGAGTGGATGGCCCATCTTGGCCGCCTCCCGATATCCCCACCATCACAGAAGCCAGTCTTCAGCCAATTCGATTCACTCCACGTGATATCAAGAAACGGCTCAGTACACTGGATGCAACAAAGACGATGGGCCCCGACAACATGCCGGCTGTAGTGCTGAAGACTTGTGTTCCAGAACTAGCCGAGCCTCTAGCCAAACTGTTCCAGTACAGCTACAACGCTGGCATCTACCCGACAATGTGGAAAATTGCCCAGGTATGTACTGTTCACAAAAAGCAGGACAAATCCAATCTGGCCAATTACCACCCCATCAGTCTACTCTCAATCATCAGCAAAGTGATGGAAGGTGTCGTCGACAGTGCTATCAAGCGGCACTTACTCACCAATAACCTGCTCACAGATGCTCAGTTTGGGTTCCGCCAGGACCACTCGGCTCCAGACCTCATTACAGCCTTGGTCCAAACATGGACAAAAGAGCTGAATTCCAGAGGTGAGGTGAGAGTGACTGCCCTTGACATCAAGGCAGCATTTGACCGAGTGTGGCACCAAGGAGCCCAAGTAAAATTGAAGTTAATGGGAATCAGGGGGAAAACTCTCCAGTGGCTGGAGTCGCACCTAGCACAAAGGAAGATGGTAGTGGTTGTTGGAGGTCAATCATCTCAGCCCCAGGACCTAGCTGCAGGAGTTCCTCAGGGCAGTGTCCTTGGCCCAACCATCTTCAGCTGCTTCATCAAGGAACTTCCCTCCATCATAAGGTCAGAAATGGGGATGTTCGCTGATGATTGCACAGTGTTCAATTCCATTCGTAACCCCTCAGATAATGAAGCAGTCCGTGCCCGCATGCAGCAAGACCTGGACAACATCCAGGCTTGGGCTGATAAGTGGCAAGTAACATTCGGGCCAGACGAGTGCCAGGCAATGACCATCTCCAACAAGAGAGAGTCTAACCACCTCCCCTTGACTACCAACGGCATTACCATCACCGAATCCCCCACCATCAACATCCTGGGGGTCACCATTGACCAGAAACTTAACTGGACCAGCCACATAAATACTGTGGCTTCAAGAGCATGTCTGGGTATTCTGTGGTGAGTGTCTCACCTCCTGACTCCCCAAAGCCTTTCCACCATCTACAAGGCACAAGTCAGGAGTGTGATGGAATACTCTCCACTTGCCTGGATGAGTGCAGCTCAAACAACACTCGAAGCTCGACACCATCCAGGACAAAGCAGCCCGCTTGATTGGCACCCCATCCACCACCCTAAACATTCACTCTCTCCACCACAGGATGCACTGCAGCAACTCGCCAAGGCTTCTTCAAAAGCATCTCCCAAACCCGCGACCTCTACCACCTAGAAGGACAAGGGCAGCAGGCACATGGGAACAACACCACCTGCACATTCCCCTTCAAGTCACACACCAGCCTGACTTGGAAATATATCGCCGTTCCTTCATCGTCGCTGGGTCAAAATCCTGAGACTCCCTACCTAACAGCACTGTGGGAGAACCTTCACCACACGGACTGCAGCGGTTCAAGAAGGCGGCTCACCACCACCTTCTCAAGGGCAATTAGGGATATGCAATAAATGCTGGCCTCGCCAGCGACGCCCACATCCCATGAACGAATTTTTAAAAAATGTTCTTCCTTTTTATTGCATTATCTGAATCTACATAGTCCATTATATCTGCAGGAATCTCTTTTAAGTTTGTTAAATATAATATGACTTAACATAATTAATATAACAAATACTTACTGACTGCCTTTGATTATGCCATGTATCTCTAATTACTCACAAATTTGATCTTGAATTATGGATTCTTTTGGCTCAATTTTTCCAGGATATTGAGGGTGCATTGGGGGCGGGGAGCTCCGAAATTCGGGGAAATCCCGTTCGGGTTCGGAACCCGGTTCCAACCCGCAGACTTCCGGGTTCCCTACTGACGCGTCTGGGTGCGGGCTCGCCTCCCGAATGTGGAAGTCCCACCGGCAATTAAAGCCGGCAAGATGATACTTGACACAATGTTTAGGTATTTTAAGTAGTTTTCTTCACATTGAGGCAGGGGTGCAATTTTGAAGCTTCCTCGACATGTTTCCCGTGCTGTGGGAAAACTTCCATGTTCCAGCAGCCAGTGGGAGATTCAAATGCTTATTTGACAAATGAGGAGAGATGGTCACTTATTGAAGCAGGGCACTTAGCTCTTTCAGACAAAGTTTTGGCTGCGCGATCTTTGTGTTTTCTCTGCAAGTTTTTACTTTTCGCTCAAAATTCTGCTGTTCAAACATATTTAACTACTTTGCGGACCCCCTCAAACTCACACTGTCAGCCATGGCAGCATTCACCACTACATCCGAGGACGAGCAACATCACCAGCCTCGTCAAGCACGGCGTCCACCCCCGCCACGTGGAGCTCCGCAACACAGTGCTGCACCACAGGCACCTGCACAAGAGCACAGAGGACAACAACAGAGAGGGTCACCGCTTGAGGAGGCCCCATCCACATCTGCCACCCACATTGTGGAGGAGGAGGAGGAGGAGCAGGAGGAACCCATGGGCAGAGCAGCGGCTCACCTGGCTGCTCTTGAAGCCAGGGAGTCACTGATATGTGAACGGTTCTTCTAGCGTCAGAAAGTGTGAACAGTCCAGTCCTCACATCACCTGGAAAGAGCAGGGCCCACAACAGGCCGCCCACCCCTCCCTGCACAAAATAGTCCTGCAACTACACATACACCCGCTGTAAAGTGACCCAAAGAGTGGCATCAAGTGTTGCCGTTCATGGGCCCATCACAAAAGCCAGTCAAGAATGGGCAAGACGTGGCAGTAATGGTGAAAATCATAAAATTTAATGTCACTTTAACAAAAACTAAATATAAATGTAAAACGTGACAGTCTGTCAAACACCCTTGTGCATACCCTTTGTGCTCACAAAACCTTCGCCTTTCTCTTACGACTACTTCTACGTGGTGCATCCCCAGTGGCTGCAGCAGATGTCATGGCAGGTTGCTCATGATCATGCCCTGACCACTTAGATTCTTTGGGCCTACACCCTCTGGGTTCTGGAGCCCGTGAGGGCCCCTTCAAAGACTGCTCCACCTGCACCTGTGCGGGGGCAGACTCGGCCACCTGGAGAGGAGACAGCATTGCGGGTATTGGTTGAGAGGTGGGCAACGGGTGAGACGTGGGAGCGCTTTGAGTGGCGACCACCCTTCCATGTCCTCTTTCACCATTATCCCTCTCCCGGGCCAGGGCCACATCACTCCAACCACTCTGCTTTACGACAGTTTGGGGGACATGTGTGATGCCTTGTAAGGCCAGTGCTAGCGTATCTGTCTGCCTTTTTAAGACGGCAGAATGTTGTTCAGCGTGAGTCTGAACTGCCATTGTCAGGGCCTGAATGGACTCACTTGCGAGCCGTGCTTAAAGCTCAATGGAGGCTAGCCTTCTTTCCATCACAGGCATTCCTGCACTTACCTGTGACACTATCTCAGAGATTCCCTCATGTCCCTGTGACACTATCTCAGAGATTCCCTCATGTCCCTGTGACACTATCTCAGAGGTTCCCTCATGTCCCTGTGACAGTATCTGAGAGATTCCCTTGCGTCCCTGTGACACTATCTCAGAAATTCCCTCACGTCCCTGTGACACTATCGCAGAGATTCCCTCATGTCCCTGTGCCACCATTCCACTAATGCAGGAGTTGGACTCCTCCATCCTCTGCTCTATTGTAGAGAGTGCGCGTGGCACCTGTTTCAGTACCTTGCAAATGTGCTACTGTCCCTCGATCATTCTCCTTTTAAAGGATGGCTCCCCGGGGTTCAGCATCTGCATCCAGCTGTGCAGAGCCTGGAGAGGAGTGCTCCCACCGACGCAGACTCTCAACAGCTGCCCCTGCACCAGTGTCTGCTTATGCTCACGCTCACGTGTGTGGTAACTCACCAGGTGCCAACCCAACTAACTGAAGACTAGGACCCACCGAGGTGTGAGTATCTGCGCTGGTGGATGGCTCGCTAAGATGCGACGGTGCCCCCTCAGAGTCAGGCAGGTCCTCTGATGAATTGCCCCTCTGCCATCTCAGCGTCACAGCCCTGTAAGAGAACAGAAGGCAATATTAAGCATCATCACAGATGTGTCATGTTGCGATGAGCATACTGAGGTGCTGAAGATGACAAGGCATGTTAACATCAGTTCATATTGTGTGTGCTGAATGTTAAATTTGCGTCACCAGACATTTGTGGGTTGACAGTCTCGGCGTCCTTGACGGACAGGCACTCGAGGGTTCGGCTGCTCCATGTCTGTAAGGACGACAATTTGTTGCGGCCCCCCAACTCCGGTCCTCACCTCCCGTGCATTTTGCGCTCTCTTCTAGAAGGGGAGAAAGAACAAACATGTGAGTGAGTGATGGTGAAGTGGCCAACCGATGAATGCATTGGTTTGGGTGAGGCTGACCGAGAAAGAGATGCATCAGAGGGTGAGTATGAGACAGAATTATGACATTGGATGAGGATTGGGTTGAGTGGGAGTGGTAGGGTGACCAATGGGGAGGTGAAGAAGTGCAGGTAAGTTGAGGATGAGCCTTAAATGGGTGTGAGGGGTGATGTGACAGAGTAGTGTTGGCAATGCAGAATGATTGGTGGTGGTGATGTGGAAGATGGTATGTAGGAGAATCAGTAAGTGTACTCACTTTGGCTGACCTAGTTAGGTCATTGAAGCACTTCCTGCACAGGATCCAGGTGTGGGAGATGTTACTGCTGCTCGTGACCTCCTCTGTCACCTCGAGCCAGGCCTTCCTGGTGGCAGAGGCAGGCCACTTCCTCCCGTCCGCCACGTAAAAGAGATCCCTCCTCCTCCTCACCCCATCCAGTAGCACCTGGAGTGAGGCATCATTGAATCTTGGAGCAGCCTTGCCCCTGTGCTGCTCCATTGTGGTGTGTGGATGTTTTCTCCAGGAAAAGCCATTGGAGGACTGCCCCTTTAAATTGAGTTCCTCCAGCTGACAGCCTGTGATGCGGGTGCGCAGTCCTCCCGCTGCACAGCTTTCAGACGGCAAACCCAGAAACCACGTTAAGTGGCACCAATTGAATTGCGATTGGGTGAGGAGCGGACATTTTTTATTGGGCGGGTTACCCACGCGCCCATTCACCTCCCCCCCCCGCTGCCATCCCACCTCCACTCTAATATCGGGGCCTTAGAGTTTGTCCTCAACAGATGTTGAACTATCTGATTTATAGTTAACCAGTTTTTCCCTTCTCTCCCTTCTTGAACAAAGGCTTTATTTTTTTCTAGCCTCATATCGAAGAAGGATCAAACAATGTGATCAGAGGGCCTTTGCTAGCTCCTGTGACTTGCTTCATCTGCCTAGGGTACAAGCCATCTGGGCCTGGTGACTTAACCACCTTGAGTAATGCTATTTTTTTCAAAACCAAATCCTTTTCTACAGTTATCTCTAGCATTTTTTCGACATTCTCCTCTGGTCCACCGATCACTTCCACCATCATTTGTAAACACTAACATAAATTTTTTTATTCGTTCATGGGATGTGGGCGCTGGCGAGGCCGGCATTTATTGCCCATCCCTAATTGCCCTTGAGAAGGTGGTGGTGAGCCGCCTTCTTGAACCGCTGCAGTCCATGTGGTGAAGGTTCTCCCACAGTACTGTTAGGAAGGGAGTTCCAGGATTTCGACCCAGCGACAATGAAGGAACGGTAATATATTTCCAAGTCGGGCTGGTGTGTGACTTGGAGGGGAACGTGCAGGTGGGGTTGTTCCCATGTACCTGCTACTTTTGTCCTTCTAGGTGGTAGAGGTCGCGGATTTGGGAGGTGCTGTCGAAGAAGCCTTGGCGAGTTGCTGCAGTTATTTAATGCCTATTCCTTACATTCATCCTGCACCACTAGATCTCCCCCTTAATCTCTTTAATTCTTTTTATTTTAAATATACTTATAAGACCCTTACGATTTCCTTCTGCTAGTCTTTTCATATTCCCCTTTTGACCTTCTCATCTCCCTTTTTATCTTGTCACTAATACTTTCTATATTCCTCATGATTTACTTTCGTATTGTAAACCATAGTTTTAATCATATGCCTCCCTTTTAAATTTCAATTTATTGTAGCCAAGAAAATATTAAAAGGGAAGTTGTTCTTGAATTTGATAAAATGGATTCCATTTTCACCTTATCTTACTTTGGATAGCTGATTAACACTTTAAATCACCCTAGATCCATGTCTGCTGGTTAATGTTAAGTCAAAAAATGCTGCAGTTCCCTGGAAGTTAACCCTTTCTAAGCTGAATCTAACCTTGCAACAATATTGTAAATTAAAATAAAATCTCTTTCAGACATTACAAGTAAAAGTGCCAAAATGGTACCCCTGGCAATTAACGATTCTGTTGGTTAAAAACAACAAAAGAGGAAAAACTAGGCTATTGAGTCGAGAAGCAATCTTGCATCAGTTCCATGAATTTGTATCCTTCATCACTCTGATGGTCTGTGGCAGGTTTCCTACCCCTGTTGTCGTAAATTTCAACCTGAATTGACTTGGACAGCCTCTCCTCTGAGGATGTGACTGCCATTTCACTGACTGTCAGAGTGCTGATCAGACAACTGCTCCCTATTCACTTCGACCATTCTTAATACTGATTTCCCTTTTACTGCTGTCATGACAGTGTAGGTTTTTCCTCCTTTATGAAAAGCAGAGATGGTTTTCTGGATCATTTAGTGCCTGGATATGGACGGAGGGGAAGATGTTCACTGATTCTCCTTTTTTTCCTCGTACATCCCTTTTGTGAAAGGGTTGACTCATAATGGGGTATGGTAGCAGGCTGCCGAGTGGACTTTTAGTGCTTTTATAAATAAAAACACAGGCTGACAGCCTGATGTCATGTGTTTATTTGTGGCTCACGTTCACATTAAATAGTAAAGCCCCCAAATTTTGTTCCATTCCCTTTCAGTGATTTTATTCTATTCCTGGCACAACAGCTTGGTATATTACTGTGTTTGACATGTAGGGCACATTGCATACTTCAGATGTCATTCTAATTACTATGGACCTTTTTGAACTTGTGTGAAACCCAAGAAATAAATGCTTTACATAACATATTCAACCCGCGCGCACGTGTATGTATGTGAGAGAGAGAGAGAGAGAGCGCTTGCATCCATATGTGCCAGTTAAGATTAGAAATTGCCCGAGTGAATGAAAGGTTTTTAAGGCGTGCTGACTATATTATTTCCTAGTGCTCAACTGTAATTTATTACTTATAATCTGGCAGTGATCACATCACAATTTTCCATTCTTCAGTGAGATTGTCAACAACTTCAACTTGATCAGCACACTCCTTTTATCAGAATCCACCATGAAACTGTGGACATGAGCTACAATGGAATGAAATGACTCCCATAAACTCTATAATACACATTATAAAATTCTAATAAAACCATGGGGTGATAAAAGTATAATTATGATGCATAAAGCTCACCCTTTTCCCTAAATTAATCTGAGGGGGGTGGGGGTAGTGAGTGAATAGTCACCAATAGCACTTCCAAAAAAACATATAAATTGTCTACAGTCTGAGAAGAAAAGACACAGTCGAACAAAAAAGTTGGACCCTACAGTTTCAATAAAGCATTTACACCTTGGATGCCAGGGTCGACCTGATTCCATATGATTCCCCTGGTTGGAGAGTGAGAAAAAGCAACAGAAAAATGTTTGTGTATATAATCTGGAATTACCGATGGAGTCTGTGCAACTGGAAATTAGTCTTCCCAAACATCTGCGAGGCTTCTTCGGTATGGCTCAAAAAAGTGGGCAGAGCACCTGATGCCAGTTCTCTGCCAGAGTAGTTTTGGATTTGATCACAAAGACACACACAAAAGTAGTCCAGGGTGACCCATGCTTTCAATTTCTCTACTTACCTGTGGCAAAGTGCTGACCTTACTCCAATCTCTCTCCTAATGACGCCTTGTGGATTAAGAACTCCTCTGGTTACTGCACATAACAACATCCAAAATATGGTCACGAAGATTTCTGCTGGTCAGTCTTTACAGAAAATTCATAAACATATAGGGGCAGATTTTCCTCTCTCATGTTTGAGCATTAAATAATGCCTAGATGAGCGCATGGAGGAAAATCAGTTGGAGCATTGCATACCCATAGTGGAGCCCTCCTGATTTTCTATCCATTAATTTTCATGATTGGAAAACAGGTCAGATAGTGTTATGGGTTTGAGATCCTCTCCACCTGATTTTCCTCTATGCACTCCAACTCATCTGTCAGCTCAAAAGCTCCTCAATGCACCAACTCGAGACTTGCCGTAGACCTGAGAGAGGCTGCCAAAAATATACTTCCCCACTCCCAGCTGTAGGCTTCCCAGTTACAGATGTGAGTTCTAAAGGCAGTATGTGCTCATCTCTAGCAATTCTGTTGGGAGCTTCTGCTGAGTTCAGTGATGCAGCACTGCCTACTTTAAAACTGATGAGAGAATCTGCCATTTATAGGAGCTCCTGTACGGTTCAGCAGGGCCTGTGTTCAGTGTAACACCAGTACCAGGTGACAACAACAAATCAAAATTTTCATCGATAATGGAGAATGGGCATGCAAATAATTAACATACCACTTTATTCCAGTGAATTTTGAAAATCCCTCCATATTATGTCAGAAGATACCAACACATTGTATCTCTCATCACCTCGTCTCAGTGTTTTATGCTTTAGAACTAATTGGAGGTTCTGGCACAGACCAAAGCTTTTGTATAGACGTTTATATTTGTGACATTTTGTTGCTGGAACAGAACTGCATCATGAATATATACGGTGGGTCTCGGGGTTAATCTCTGCTCCTCTATGAATCATAGAATGGCTACAGCACAGAAGGAGGCCATTCGGCCCATCAAGCCAGTGCCGGCTCTTTGCAAGAGCAATCCAGCTAGTTCCACTCCCCCGCCCTTTCCACGTAGTCCTGCAGATTTTTTCCCTTCAAGTACTTATCCAATTTTCTTTTGAAAGCCATGAGTGAATCTGCCTCCACCACCCTTTCAGGCAGTGCATTCCAGATCATAACCACTTGCTGCGTAAAAAAGTTTTTCCTCATGTCGTCCTTGGATCTTTTGCCAATCACCTTAAATCTGTGTCCTCTGGTTCTCGACCCTTCCACCAATGGGAAGAGTTTCTCTCTCTCTACTCTGTCTAGACCCCTCATGATTTTGTACACCTTTATCAAATCTCCTCCCAACCTTCTCTGCTCTAAGGAGAACAACCCCAGCTTCTCCAGTCTATCCACGTAACCAAAGTCCCTCATCCATGGAACTATTCTAGTAAATCTTTTCTGTACCCTCTCTAACGTCTTCACATCCTTCCTAAAGTGCGGTGCCCAGAATTGGACACAATACTCCAGTTGTGGCTGAACCAATGTTTTATAAAAGGTTCATCATAACTTCCTTGCTTTGGACTCTGTGCCTCTATTATAAAGCCCAGGATCCCGTATGCTTTTTTAACTGCTTTCTCAACCTGTCCTGCTACCTTCAGCAACCTCTGCACAAATACCCCCAGGTCTCTGTTTCTGCAGCCCCTTTAGAATTGTACCCTTTAGTTTATATTGCTTTTCCTCGTTCTTCCTGCCAAAATGTATCACTTTGCATTTTTCTGCTTTAAATTTCATCTGCCATGTGTCCGCTCATTTCACCAGCCAGTCTATGTCCTCTTGAAGTCTATCACTATCCTCCTTACTGTTCACTACACTTCCAAGTTTTGTGTCATCTACACATTTTGAAATTGTGCCCTGTACACCCAAGACCAAGTTTTTAATATATATGAAGAAAAGCAGTGGTCCCAGCACCGACCCCTGGGGAACACCACTGTACACCTCCCTCCAGTCCAAAAAACAACCATTCACCACTACTCTCTGTTTCCTGCCTCTTTGTCAATTTCGTATCCATGCTGCCACTTCCCCTTTTATTCCATGAGCTTCAACTTTGTTGACAATCCTATTATGTGGCACTTTATCAAACACCTTTTGTTAGTCCACATACACCACATCAACCGCATTGCCCTCATCAACCCTCTCTGTTACCTCATCAAAAAACTCAATCAAGTTAGTTAAACATGATTTGCCTTCAACAAATCCGTTCTGGCTTTACTTAATTAATCCACACTTATCCAAGTGACTGTTAATTTTGTCCCGGATTATTGTTTCTAAAAGCTTCCCCACCACCGAGGTTAAACTGACTGGCCTGTAATTTCTGGGTTTATCCTTGCACCCTTTTTTGAACAAGGGTGTAACATTCGCAATTCTCCAGTCCTCTGGCAACACCCCCATATCTAAGGACGATTGGAAGATTATGGCCAGTGCCTCCGCAATTTCCACCCTTACTTCCCTCAGCAACCTAGGATGCATCTCATCCGGACCGGGTGACTTATCTACTTTAAGTTCAGCCAGCCTTTCTAGTACCTCCTCTTCAGCAATTTTTAGCCCATCCAGTATCTTAACTACCTCCTCATTTACTGTGACTTTGGCAGCATCTTCTTCCTTGGTACAGACAGATGCAAAGTACTCATTTAGTACCTCAGCCATGCCCTCTGCCTCCATGAGTAGGTCTCCATTTTGGTCCCTAATCAGCCCCACACCTCCTCTTGCTTCCCGTTTACTATTTCTATGCCTAAAGAAGACTTTTGGGTTCCCTTTTATGTTAGTTGCCAATCTATTCTCATACTCTCTCTTTGCCCCTCTTATTTCCTTTTTCATTTCCCCTTAGAACTCTCTATATTCAGTCTGGTTCTCACTTTTATTATCAACCTGACATCTGTCATACACCCCCCACGCTTTGTTTTCTGTCCGTTAGCCAATCCTCTATTCATGCTAATATATTACCCCCAATCCCATGATCCCTAATCTTGTGTAACAGCCTCTTATGTGGCACCTTATCGAATGCCTTTTGAAAATCCAAATATACCACATCTACTGGTTCCCCTTTATCTATCCTGCTAGTTACACCCTCAAAAAATTCTAATAGATTTGTCAAACACGATTTTCTAAGTGCCCTGTTACTACGTCCTTAATAATGGATTCCAGCATTTTCCGCTCTTACACCATAATTATGTTGAAACTCTCCAGGAAATTCCATGCCAAAGTTTTGCTATGCCTCTTGCAATTCTAACCAACAGGTATCGCTCCTTATCGTTGGCTATGCCCTCATTCCTCCTTATTTTATCAACATTCTTGGCTTTTTTATTTCCTCAGATCTTGAATGGAACTTCTGCCTCTCCACCATTGCTAAAGATGCCTGCAAGAGATTTGAGTTCTTTCATGCCAAACACTTCTTTTCCTCTCAACAACTCCTAATTCTTTATAAAGCCCAAAGATTTTCAAGATATGAATCTTGCTGCCGTATCTAGAAGGCTCTAAAGCCACCTCTCTCACATTCTTGGAGGGATACAAGAAAAAGCTTATTATCTCGTAGGCAATCCTTTGATCTCAAGTTGTCAACCTTTTTCTCTCTCTCTCCATTGCTCCTTTCTCCCTATTTTATCAATACTACAATGAGTTGTGCTCCTCTGAACTTTCCTCTCCCTTACCTTCTAGCTGTGAGTACTACATTCTCCTCCCTAGATCCCTGATGTGTTGAAATCAAGATACATTACATCTCCTAACACATTCTTTCCCAGAACCTCGGAACTGTGGAACTCCTTATCTCCATCCCTTCTTCCTTTTCTCTTATAATCTTCAGGCTTTAAGACCAAAGTTTGGTTTCATCTAATCACGACTTCTTGATTTCCCCTGTCTTTTACTCTTTTCAACCTTGGTGGTACCCAATACTGTGGGACTTTATCTCGGTTTCTCAATTAAAAAAACGGGTTTTCCAAGCACGTGCACAATAGAATTCATAACATTTATGGAGCAATTCAATTTCCCAGTAACGAGAAGTACTGAAACATTTCTTGCACCATGATGAAAATGGAGCCCTCCAGGTCTGCAGTTGCAGCAGTTTTAAATAACGTATTTACTTATTTTATAGCATTTCTATAGCCTTTCATCGATACCAATCAAGGTGTCTTAAGTGCCTTGGGAAGTTTTACTATGTCAAAGGCACTATATAAATGCAAGTTGTTGTTGATACAGAATTCAATATTTATTTGAATGCTAAAATTGAATGTTAAATTGCACTTGCATTTTTCAGATGTCTTCCACCCATTGTATATATAGATATTTATGCAACATATAGAAATTGTTTATGGTATATGTAGTTCTACTCAGGTGTGTGTAGCACAATACTAAGGAAACGTTGATGTTAGTCACAGTGTAAGTTGATAAAGACCTTATGATGGCCCAGACCAATGCACCTGAGGGTACGGGCAAGAAAATAGCTAATTGAAGTACACATATAAATGTTTCCATATTTTTCAACAACAGCTTATATTTCTTTCGTGCTGACTACGTACAAGAGAGACACCTCAGGGTGGTGAATGGACATCTAGCAGGAGGGAATATGCAGGGAGGGTTAGGAAGAGACAAAAGCATAATCATAGAGAAGGATTGCGGAGAGGTTTTTGAGGTCAGGGAGGGAAGTGACCAGGTGAGAAAGGCAATTCCAGAGACTGAGGACATAGTGGCTGAAACAGCTGCTGCTGATGGTGGAGCAGGACATGAGAAGGAGGCTAGTGTTGGAGAAGGTGAGTACAAGGATGTGGAGCTATATAAGTTCTGTTTCATTTGGTTGATGATAAATATTGTTCCAAGATTTTCTCAGTCAATATTTCCAGCAATCATTCTGACATAAAGAAATATATATGTGGAAGGATAACCAGGACTTATAATTTCATATTAACATTAGCTTTTATGCAGATTTAAATCAGGCATTAACAATTTTTGGAGTGCTGGTAAAACCTCAAGTGGAATATTTACTGATCTATTTTGTACTAATGGTGGTGATGGTTACTGCCAAAATCATTAAAATCCAATTGAGCTCATGCAGCTGATTTTCCTTTCAGGGTCTCAGCGGGCACCCGACAGGTGCAGTGTACCTGAGGCAGGAATTTGCACATGGATGGGGGTGGGAGTAGAAACAGGAGCATAACTGCAGACCTGCAGCCATGAACCTAGGTGCTGGCAATAGGGTCTTCTGAATGAAAGAAAGACTTGCATTTATATAGCGCCTTTCATGACCTCGGGACGTACCAAAGCACTTTACAGCCAATGAAGTACTTTTGAAGTGCAATCACTGTTGTAATGTAGGAAATGTGACAGTCAATTTGCACACAACAAGGTCCCACAAATAGCAATGTGATAATGACCAGATAATCTGTTTTAGTGATGTTGGCTGAGGGATCAATATTGGCCAATAACTCCCCCTGCTGTTCTTCAAAATGATGCCATGGGATCTTTCACGTCCACTTGAGAGGGCAGATGGAACCTTGGTTTAATGTCACATCTGAGAAACGGCACCTCCGACAGTGCAGCACTCCCTCAGTATTGCACTGAAGTGTCAGCCTAGATTTTGTGCTCAAATCTTTGGAGTGGGACTTGAACCCACGACCTTCTGACTCAGAAGCAAGAGTGCCATGACTGACACTTCTGGCTGCTGCTGAAGAGGCTAGGAGTTTGTCTGAGGGGGGAGGGGTGGAAACGTGGTGCAAAATCCTGCACTCTTACTTGCTTTATCTTTCAGGTTGCCCACTGGGAACCCCACGGACCTCCCAGTTCACAGAGGATCCCGACACAAGTCTCATCATTAGGTGCCTCTCCATAAGCCGACAAACAGGAAAGTGAGGCGGGAGATTGGAAATGCCCCATCCTGCCTCACGCTCATGCTGAATCTGCACTTAAGCTAGGTTGCAGGCCCGGTTACGTCATTTTGAGGCAGCTCAGGAAATCTTGGTTGATATTGTGAGAGCAGAGACTTAATGCAATGAGCCTGTGCCCCCATTTCCTCTTCTGGGAACTGAGCATTCCTCAGGCACAATGAAGAGGAAAATCTGCCCTCAAATATTTAGGAGGCAGAGTGACTCTAAATACAAATATATTTAATCTGAATTGAAATTCAACTGAATGCTGCCAGAGTGCTACAAAATGACTCACAGATTCACAGTCTTCATCCTGTTTGAGAAAATGGGGCCCTCGGAGCAGCATCTATCCGATTTTGATGTGACAGCTATAGCTGCCAAAAACAGCAGGGATCCAGAAGGAAGCAATCTTCTCCCAAAAGAATTTATCAGCTGAAAAACAATTGTCTTTTTAGAAGAGGCCATAAAAAAGGCAATTGGGCTCTTATGTACTATGCACTGAATACCAAATCAAGAATGTGTTGTTGAGTTTGTATAAGACATTGGTTAGGCAACAGCTGCAGTATTGCATGTAGTTCTGTGCACCCTGTCATTGAAAGAATATTTGAGCCACAGAAAAGGAACAGTGAAGATTCACTAGAATGATACCAGGAAAGAGATACTGTAGTGATCAAAGAAACGCTCAAAAATTGGATCGTTTTCACTGGAACAGAGAAGGTAGAGGGGCTACTAATAGAGGTTTTCAAAATTATGAAAGGTATTCAGAAGGTAAATAATAAAAGACTGTCTTCACTCATCAGCGAATTGATAATAAATTGGTGTAGACCGAGAAGTATCACTTGAAGAAAAAAGGGGGAATATGGAAGATTTTTTTCACATGGGAGAATGTTTAGAACATGGGGGTCTAGAAAGTTGTTGATGCCGCGCCTGTTTTACAGGAGTAAAATGGGCACCTTAGCATCCAATGTGGCAGACGGTGTGCGTGCGATCATTCCGTGCCGGAAGTGAACTGCCCGCCATATTGGTAAAGGCTCAGTATAGGCGTCCAGGGCCCGTGCCTGAAACAGGCGTTAGGCCTTTTGTACATGCAAATAGGGGGCCTAACACTTATTTAAGGCCCACTTCCCAAAATTGGGCAGCCTGTCGCTTTCAGGATGACCATGTATACATGCAGCCTAACCAGCGGTTCTTAAAGGGAATGCTGGAGGCCGCCACCAAAAAGGTAAGTTTTTTAAAAAAGTACTTACCTGAATGAGGAGCTGGGGTAGTGCCGAAGACTGTTACTGGCCCCTGTTTGGCCCCCTCAATTGCCCCCCCCCCAACTTGGTCCTCGTGGAACTGGCAAGCTGTCTCTGGATGCCCGATTGGTGTCCGCCGCTCGCCAGCAATATGCTGATGTGGCAGAGGCCCAATCTTGATAAAAAATGAACTTCTACCTCAGGGATTTTTTTTTAATCAGAAGTGGATATTGAGGCATATCACATTGTTTCATAGGGGATTGGATAAGTATTTATAAAGAAGAATGTAAAAGAATGGGGGGAAATGGGCAGGGACGAAGGATTAGAGTAGGTAGCTCCAATTGTAGAGCTAACATTGGCACTGGCATGGTGAGCACAGTGGCCTCAGTTAGTGCTGTAATCTCTATGATTCTTTTTGGTGTTTATTGAAAGGACAGTGGCTGAGGAGATTTAGCACTGAGCAGAAAAGTTCTGATTGACTATTGCAAAGTGAGTTAGAGACATCTTGTTCAATAGGGCAGTGACTGTATGGTTCTTTGAAACCAAGCTCTTGCAACTCAGAATTCATCTACAATTCTGTCATTATTGGTAACCAAGTAAACTGATTCTGGTGATTTGACATGTT